>NC_067164.1:0-302500 GCF_903995435.1 Acomys russatus | reverse complement strand
CAATGCACACAAATTGTAGATGCACACTCAAAATAAATGCATGAGAACTTAGCAATGAGAGCTTTGCACACAGTAGGCTCCTGCTCTCATGATAATTTTTTTTTGCTGTTGCAATTGCTAATGTAAACAAATGTTGTAAGGTTTACTAATACTGAGAGTGTTTCCAACCAATGCTTGTAAGAACTTACAAGGGTGAAGCCACAGCTGAAGGATGGATTCATGGAGGAGAAGCCTTGAAGACATAGGAGGGATTCGCAGAGTCAGCCCTTCCTTACCTTACAGGTTGACAGCTTGTCAGTCACAAAATAGATAACATATCCACATACAGTTAAACCAGCAACTTGATAAAATCAGCTTAATTTCAGCATAGCATTTTCAATGCATTAGACAACAGGGAACAACCATTTGAACAGAGACATAAACACAAAAGACATAAAGAAAATAGCAGTGGGATTCTGCATTTGTTCTTAGCTGCCAGACTCTAACATTGGTTGTGTAAAGCTGAGGTTCACTTTTTTTAGTGTTTACAACCACAGTCTATGCAAGCTATTATATAAATAGCTGTGCTCTGATGTACACAGTGGATCTTCTCAGTGGGGCCATTAAATGAGAATACGGTGTAAGCAAATTCTTTATATCTAAAAATAAAATCTTTATTCTCCTAAATATGGTATCACAACCACTAACAGATCACTCTTCTGAGTATTAAATAATGACACCCCCTAAGCAGAGAAAGATTGATGGCAATACAAATTGCTGAGGGACTGTCATTTATCTTCAAATTAACAAAAACCACTTTCATTAATTATCTTTGGTCTTTTATTGAACTCAGATAAAAACAAAAGCTTTAGATGTAACCAGAACCATTTCTCAGACTCCAATCCTCTGGGGGTCCTCAGAGGATTCTTACTGTGATACTTTGAAGTTTCCTGGAGTGTTTTGTCTATTTTATGCTCTTTAAGAGCACTGAGCTAATTTGTCACACAGAAGCCTTTGCTTGCGGGTGAGACGGCTTTGCTTTGTGGCCATCAGAAGAATGAGCCATTGTGTCTGTACATGAGGCTTACTCCTAGCTGTGTGTCTGGGAGGATGGACCTCTGGGTTTAATTTTTGATCTCTGAGCAGGCCTAATTCCTCCCCGCCAAAGGAAAAGAGTGATCTTTCCTGTTGATATTTCGCTGCTTGGTTCCTGTGCCACTGTCTTATGCTGTGTATTGGATGAGCTTCTTGGAATGGTAGAAGGAGGGCTCGGTGAAGACGTAGGCTTGGTGTACAGATTCAACATTTAGAGGACCTGCCATCTTAGCTTGCCATTTCCCTTCTCTTGAACTCACTTGCAAGTTGTGTTGTACCCTCCTTTATCTTTTATAACACAAAGACTTATAATGTGCTCACTTTGATCCTCAGAAGACGGTAGCCAGGAACACACTTGTGCTGGTAATAGAGAATATAAAATGCAATTCCCTTCCAAATTAACCCTCTGCATCTTGCTTGGGGAAGGATTTGTGTTTCGCTTGGTCTTGTTTCAGGCAGCTAATTTTGGCTATGTGGAGTGGACTGTCACAGCATGGCATGTCCAAAGCAGAGCTGGACCAGGCCCCCAGGTTTCATGACAAGCTTATGAGTAAGTATATTGTCCTAGAGATGGTGGCTATTTAGGATGAATGATTCTGTTTCCAGAATTTCATCCATTGACAAAGATCCTCAGACTATAGTTACAACTTTACTATTCTCCCCTCCTGCCTCTTCCCAGCGCATTAAGACACTATGTGTTGAAGAGGATGTGAAGTGTGCTCCCCCCAGAAAAGGGAAGAATTGGTAAACCTGCCAAGACTAAAGATGTAGGTCATAGCTGTAGGACCTGTGCAGTTGCTCATGATGGTCAATGCTTAGGAACCAGGAGGGATGTAGGCCATCGATGCTGACCACTAGGATGAGCACTGGGGATGTGCCAGGATCATGTACACTCTTGCAGGGTCTTTGTGCCTTCTATACCTGAGTACTGGCTGTTCCAACACACACGATCCACTGTAAGAGTTTATCCACAGGTCTTTCCCGTGGCAGACTCTGGCTGGTGGGCTATGGATCTAAACTGTCTCACCTTTTAGTAGCCCAAAAGCCCAGATTCACATTTTCTTCTTCCCCCTTGTTAGCAGCTCTGGTCTGAAGGGTGAGGTAGGTTTTATTTCTTGCATTTGAGAAGATGAATGGACCTCATATTTGCATAGCTAAGAGTTTTATACAGCAAGAATACCTGTTTTAGGGTTACGCTTTGGATATGAAGTGTCATAGAGGTGTCTATGCTAGCGTTATGGCAGGGGTGTGCAGTGTCATTGGTTCCTGGCTAGCCAATGAGAGGTCATTAGATCCTGAAGGTCCTAACCCAATTGGTAGATTAACCCATGGGTAGATTCACAATTCAATGGCATTAATGGCAGGTAACAGATACTTTGGAAGATGGTTCTCATTGGAGGAAGTGAGTCATTAGAAGTCTATTTGGGGAGCTATGTTCTGGTATTGTGTCTTGTGTTTTTGTGCCTTGTTTCTGCTTCTTAGATACCATGAGGTAAGCAGGCTTTCTCTCTTCCAGCTGAATGCTTACTTGCTGCAGGCTTGATATAAATACAGCCAACCATAGTACATCTACTCAGTAATCCCACACACACACACACATACACACACACACACACACACACACATACACACAGAGAAAGAGAGAGACAGAGAGACAGAGAGAGACAGACAGAGAGACAGAGAGAGAGAGAGAGACAGAGAGAGAGGGAGAGAGACAGAGAGAGAGAGAGAGAGAGAGAGAGAGAGAGAGAGAGAGAGAGAGAGAGAGAGAGAGAGAGTTTCACCACCTTTGCTTATAGCAATTTTCTTAGAGCCTAGCTCTGGCATGGAAGCGGGTTTCATAGCGTGTCTGCAAGATTGAGCAGTATAGTGATGAGTGAGTTCCCTAAGCATAGAGATCAGAGTGCTAAGCCAATTTAAAGTAACTAGCCATACACATTGCCTGGGACCAATGGGGTTCTTGAGACAAGGAAGATTTGGTGCTTTCGCTGGGAAAGTTCTGGGTAAATCAGGACTTGGTAACTTGCATAGCACTGTCCTCCTTGGTGTGCCTTGATGTTTGTCCAGTGTTAGACAACTATTGCTCTAACAACTTCTGCTATTTGGCTTCATAACCTAAAGATGAAGGAAATATCATATCTCACCCATATCAGCTTTTAAGGTGTCATTCACTTTGCTGTTAGAGCATACACTTAATACATGCTTACACAAAAATGTCATTTTAGAGACAAAATGTTTTCTTCACAAATAATACTATCTTCCACATGACAAATGCCATGACCTCCTTACATTTTATTTAATCTATTCTTACTATGTAAGAAATGTTTGTTTGTACAAACTTTTTTAAGAAAAGGAAGTGTACAAAAGGAAACATTAATGCTCAGAGAATACTCCTTTAAGGCTGGAGGTTGCGGATGAGTAGCAAGTAACGCATGCCATTGCCTTTTTTGTTACTACTGTTCATGAGAACACACTACAGGAGTCCTTATGCTCAGAGATCTGTTCCTGTGTTTGTTTTATATTAGTCCCACCCAGATGTACAAATTCTCCATTCATTCTGAAGGTCTCCTAGCTCCAGGCTGTCTCTCATCCCCCACTAGTATAGTGATTTCTCTATCTAAAAAGAAATCCTACCTATTGTGTTAGCTCTGCTCTCTTGTGGAGTAAGAAGTTTAGACTGTTGGGCAAGAACTGGGACACATGGGCAGGTTTCAGTATCCTCTTTGAATCCTTAGAGGAGAGACAATACCATCATAATATTGCGGTTAGGGTTGACATCCTCTGCCAGCTGAAAACTCCAACTACCATGACCATGTGCTCATTGAGTCTATGTCTGGATCTAAGACCACTTTATGTTAGCTGACAGCGAGGATCTCTCATTATTTATCCCTCACATATTTGGTTGATAAAACACTCTAAATGTAATTTTATCTCAGTAAAATTTCTATTCTGGTGAAATATTTTGATCTTTGTTTTGAATGACCATTTTAATAGTGAGGTTTTTTTTTCTCATAATAGATTCCAAGAATCCTGAATTAATCATCCATGAGATTTCTCTGAATTCTTTGTAATAGGTCTGAAGAGAGCTAACTTTTTTTAATAGAAGAGTTTATTTGGGTTTATGCTTTCAGACAATTGGAGTCTTTAATGGTGGCACAAGGCATGGTAGCTTGAAGTTCATGGCTCATTTTAGTTAACTAACTAACTAATTAATTTACTTTACATCCCGGCCATACCCCCTCCTTCCTCTCTTCCTGGTTTCATCCTCCCTCCCTGTTTCCCCTACCTCCTCTCCCCTACTCCCAAGAGAAGGGGACCCCCACTGTAGCATATCAAGTTGCATTAGGACTGAGTGGATCCTCTTCCCTGGTGGCCTGGTGAGGTAGCCCCACCAGAGGAAAGTAATCAAAAGCAGGCAGCAGAGTCCATGTCAGAGACAGCCCCCATTCCCCTTACTAGGGAACCCATATGAGGACTGAGCTGCCCATCAGCTACATCTGTGTAAGGGGCCTAGATCTAGGCTATGCATGGTTCTTGCTTGGAGCTTCAGTCTCCACCAGACGCCCTGGGCCCTGGTCAGTTGGCTCTGTTGGTGTTCTTGTGGAGCTCCTGGGCCCTCTGAGTTTTTCTATCCTTCCCCCCGATTCTTCCATAAGACTCCCTACACTTCAGCCCAATGTTTGGCTGTGGATCTTTACCTCTGGAGAAGTAACATTTTAGGAGAGTATCTTTATTTGGTCACTGCTTTGCAATTTGGATATCTTAAATTATATTTTCTTGGGAAGCAGAGTGTTTTTAGGTGTAGTGTAGTTGCATATGAATTAACCATGTACTGAGGGTCTTCTATGAATTAACCATATTTTTGTTTTTTGTTTTTTTAAGCAAAATGACCGGTATCAAAAAGGTCAAGGGAACACTTGTCTGTAATTAGACAGGTGGATCTTGAGGACAGCTTTAACTACATATTAAAACTATCTCAAAACCCACCCATGCCAAAATTAAAAGCTATGACATCTTTTCTTTCACACCCTCACAGGACGGTGAGGACCATGGATATTCTGAGGCATCTAGTTGCAGCAGAATCGTGGCATATCTTAGAAGGTGTTCAAGCACATTGCACTTGACCAAATGATGTGCACGGAGTGTAGTCTAAGTACTCGCTCCTCAGAGGGAAATTGAAGTTCAAGTTGTAAGCTCCTAGTCCTGATCTTTTCCAACTCATTTCCATTTTCCATACTACCTGATGAGATTTCCAACCTTCAGTCCCTGCCCACCAAAAAGTAATAGCTTTTGCACCTGGTTCTTAAACGAACTTTGTAGGTGTTTAACATATGGAGGGCCTCTCTTAAGAAACACACAGATGGTCCCTCAGTTTATAGACTGAAATTCCATTTTGAGATTGCACTATTTACATATCTAGGTTTTTGGTATATTTGCTTAAGGCATAACTCGCTTTATAGATGAGCCTTGCATGCTGGCAAGTTGACTGAGGAAGCAAAAGGAACAGCTCAGGAAGGGTGCTGATGCATAGCTGCCTTTTCATTTTTCCCATTTCCCGTATGTTGACTTGGATCTTCTGTTAGGGAGCTGTTCCATCCCTAGTGCAGAATGGAAACTCCTGGACACTCCTACCTTCAAAATCACATTATTCATAGTAACCACAGATGTCCAAACTGCAAAAAAACAAAACAAAACAAAACAAAAACCCATGTCTTTTTGCTAAAGTTTTTTTTCTTTTTACCTTGTTTAATTAAATTTCACTGTCATTTTCAACTGTACATCTATCACTAATAGCTTTTCCTTCTGTTTCCAGGTTGTAAAGAGAGAGATCTTTGGGAATGTCCATTCAATAAACAGTGTCTGAAGCATACATTGATCTGCGATGGATTTCCAGACTGCCCGTATGGCATGGATGAAAAAAACTGCTGTAAGTGCCTTCATGAGTTTGCTAACAGTGTTCTTTATTTTAAATACCCGTTGCCTCCATTTAAATATAAGCTGGACATTTGCAAATACATACTAAAAGTTTTTAGTTCTTTTGACCAAACTTAAGTCTACAAGGGTACACATTCCAAGAACACTAATGTTTTCAAAATATGTACACATGTTACTCTAACAATATGGAGACATTAAAGTATTGCCCAGTATCCAAAAATGTAATGCATAAAATGCAAGCATAAGATGAAACATTTTGTCAACATTAAACTCAAACTATAGAAGAATAATTTGACCTGGTCTATTATCTATTTTTAGTTGATGTGTTGATCCTGTTAGCTCACAGGATACCTAAGGGAATCCATTTAAGGGATTGGGTTAAATTGGCTTAGCATTTCGGATGTTTCAGTGTATGATTTGGACTCATTGCTTTTGAGCCTGTGGTTTAAAACATCATGGAGGAGAGCAAACAACAGGACATGTTAGCTTCAAGGCTGTGTGTTAGAGAGAAGGAAGATTCCATAGCCCCACCATATCCCTCAAGGACACACCTTCACTGACATCAAGGTGTCCCTCACATCTTTCCTTTTTTATAAAAGAAGTTCTTCAGCTTTCCATTCGCACAATAGGCTTGAGACTGAACTCTTAGGAGATGGACTTCAAAGGCTACCTATCGAAAACACAGCAGTTGAATGATAGGAGGTATACAGTAGTAAAATATACAGCATGGGATATTATTATAGTAAAAGTCGTCGTAGAAGAAATTCATAAGGCTTTAGTAAAAATACACCATCTTGTCTGCAACTCTTTCCTTTCTGCGTGACCTCAGGCTGCATGGTCAAAAGCAAAGCGTGTCTGGGTAGATGAGCTGCCTTGATCACATTCAGTAGGAAGAACGGAAGAACATTCTCATTTCTCTGGAATATCACTAAGGGGCTCAACACTGAGCAGAGTCACGACTTGTAGTAAGGGACTTCTGCGGCAATTAGAAAAGACATTCTCTACAAACACTGAAAGCGCAGCCCAGGAAAGGATTAGGAAACTGTCTGCTCCAGTCTGGCCTGGTTCCAGGCTTAAGGTACATGGTGTGGCCAGCAGAGTTTGGGTGGATGCTATTTCACAATGCATAAACCATAAAATCATATCCTGGACTAATGATTACGCTCAGATAAGAATAGTCAGAAAAATGCCATGCTGATGTAAAACTAATCAAGATCTTCCTCTGGGACTTGGAATGGTTGGTATGAAGCCGTGGACAAAATCAGGTTTCACTTTCACGGAAGGAAGAAGGGAAATAGATGCTTAGTAGGCAATCAGGGAGATTTACTGTAATTTTAAAACTCCAAAAGAGATTTAAATGCGACTTGGAGAGTAATTTAATAGTAGGATCCCTTAGAAGCTATCTATGTAAATAGAGCTAGCTTTCTTCCTGCAGTGTCTTCAGTCTGCTTTCTCAAACATTTCCATCTTTTTCCTCCTGGTCTCCTTGCCAGCATTTTGCCAGGATGACGAGCTGGAATGTGCCAACCACGAGTGTGTGCCACGTGACCTGTGGTGTGATGGAGGGGCTGATTGCTCAGACAGTTCAGATGAATGGGGTTGTGGTAAGCTTCTGGTCCCTGCCATCTGCCCTGCATTCACATGCCCATCAGCCATTCAAGTTAAATGAATCCTAAATTACTTCATGGGTTTTACCATCCAAGTTCATCTCTTTTGCTTTACTGTTATAAAAGCTGACAGTGGTGATTCATGGGTGTTATTTCTAAGTAACAGAATATTTGCCCTCAAGTTATTTCTTTATTTGAAATGTCTATATTCTATGTATAACATTTGGCACTCAAATGTTTGGAAGTATGTCATTTTTGGACTTAAATTTTATTTGTCACCAAAATTCAATAGTGGTGAATAATCAGGCATTCTTGGGTCATTTGCATCTCCTAGAGGAAGATATGGGTGTGCCTTCTTCAATTGTTCTCTGCCTTACCCCTCATCCAGATGGGATTTCTGTCTAGTTTCTGCCAAGGCATCCCAGCCAGTGTGGCAGTCTGCAATCTTGAGTATCTGATTAATTCCCTCATTTTGCACACACCACTCCCTTAATTCACTCAGTCCCTACTTTAGTCTTTTGTATCCTCTGGCCCAATAATGAAATGACTCTCCCGTGTGTTGTGTGATCTGGTGCGCAGTGTTCCACAGGTGATCTGTGGCGGACCCAGTGCAGAGGCTGGGGAACTGTGCATAGGGCACATCAATCCTAAATTAGCACCCCCCTCACATACTCTCATTTTTCAGATGCTGAAAAAAAACTGTATGGAGTTTCAAATAGCTCCTTACAATTAGTTCAGCTAACCTCTGGATAAGTTCAAGGCAGTGGGGCTCTGCTGTGGGCCATTTTCTATCTCATAAAGAAAAGTTGAGAACCGCCTGTCTCTTTCATTAGACTCTGCAATGTTTTGAAAGCAGAACACACATCTAATTCACTTTTTAAAGTTTCCCATCACAGTGAAAGCGCAGTGATTTGCACATAGCAGGTCAACCCTAAATGGTTCTCAACTAAAATAAATGCGAAGGAATGTGTGCAATCAAAGTAAAGGCATACAGACCTATGGTCTGGGGAAAAGTGTTTTTAATTAAGCTTTCCTGCATTTCCCCCTTCAGTGACCCTCGCTAGAAGTGGGAAGTCCTCCTCGTTCCTGACTGTTCACAGATCTGCAACAGAACACCACGTGTGTGCCGACGGCTGGCAGGAGACGTTGAGCCAGGTGGCCTGTAAGCAGATGGGTTTAGGGTAAGGTCAGTAGTTTGTAGCACTGACGAGTTTCTCATAGGGCTCTGTGGACATCCTCAGTAATATCTGCCATATGAATGATATAGAACTGGAAAATCTGAGCTCTCCAAAGCCCTGGAAATAAATCTGGGGTGAGGAATTTATTTAATTCTAGACATCTGCCGGCAAACCTGTTATGAGGAAGCCTGGAAAGCAAATGTAGTAATTGTATTCTAAACACTTCTGAAATGGAATACGTTCACTATTTATAAAAGCATTAAGTGGTCTCCTCTGTGGAAGATGGATGGAAAACACTTCATGCCCCTTCCCGTGGGTTATTGAAATTTTCTTTTTGAGTGATACACATACATTAAAAAAAAAAAAAAGACATCGAAAAACAGAAGCAGAAGCTGCTGCTATTACTGTTTATCCTAAGTAATGCAGGAAATACACATTAAGGAAGAATTCACCAGTTTTGCTTTTTAGTGGAATGAAAATTCACCCTGGCTTTTACACACGCAGACTGAAATGGATGCTTTGAGCTGTGGAGGCACACTGTTCTGTGAGGTGCTCTGTTTCAGGCCCCTCAGCAGTGGAGTGTAGTCATCTGCATCATCACAAAACACATATATAACAATGAATACATACGAACCTGCTCTATTACTTATATATCATTTTAATGTTGATATATTATGTAATGATATAGGTGAGATTCTAGTGTAAGTATAGAAATGAAAAAATAAAAGATAAGGGAGTCATGTGCTTCTAGAATTAAAAGCCAGGCTTCATGACATTTCCCAGGATCTAGTGAGCAAATGAAGACTGTTTACAGCAATGTATCATTCAGATCACCTAGTAGCTACACATTATTGCTACCCCAGTTTGAAGAATCATATCACAGCTAACATCTTGAGCCCTTTTCTTCCATGTAAAGACCCACACCTTTGGAAATTTGATTAACTGGTAGTAATTTATAACAGAAGAATTTTAATATTTTCCAGCATTAAAAAACTGCATCTGTCATGATCCATTAAATTACTGTCCATTTTTACAATTTCTTTATCGTGTCTAAATGAAATGGGATATGATTTTGATTAGATAAATGGAAACCCCCTTGAAATTGCTTATCTTGGTTCTCTCATCGAGGCACAAGAGTATTGCTTAATAAGAAAACTCAATTACATAGTGACCCTTAGTTCCACTGTGTGCTCTGAGGGGAAGCCAGACCTGTAAAGATTTATAAGAACAACAGTTTTGACAAAGCCACCTTAAGTACAACTGTTGAACTGAAGCTAGGCGAGAGACCTTGTCTTAAATGTCTCGCTTTGTCTTTTTTTTTCATATTTAATGTGTATTAGATTTTTATTAAACTAAGACAAATATAACAAATTTTATTATTTCAGTGGCATTTGGTATATTTACAGGGTTGCACAACTGTCTCTATCATCTAGGTCCATAACTATTTTATCACCAGCAAAGGAGACTATGTGCCCATATGTCCACTCTCAATTTTCCTCCTACCCAGTAAATCGTTCATTTGCTCTCCATCTCTATGCATGTCACTCCTATTCTGCATGTTTTAATAAGGAAGCATACAGTATGTATTCTCAATCATCTGTGCTACCTATGTACCAACTCTTCATTATTGTTTGTAGCTAAATAACATTTCATTGAATTCTTATACCATATCTAGACCACTTAGCAACACTTCCATTATTATGCCACATTTAATTATTCCTTCAGACATTTGTTTCTACTTTTGGTTGCATATGAGTTTATAAATAATTTTTTATTAAATACATTTATTGTATTACATATGTATAAAACAAACTACATACGGCAGGGAGAGCCATGTGATAATCATGAGTTCTATAAATGTTACATCCATAGTGGTTTGGTTATTTTTATTTGTCCAGCTTGAAGTAAATGTCTTTCCTGTCTTGTTGGGTCTAAATTTCTGAATGAAATTCAATCTCTATCCTATCTCCAATAACTTAACTTCTTTATCTTGATTTGAAAAGATCTTATTCCCTAGCCAACTAAACTTGATTGTAAAACTATCCTATCTGGCCTTCAATGTCCCTCAGAGACTTGAGAAGGAATAAAACTTAGCTTCCTGAGTGAACCAGCAGTGCAGGTTAGCAGTTTCCAAAATGTACAAATTGACTTAGACAGTTTACTGTCTGAATAGTCACCCAACACTCTCTATAACGTTGGTGCCTCATCTTCAGTTTTCTGGCCCAGAATCTCTACCAGACTTATTTGCAGAGCAGAAACTATTGAGGACTTGCTTACCCTGTCTTAGCAGAGTGTGGCCATTGACTTTGCCTGCATCTAACCTGCCCATTTTTAGGCAAAATTCTGTTTGTGGCAGGAACGAGGACATTTTGGACAGTGGCCGGTTTGCCACATTTGAAGCCATCTCTGTAAGGAGGCTCTTTGATGCTCATCATCTTCTTTGAGGTCGGCTGGGTGTTGTCAGGAGTTAACTTGTCTTGTCAAATAAATTTAAGATTATAAAAACAACTTTAAATGCCATATTCTGTGTGTCTCTGAGGCTTTTGGAGACCTTATTCAATTATTATTTTTTTATTAATTTATTCTTGTTACATCTCAATGGTTATCCCATCCCTTGTATCCTCCCATTCTTCCCTCCCTCCCATTTTCCCCTTACTCCCCTCCCCTATGACTGTGCCCGAGGGGGATTTCCTCCCCCTTTATATGCTCATAGGGTATCAAGTCTCTTCTTGGTAGCCTGCTATCCTTCCTCTGAGTGCCACCAGGTCTTTTACCTCATATACTGATAGAGTCAAATCTGTCTGTTAGACTTAGGATATATATTCTTGTGCTAAAATCTGACAAGTATTTGACATGGCCATGCTTTGAATCAATATACTAAAGTCTATAGCAATGACTTAGACATAACCTTCATTATGAGTAACAAGTAAAGCTTTGAGTTAAGAAGTATGTTCAATCATCTAGCTTTTATTCTATCCTCCCTCTATGTTCCTATATCTCCCTTTCTTTCTTTTCAGCTCCTATCTTGTTATCTACATATGCAAGATGAAGAAAGAGAGTTTCACCTATTTTTTCCTCTGTATAAGACCAATAATGACTTATTACCACCTCCCTGTGATAATAAGCATTTGTAGACCAAGACAGCAAACAGTAACCTATACAACCCCCTATTAGAGGGAATGGAACATCATTCTCTTAAGGGTTCTTCAGGTTGAAGGGGCCCAAAGAGATTGGAGAAAACAGTTAAGCAAGCCAGAGATTTCATTTGTGGTCCAGTTTCTAAATGTTGAGAGATTCCAGGCTTAGTAGGAGATTGAAACGGTGGTGCAAATTGGATCAGAAATTTTCTACAATGTTGCCTGGGAGGTTATCCAAATCTGATGAGTAACAGCAACAGGGTCATCTGGGGATGGAGCGAGGAGGATGCAGGATGTCATCCTCCATCATGCTGAGAGGAATGAATCCTGTCAGGTTTGATCCAGCATCAGTGCCCAGTTATTTTGTTCTGAAAACATAATTTCTCACAAGCATTATACAGTTCTAACATTATAATTGTATGAGGTGTGTGGGGTGCACAGAACAATTAAAGCTAGTTTCTTGCTCATTGTATGAGTGGACGTGAGGTGTCTGCACATCTTCCTTCATGCCTTACTAAGAGTAGCCTCTAATACTAAGTCACAGAGAATCTGTGGTGAACACGAGGCCTCTCTATGCCCTTACATTCATATCTCTGCCAGTCTCAGAGCTATTCCCATGTAGTGGGATTAGGAATATAAATTACCTGCTTGTTCTGCAGTTTGAATTCTTTACATCCCAATTGTGGCACCTTCCCTCATCCCCTCCCGATCCCACACCCTCCCTCATCAACTCCTAATCCCATCCCCTCTCTTATCCCCTTTCCTTCCCTCCCCTAGTCATCTGACCTTAGTTTTTCTAGTGTCCCTTGTACTACATATGACCTCTTCTTCTGTGGCCTGACAGGACCACTCTAGGCTCTTGGGACTCTGTCCAGTGTCCAGCTTTGAATCTCTGTAACTGTCCCTATCCCCTGCTGGGTGGAGTCTCTCCTATGATGTCTATGTTGGGTTAAAATCCACATATAAGTGAGTACATGCCATACATGTCCTTTTGGGTCTGGGTTATCTCATTTAGAGTGATCATTTCTAATTCCATCCATTTGCCTGCAAAATTCAAAATTTCTTTGTTTTTAATAGCTGAATAGTATTTCATTGTGTAGATGTACCACAGTTGCTTTATCCATTTTTCAGTTGAGGGACATCTTGGTTGTTTCCAGGTTCTGGCTATTACGAATAAGGCTGCTATGAACATAGTTGCACAGATGTCTTTGTTGCATGGTGGGTTATCTTTCAGGTATATTTCCAGGAGTGGTATAGCTGGGTCTCAGTTTTCTGAAAAAGTGCCATTTTCCTTCCCAGAGTGGTTGAACAAGTTTGCACTCCCACCAGCAGTGGAGGAGTGTTACCCTTTCACCACATCCTCACCAGCATGTGTTGTCATTTGAGTTATTGATCTTTGCCATTTGGATAGGCGTAAGATGGAATCTCAAGGTTTTGATTTGCATTTCTGTGATGACTAGGGATGTTAAGCATTTCTTTAAGTATTTCTCAGCCATTTGATATTCCTCTATTGAGAATTTTCTATTTAGTTCTGTACCCCGTTTTTAATTGGGTTATTTGGTTTGGTGGTGTTTAATTTCTTGAGTTCTTTATATATTTTAGATATTAGCCCTTTGTCAGATGTAGGGTTGGTAAAGGTCTTTTTCCCAATCTGTAGGCTGTTGCTTTGTTCTATTGACAGTGTCTTCTGCCTTGCAGAAGCTTCTCAGCCTCATGAGGTCCCATTTCTTAATTGCTGATCTTAGAGCCTGAGCTGTTGGTGTTCTGTTCAGGAAGTTGTCTTCTGTGTCAATGAGTTCTAGGGTCTTACCCACTTTTTCTTCTAACAGATTTAGTGTGTCTGGTTTTATGTTGAGATCTTTAATCCACTTGGACTTTAGTTTCATACAGGGTGGTAAATATGGATCTATTTGCATTTTTTTTACATGTAGACATCCAGCTGGACCAGCACCATTTTTTGAAGATGCTGTCTTTTTTTCCATTGTATTGTTTTGGCTTCTTTGTAAAAAATAAATGACCATATGCATGTGGATGCATATCTGGGTCTTCAATTCTATTTCATTGGTCAGTTGGCCTATTTCTATGCCAGTACCATGCTGTTTTTATTACTGTTGCTTTATAGTACACCTTGAGATCTGGCAGACCTTTTATTGTATAGGATTGATTTAGGTATCCTGGTTTTTTTTCATATGAAGTTGAGAATTGATCTTTTCAGTTCTGTAAAATATTGTGTTGGTATTTTGATAGATATTGCATTGAATCTTTAGACTGCTATTTTTAGGATGGCCATTTTCACTATGTTGGTTCTCCTAATCCATGAGCATGGTAGATCTTTCCATTTTCTGAGATCTTCTTCAATTTCTTTCTGCAGAGACTTGAAATTTTTTCATATAGGTCTTTCATTTGCTTGGTTAGATTTACACCCAGATACTTGATATTGTTTGAGGCTATTGTGAAGGGAGTGGTTTCCCTAATTTCTTTCTCCACCCTTTTGTCATCTGTATACAGGAGAGTTACTGACTTTTTCATGTTAATTTTGTATCCTGCCACTTTGCTAAAGTTGTTCATCAGCTGTAGAAGTTCTTTGGTAGAATTTTGAGGACCACTGATGTATATTATCATATCATCTGCAAATAATGAAACCTTAACTTCTTCCTTTCTTATATGTATTCCCTTGATCTCCTTTAGCTGCCTTATTGCTCTAGCTAGGACTTCTAGTACTATATTGAGGAGAAATGGGGAGAGTGGGCAATCTTGTCATGTCCCTGATTTCAGTGGGAATGACTTAAGTTTCTCCCCATTTAACTTGATGTTGGCTATAGACTTGCTGTATATTGCCTTTACTATGTTTAGGTATGTGCCTTGTATACCCTATCTCTCTAAGACTTTTAACAAGAAAAGATGTTGGATTTTATCAAATGCTTTTTCTGCATCTAAAGAGATGATAATGTGGTTCTTTTTTTTGACTTTGTTTATATGGTTAATTGTATTGATGGATTTCCTTATATTGAGCCACCCCTGAATGCCTGGTATAAAGCCTACTTGGTCATGATGGATAGGATTTTTGATGTGATCTTGGATTCGATTTGCTAGAATTTTGTTGAGTATTTTTGCATCTATGTTCATAAGGGAGATTAGTCTAAAATTCTTTTTCTTCATTGGGTTTTTGAGTGGCTTAGGTATTAAGGTGATTATGGCTTCATAGGATGAGTTTAGTAGTGATTCTTCTGTTTCTATTTGTGGACTAGTTTGAGAAGTATTGGTATTAGTTTTTCTTTGAAGGTCTGGTAGAATTCTGTGCTGAATCTATCTTGTCCAGGGCTCTTTTTGTTGGGAGACTTTTGATGACTGCTTCTATTTCCTTATGGGATATAGGACTGTTTAATTTGTTTGCCTGTTCTTGATTCAACTTTGGAAAGTGGAATTTATCAGGGAAATTGTCCATATCTTTTAAATTTTCAAATTTTGTGGCATATAGGCTTTTGAAGTAAGACCTAATGTCTTTGGATTTCCTCGGTATCTGTTATTATTTCTCCCTTTTCATATCTGATTTGTTAATTTGTGTACTCTTCTTTTGACTTTTAGTCTGTTAGCCTTTAGTCAGGCTAAGGGTTTGTCTATCTTGTTGATTTTCTCAAAGAACCAGCTCTTGGTTTCGTTGATTCTTTGGATTGTGTTCTTTGTTTCTAATTTATTGATTTCCAGCCATCTACTCTTCTTGGGTGTGTCTGCTTCTTTTTTTCTAGAGTTTTCTGGTGTTCCATTAAGTGGCTTCTATGCAATGTCTCTAATTTCTTTATGAAGGCACCTAGTGCTATGAACTTTCCTCTTAGCACTGCTTCCATTGTGTCCCAAAGGTTTGGATATGTTGTGCCTTCATTTTCATTGAACTCTAGGAAGTCTTTGATTTCCTTCTTTATTTCATCCCTGACCCAGTTGTCATTGAGTAGAACATTCTTCACTTTCCATGTATTAGTAGGCTTTTTGTTAATTCTATTATTGTTGATGCTCAGCTTTAGCCCATAGTGGTCTGATAAGATGCAGGGGATTATTTGAATTTTTTGTGTCTATTGAGGTTGTTTTGAGACCAAATTTATGGTCTATTTTGGAGACGGTTCCATGTGGCACAGAGATGAAGGTATATTCTTTTCTATTTGGGTAGGTAGTTCTGTGAATGTTTGTTAGGTCCATTTGACTCATGATTGCTGTTAGTTTGATTATTTCTCTATTAATTTCTGCCTTGAGGATCTATCCATTGGTGATAGTGGGGTGTTGAGGTCTCCCACTATTATTATCTTGAGATCAATGAGTGATTTAAACTCTGAAAGTATTTCATTTACAAATGCAGAAGCCCTAATATTTGGGGCATAGATATTCAGGATAGACATGTCCTCTAGGTGGATTTTCCCTTTGATTAGGACAAAGTGTCCTTCTTGATCTTTCTTGATCAGTTTTAACTGAAAGTCTACTTAATCAGATATTAGAATGGCTACTCCCACTTTCTTCCGGAGTCCATTTGCTTGGAAATACTTCCCAGCTTTTTACTCTCAGGGAATATTTATATTTGTTGTTGAGATGTGTTTCTTGATGGATCTTGGTTTTGCATCCATTTTGTTAGCCTGTGCCCTTTTACTCAGGAGGTGAGGACATTGATGTTGAGAGATATTAGTGACTAATGGTAATTGGATCCTTTTATTGTGGAGTTAGTGGTGATTGTGTGTGGCAGTGTCTGTTTTGGTTTTGCTGATGTGCAATTATCTGTATGCTGCATTTTCTTGGGTGTAGTTGACCTCGTTGCAATGATGTTTTCCTTCTACTATTTTCCGTAGAGCTGGGTTGGTGCTTAGATACTGTTTAAATTTGATTTTGTCATGGAGTATCTTGTTTTCTCTGTCTATGGTGATTGAAAGTTTTGCTGGATATAGTAGACAGGGTTGTCATCTGTGGTCTCTTAGCATCTGAATGACCTCAGTTCAGGCCCTTCTGGCTTTCATGGTCTCTGTTGAGAAGTCAGGTGTAATTCTAATGGGTCTGCCTTTATATATTATTCTGCCTTTTTCCCTTGTTGCCTTTAATATCTTTTCTTTATTCTGCCGATTTAATGTTTTGATCATTATGTGGCGGGAGGAATTGATTTTCTGGTCTAGCATATTTGGTGTTCTGTTGGTAGGCCTCTTGTATGTTCAAGGGTATCTCTTTCTGTAGATAGGGGAAATTTTCTTCTACGATTTGTTTGAAGACATTTTCTGGTTCTTGGGACTTTGCATCTTCCTTTACATCTACTCCTATAATCCTGAGGTTATGCCTTCTCATGGTGTCTTTGATTTCTTAGATGCTTTGTGTCACCAAATTTTCTGTTTTTATATTTTCTTTGAGAGATGTATCAATTTCTTCTATTGTATCTTCAGCACCTGGTATTCTTTCCTCCATGTGTTGGATTCTGATACTTGTCTGTTGGCTTCCTGCTTCATTTTTTAATTGTTCCATTTCATGATTTTTCTCAATTTGTGATTTTTAAAAATATTGTCTAATTCTGTTTTCATGTCTTAAACTGTTTTATTTAATTCCTTCACCTGTTTGCTTGTGGTTTCTTGTTTCTCCTGATGGCCTCTATTTGTTTGTATTTTTCTGGAATCTATTCATTTCCTCTTTACAGTTCTCAAATAACTGTATAAGCATGATTTTGAGGTAATTTTCCTGTGACTCTGCTGTTATGGGGTATCTGCCGGTTTCTGGGCTTTCTGGTGGAGCTATAATGTCCTAATTTTTGTTATTTGACCTCTTATTTTTTCCTTTAGGCATCTGATTAAAGGGATTGGGCTTTCTGACCTGGTAGTCACAGGGATAAGTTGAGAGGCAGCTGCTTTCTATACTGGCTTTGCAGACTCTGTCTTCCTGTATCTATAATTTTCTTAGCTCTGCCACCTAGGATCCGTGGTTTTATAGGGCTCCTCTGGCAATTGGTTCTCCTCTGAGGGGTCCACCACACAGTAGACCTGTGGTTTGGGTGTCAGATGCTGTGTGGCTTCTGTTCTGTTAATCTTTTGTTCAGTAGGAAGGCCACTCTGTTCCAGATCTCTAAAGAATGTGCTCAGAGTTTGTGATTCCCAACCCTGTGGGAATACTAGACAGGTTGGGGAGGGGAGGAGAGCCTTCTTTTTATCTTCCTTATTTGTTTAGCGTGGGGAGCCCTCAAGCCTGTGTTTTAGAGAGGGGCCCGCTGATTCTCTCACCTGTTTTGCTGTGCTGGGCTGTCCAGCTGGTAGCCACTGCTCTCTGTAGGTCCTTCTGTTTCTCCCTGCTGTTTGCAGCCCGCCACTGAGGCAAGGCACAGGTCTCTGCTCTCTGTCACCCACCACCACTCACAGCCCCTTGCAGCCCCTGTCAATTGCCAGTTCTCGCTGGACATCACACCAATCACCTCTGCCGGAAGTTCTCCGGTGCCTACCTCTGCAGTCTCCACGGCTGCCGGGGATGGTCTGTTCTACAGGGGGTCTGTACTCTTCTCGTGTTCAGGGGTGCGCAGGTTTCCCATAGTTTGTTCCTTTAGAACTGTGAGGTTCTCCCGTTGTAGTGAGGTGGGGAGCTTGGTGTTCCTGGTTAAGAAATCAGTCCAATCCGCTGACTTGATTACTCTGGCTTCCAGACAAGGACCATACCACTCGCCACCATCTTGGAAATGATAAATAATTTGTTTAACCGGACACAATAGTGAATACCTGCAGTCCTGTAATTAGGAGGTAGAGACAGAAGGGTTGCCTCACGTTTGAATTCATTCTTTTGTAAGCTTCAAGGGCAGCTAGGTCTCCAGAAGTACTCCAAAAATAAACTTATTCTGTTTTTCCTATTTTACTGACTCCAAAAGTGAAATGTTAGTGTTTTAAATATTTAAAGCCCTGATAGATATATAGATTTTTCTTTACCTTCCTTTCTTCCTCCCTCCCCCCTCCTTTCATTTTTTTTGAGACAGGGTTTCTCTGTGTAGCCTTGGCTGCCCTGACTTGCTGATCTTGAACTCACAGAGATAGATACCCCTGCCTCTACCTCCATGAGTGCTGAGATTATAGGCGTGCCACACTGTGCCCTGCCTGGATGATTTCGTTTTTGATAACTTTATTTCACTGAAAGGCAAGGAGACTATTTTGTAGAAATAGAGTTGAAAAGCTATAATTATTGACTGAATTCATGGACAAATGGGTATATAATATCAGGTATATTTGTCAATTTATTTGAGTGGCTCATAGGCTGACAGATACAGAGAAATTCAGAATAGGGAAAGAATAAAGACAATGGGCAAGTGAGGCCACATTCCTGGTGTGAGGATGGGCTGCTTGGAACACTGTCATTTCCTGGGTCTCTAGAGAATTAATGCTTCTGCTACTGATGCCCAAAACAAGCACTATGTAACCTTCACCTTTGAGTCAAAGTCCTTGATTGTGGAGTCTTTCTAACCATGATTACTCAACACTCCAAGCGGGAGGGGAAAGAGTGGCTTTCCTTATTGGCATTCAGAATGGAGTGCCCTCTGTACTGGCTGGCTTTTAGTTTTCAAACATGTTATGCTTCAAAATGTTGAACCTTAGAAAGCAGCTTAGCTAGTTCTACTTACCTTCATATTCTGTTTGTGTTTTGGGGAGTACGTGCTTATGAGTGTTGGTCTGAACTAGACACTGTGTGGAGGATTCCAACGGGAGCACCATCATCAGGCCTGATGGTGTAGTAGGAGAGACATTGAGGAGAACAAAGGACACAGGTTCAATTTGCTATTTGACAGTGACACAGACTTACAGTAGAACTTATGGCATTCCTATTAAAAGTATATAAGGAAAAAATATTCAGCTCCAATCCTTGAGAGGACTGATTATGTAAGCACAAATTGAAAACAGCACTGATATTTAGTACTCAGAACTAACTCACCCTTTCCCTGTAAAAGGGATTCATTGACTTCAGTGGGTACGTTTTAGAACTGGTTCATAAAAAACTCATTTCTATGCCAAATTATGTATTTTCAGGGAGTGCACACAATATTTTTGGTAAAGGTTGATGATTAAAAGGATCTGTATGGGCTTTTTTTTCAGATTGAGATTCTGCTATCCATGTCTTAGAAAGAAAATGGCAGACCCATAATTAAGCGTTTGTCCAGGTGAAAAGAATTTAGTGTTTTTGTTGAATTGAAGACTTACTCTCATCTGTAGGTTCTTCTAGAGTTCACCACAGTCTGGAAGTCCAATGCTTTTTCCAGTTAGACAAAGGCATAAATCAAGCCCCAGTGCTCCTGTGACAACATATTGACTTCTATTTCCACTATCAAAAACACATGAGCATGTATTTAATGAACAGTACAAACCAGAACTTATTGTGCCCTTTAATCCTTGCCAAATGCAGGGTTGAGACATCTGGTGTTTATGGGTAAGTTTAAGGGGATGTGAACTTCCCTGTGTCCTGGCTCCATAGGCTCTATCTCTACAACGTGAGCTCATCTGGAAATCCGTGTCTTCGATCTATTTGATTGGCAGAGTTTCTTTATGGAGTTAGCTGTAATCTGATTTTTTTTTTTTTTTTGGCTTTAATTTTTAAAAGTTAATCCAAAGAAAAAAATCTCTTTTGAGAATGCTTCTATATTTTGGATGAAACCACAGTCAAAGACACCATCTGTT
Organism: Acomys russatus; assembly: GCF_903995435.1. Taxonomy (NCBI): domain Eukaryota; kingdom Metazoa; phylum Chordata; class Mammalia; order Rodentia; family Muridae; genus Acomys; species Acomys russatus. The sequence continues at coordinate 281,912 of NC_067164.1, read as the reverse complement.
ATGTGACCTAGTGACCTCTAGGATTCCCTGCAAGGGTTTGTGTTGTTGTTGCCTCTTGAGGCTTACTCCCTGGGAAAGAGCTGTTGACTTCAGGATAGCTACCTCACGTTACACTTCAAAGCTCTGTGTTCACTGCAGTTGAGAGTCTAGTCCAGGCTGCTGATCTCATGCATAGTCCCGTGGGTAAACAGCCCATGATAGTCACGAGGTTTCAAAGATTACCATATAACTTTCTTATTATAAAATCTTCCTTTCTATTTATACTATCGTTTTACTTTCACTATAATCACAAGTTTACATAGTCAGTACTGTCTGAGTCCAACATGTTTTCATTACCCTCACTCCACTCTAACCCCACCCTAAACACACGTGGCTATTAGCAGTCAATTTTCACTTATTCCTCGTCCAACCCCTGATGACTACTAGCCCATTTTCTGCATCTGTGGATTTTTCTACAAAGCACATTTCCCATAAGCAGCATTATATAATACCTGCTTTGGGGTTTCACTTTTTCTACTCAGCACACTCTTTCTCAGGTTCATCCATATTGTTGATTTATGGTGCTTTAATAGTCACCTGTAAGCTTTTCCGTGAACATACACTTTCAAGTTTCTTGGGTAGTAAATACTTAGAACCAGAATTACAATAGCAAGCTATAGCTTATATTTATTTATTTTTTTTTTTAAAGAATTGCCAAACTCTTTTCCAAAGGGCCCATATCATTTTTTACTCCCACCATAAAGGCATGAGTTATGATTCCTTTATATGCTTGTCAACTCTGATTGTTAAGTACTTGTTTTGGTAGCCAGACTAGTGGGAATAGGATAGTACCTTCAGTGTGATAATGATTTGCATTTCCATAATTGCTAATGATTTCCTAGGCACTTTTTTTTTTTTTTTTTTTTTTTTACAATTTTCTCTTCCATTTCTGCTTTAGGATGCCAGAAAAGATAGAACTCTTTATCCTTAAGGATTCATCTATTTTCATTTTGTGTATCTTAATGTTTTCTTGCGTATACATCTGTATACCGTATGTATGCCTGGTGCCCATGGAAGCTGGAAGAGAGTATCTGATCCCCTGGAATGAAGTTAACAGACAGTTGTGAACAACCATATGGGTGCTAGGAACTGAACTGAGACCCTCTGCAAAAGCAACACATGCTCTTAACCACTGAGCCATGTCTCCAGCCCTGTAATTATTTTTATTTGTTAATTACATGAAAATTCTATGCAAATCTATAATATCTTTTGTTCACATTCACTGCACATTACCTTCTTTTGTGTTTATTAACTGGGGAAAACCACCCTACATAACATAACCCAATTTCTTTTAACTTCTTAGAGAAAATGACTACAGTAATGAATAGATGTTTGCATGTCTTAAGAAGAAGCCACATGACGCAGGCCCGTGGAGTACCATGGCCTTCACACAGCAGCTTTGGAGCATTTCTGGTAGTCTTGTGTGGTATGCATGGGGAATTACTTTCTTATCCAATCCTAAAGGGTTGGGGCTTAAACATCCAGATGGAAAGAAAAGCTAGAGTTAAATGTGTGTCTTTACAGTATTTCCTAGACCATTGTATTTTGGACAAAAGGGAATAATTTTCCTAAAAAGGTTCCACAGAAAAAGGATTTTTTTTGTTGTTTAAGTCCTTCCATGAGACTACTTGGTATCAACTTTGAAAAACAAAACAAAAATATCCCTGTTGTCATGATAGCATATGTTTATGCCACTAATGGTAAACTATGCCGAGAATTTAGATATCTACTAGCAAAATGAATTTCAAAGTGTGCCAGTTGAGTCTGTGACTAATTTGTCAAAATAAATGGAAACTTCTCAGTGAGGTAGAGAAAGCCTCCATTATCAACTGCAGTGGAACATCGCAGGATCCTAAGTTATTCAGATTTGATTCCTCTCATATTCCAGTTGGTTGTAAACAACTCATCCTTAAACCTACATTCCTACCAGTGTATATGAAATGAAAGCCAGCTTCCCCGAGTTCTCCGGAACCAAGTACTGTCCAGAGTTAGTTTTTATCCTCTTGTCTTGACCTCAGTATTAACAGAACCAATTGTGAACCATGAGATTCAGGAGCAGGAGTGACCTTGGTTTACACAAATCTCCTAGGATATCAGATTCCCAGGCCGTTCCAATGGTTAGAGCACTGAGTTGGATGTGAATTGAACGAAACCTAGGCAAATGAGAGCTTGGTACACCTTGAGTGACCTCAGCACTTGGCCCAAGAGGAGAAGTTGTTACATAGCAGCTTCCTTTTGAAATGGCACTGGGTAATTTCTGGTAATGGCTGCATTTCTGATCTTAGGTCTTCTTCATCTCGCCTTTAAAATTTTACCTTCAAGTCATTAGTGATATGTCACCTTTAACTCAACAGTATTTGTCTTTTCTTATTATGTTAAGATTTGGATAGGAACATTCAGTTCTTTTATTCTAGCATTTTGTAAAAGGTCAATTCCCATTATACTCCATCCATCTTCCAGTGGTCTCCAAGTCTTGGCTAAATATTAGACAAACTCATCTGATTACTGATGTTCTAAGACTTCAAACTCCTTCCAGTGGGGGCGACTTTCCTTCCTCCTCGGTCTTTCTGCCTGGAATTCTGATCACTAGACCATCACCTGAACTCCTAAACCCGTCATCATCCATGTCTCAGCTCCGACATGGATGCGCCAGCGATGCTCTCAGACTGAAGGAGCCTCCACTCCACCACGTTTCTTGATTTCATCTGTTTTGAAGCCTTTATCCAGAACCTCAAATAACTTTTGAAAACAAGCATTAGTCTGTTTTCCTCACCAAAATGACATTTGTTAATTTCTCATTTCGATTTCCAGTTTACCTTATTAACTCATAGCTATCCGTTTTAATGTCTACTTGACTTTGGTAGTTATTTAAATTCTCTAGAAGTAATATTTGGTTTTAGTCCCAAACTATCTAATAGCTAGCAATACCTGTTTGAACACTACTGGTAAGCCCATTTAATAAGCATAAGTCAAGTTTAATTTTAATACCCTCTTTTAACTTTTTTTTACATTTACTCAAAAGCCAACATACAGAGGACTGTGTAAGTTCCTAATTTCAGGGTTTCAGTACTGTCTTGAAGTGAAATATACCATGTGATGTCCCTGGAAGCAGACAGACCATTTATCTGTATTATCCTTCTCCTTAGGAGCACATGTCCCTTGCTTCTCATGAACTTATTTCACTTCCCATTTGTCCCTGAAAGACAAATGAGTGCTATCATCTTTGAACATGACCTTCTCTTCTTGGCTGAGGTGAAGGTACATTAATCAAAACTAGATGAAAGTATCTCATACCCAGGTTCTTGTGAGTGGAGATACTTAAAATTCTTCAGCAAGATGTGTGTCAGTTGGACCTGGGGGAAACCTCTTTCCTTTTTGATCATAATATTGATTGAATGCTTAGGTTATTGGAATTAGGAAGCCAGTCAGCCGAGGACAAGAAAAGCACTGCTTCACCTCCCTCCCTTGCTCAGAAGAAAAAGGAAATGAGAGGTGCGGAGCCTTGAGATTATTTAGTTCCCCAGCACCAAGCTTTTGAAGAGGAGCACATCCCTTTATAGGCCGAGCTCACCTCTACTCTTTGACACTCAGGTATTGCGGTGCTGGTATCTATACTCAACTATGGTTTTGTTTTGTTTTGTTTTGTTTTGTTTTTTGAATGTAGTACTATTAATCCACACTTAAAGTTCTCTGAAGTTTGAATTCTTTACCTAGAGAGCCCCATGTTGTCTACATCCCTCACTTGAGTCAAGTTGTACATGTGTTTAAAAGTGTCCTATGCTTCCAAAAGCCTCAAAAGAAGGTAGAAAATGGCATCTGACAAGACAGGGCCCTTCTATTAGAGAGTTAAGTACAACTCTTCTTTATAGCCTACTGAAGAAAAAAACTGGCATTAAAATAGAAATTGGTGGGCTGGACATGGTGGCGTGTGTCTTTAACCCCAGCACTTGGGAGGCAGAAATAGGTGGATCACTGTGAGTTCAAGGCCAGCCTGGTCTACAAAGGGAGTCCAGAACAGCCAAGGCTACACAGAGAAACCCTGTCCTGAAAAACAAAAAACAAAAACAAAACAAACAAACAAACAAAAAAAACAAAAAGAAGAAGAAAAAGAAGAAGAAGAAGAAGAAGAAGAAGAAGAAGAAGAAGAAGAAGAAGAAGAAGAAGAAGAAATAGAAACTGGTAATCTCTAGCCTTACACAATGATAAAAATAAGCTGAAAAGTGATCAGCATTTTCTTTAAAACCAAAATCAAGGTGCTGCCATTAAAATGCTCAAGTCTTTATCTGTTAAAAAGTAAAAAGGATGCCCCAAAAGGTCTTTTCTAAGTTATCAAAAAAGAGATGGGATTTCCTGTGCAAAATCAAGAAGGAGAAAGAATATATTTACACAAAAATACTTAGCACTTGACACAACTTACTCAGTTTCATGAAACTGAGGCTTATCATCAAAGGCTATTTTAATTTATAATGTTTATTGTCACAGACCACTAGCTCAATTGGGACTAGGTCTTTGAGATCAGAAGTTCTTGGAGCATAGGTGAACAGAGATAAGGCGGAGTGACAAACAGAGGCAACTCAAGTTTGCGTTTTTATCTGAGTGCATTTTTTAGCCAAGCAGTCTAGCATCATATACATTTTTTGAAAGCGGGGTGCGGGGGGCGGTTGGTTACATTTTTTCACAGCATTTCTTTACAGAGCAGATATGTGGAGTCAGTGAACATCAAGCACACATGGTACAGGTACAGAATGTGAAGTTATTGTGTTTTCGTATCTTGAATTACAACTTTTAATTGAAACAATACAAGGTGTAGAGTACATAGTGAAAAGACGTCATCATTTTTAAGTTATTGGCTTCGTATCAGTATGTATGTGTTCTCTTTGTCCAGGGCCAACGTCCTTTCCCTAACGAAACTTGTGCCCAGCACCTGTGTGCCAGGACATTTTTTCTCTATTTTATTCTTCTCTTTCTTGTTACCTGGAATCTTTTGAAATACTCCATTTTTTGTAGGCTATAGTATGACTTATTAACTAATGATTAATTTCTAGTCATGTCTTTTTTAATAAGTGGAAGTGAAACAGAACTACTTTGGCCCACGGACAGTCCCTGGCTGGAGTCCCAAGCCAGGGTCTCATAGCAACCATTGCTACGCTTGAGGAGTCCCCACCTTGGGAGCAAAATGTAGTTACAGTTAGAGAGAATAAGGAGGTAGCTCTCAGCAAGGAGAGTTTTGAAACTGCAGTTTCTCTGTTTGCAGGAATATCAACCCCAGTGCAGTTACGGGGGAGTCTTAGTTCTCAGGCCTGTGTAGTAATTGTCACACAGACTCCACTGGAGAGGAGTGACAGTTATGGTGTATTACTATTTACAATTCAGATGTTTTAAATACTGTTATTAATGCTCTAATAATGTTAAATATTTAATTAGTAGTTATGATTAGTTAGCATTTTATTTCACTTATAATTTTACAACTTTTCATACTGAAATGAATTCTGTTTTTAATATTGTGAAAGATAAATACTGTAATTTAATAGTATAAGGCAATACCTCTCCTCTCCTTTCTTAAAAATGCTTTTGTCAGCTGGGCACGGTGGCACACACCTGTAATCCCAGTGCTTTGGTAAGCAGAGGCAGGCAACTCTCTGTGAGTTCAAGGCCAGTCTGGTCTACAAAGGAAGTCCAGGACAGCTAAGGCTACACAGAGAAACCCTGTCTCAAAAAGCCAAAAGATGGTTTTGTCATTTGCACCTATAGATTGTACACAATATAATCATGATATCCCGTTTCTGGAATAGAAAAATATATTGTTAGGTAAGGAAACTATTCATTTTCAAGTAGAATTTCACTAAAAGTATATTTATCTATTATGAATCTACCAAGAAGATAGACTGAGACTTCATACCCCACTTCAAACATTTATATTGAAGAGAGTTGTGCTGTAGCAAGTGTAAGCTGAGCTGTCTAAACAGACAAATGACTCAATAGTCGTGTTCATTCATATTTGTCTGAAACCCATTAATGCCGTTCTATCAAAAGCAGAGCCCATTCTTCAGTTTGGTAAGTAACTTAAGCAGCCTCCAATTATGTATCTTGTACTAGGCAAGAGTCCTGTGCTACCATACATTGTATCTATAAAACAGAACTCAGATAAGGATAATGATAGGATCCAAGGAAAGACATTGGAGGCCGGATTCTAGTATTCCCATGCAAGTGCTCCACATTATGAACGGGATGCTTGGAGGGAGAAAATGAGCCAACTTCTTACTCAAGCATATGCATTTCAATACCAGCTCTCATGCACTGAGAATAACCCTGGATTTCTTCTCCCCCACAACAGACATGCTTAAACAGGTCATTGTCCTGTGGATATGGTTAAGCAATTGCTGCTCTCTTGCTGTCTAGATACAGGGCCCATGGTGGTTGGATAGGTTTTGAGTACTAGGCATGAGGTTCCTCCTGTTGAGTTGGACTTAAGTACAATAGAGAGCTTCTGGTTACCACCAAGACACGTTGGCACTATTGCTCCTTTAAAGGTAAGGTGCCACTATGGTCATCATTTTGGTTCATAGATGTTACAGCTTCCCTCACTTAGAATTTGCATAGGTAATCCTCAAGGAAGAAATGTTTAGGTCAGAACCATTTAGATCTTCCCTGTCCTGTATTTGAAGTTCATGCTGTCTTCAGCAATAGGAACTTACTTTGAACCTCTGGGAGCAGCCCAAGGCACCAGCAATAGGCTATACTGTTTTAGGAGACTGTTGGACAAGTCTGACCAAAAAGTTGAAAGGGAGTTTCTCATGCTTGGCACTCATATACTTTTTTTTTTTTTTTTTTTTTTTTTTTTTTTTTTTTTTTTTTTTGGTTTTTTCGAGACAGGGTTTCTCTGTGTAGCCTTGGCCATCTTGGACTCATTTTGTAGATCAGGCTGGCCTCGAACTCACAGCGATCCACCTGCCTCTGCCTCCTGAGTGCTGGGATTAAAGGCGTGCGCCACCACGCCCGGCTGGCACTCATATTTTTATTAGATAGTTTAAGGCTCTTGCAGGGGAGTCTTGCCAGCACAAGTGGGATCATTTCATTTGAACTATGTATGTTTGTATATATATTTATACACATGTATATACATAGATCTATATTTTTGTGTGTAGTTTGGGTGAACAGATAATAAAAGTGATTCCTTACAGCCTTTTCTTTACCCTCCTCCTTCCCTTTCCTTCTATGTTGAGCTCTATCTTCCCACCCCAGTTAACACTCCATCTTACCCATTTCCCTCTTCAAATCACTTACATCTTTCTATTCTCCTGTTTAGTGGTCTCCTGTGGTCCGCTTTTTACTTTCCCCACTTCTACAGTCACTCAAGTTATATACTCACACCTGAAGAGATGGATCTGGGAATCGCAGATGAAAGAGAACATGTAATGTTTGTTTTTCTTGGTCTGAGCTACTTCAATCAATATAGAATTCTCTAGTTCCACCCATTTACCTGCAAATTTCCTTTTTCTTTTAAAGTGATTTCACAACTGTGGTGGCTCATGCTTGTAACCCTAGCATTTGAAAGGCTGAGGTACTAATCACCATGAGTAGAAGGCACCTTGACATCCCTAGTGAATTCTAGTTTAGCCTGGTCTACATAGTGAATCCCTGTCTTAAAATACACATGCAGCTTCTTCTTCCTCGGAAAAAGACCAAATGGCAGATGACGTCAGCGCAATGGGAGGGCCCAAAGGACCCGGGGGCCCAGGATTAGGAGACCAGGGTGACTTTCCATGGAGGATTCAGCAGTGGTAGAGGCCATGGGGCTCATGGAGGTAAAGCCAAAGACAAGGAGTGGATCCCTGTCACCAAGCTGGGCCTCCTGGTTAAGGACAGGAAGATGAAATCCTTGGAGGAGATTTGTCTGTTCTCCGTGACCATTAAGGAATCTGAGATTATTGACTTTTTCCTGGGCATACCCCTAAAGGATGAGGTTCTTAAGATCATGTCAGTGCAGAAGCAGACACAGGCTGGCCAGTGGACCAGGGTCAAGGCTTTTGTCGTGATTGGGGACTACTATGGTCATGTTGGTCTTGGTGTTAAGTGCTCCAAAGAGGTAGCCACTGCTATCCAATGGGGCCATCACCTTGGCTGAGCTTTCCATTGTCCCTGTGTGGACAGGCTACTGGGAGAATGAGTTTGGCAAGCCACATAGTGTTCCATTCAAGGTGACAGGCCGCTGCGGCTGTTTTGGTGCGTGTTATCCCTACCACAGAGGCTCTGGTATTGTCTCTGCTCCTGTGCCAAAGAAGCTACTGATGATGGCTGGTATTGATGACTGCTACTCTGGGCAACTTGGCCAAGGGCATTTTTGATGCCATCTCCAAGATCTACAGCTATCTGAGACCCAATCTCTGGAAATAAGCTGTGTTCATGAAGTCTCCTTAGTAGGAATTCACTGATCATCTTGTAAAAATCCACACTAGCGTCTCTGTTCAGAGGACCCAGGCTCCTGCTGTGGCTACCACATAGGGCTTTTAAATAAAGTGAATTAACTCTGTTAAAAGTAAAAAAAAAAAAAAAAGCATGCATTTTTAAATATATGAAAAACATAAACTAATTAATGTATATAGGAGGAAAAGATCTCAAATATCCAAAATACATAAGGAACTTAATGAAATCAGTACAGAAAAAATTCAGATAACATGATTAAAAATGAACTAAGGCCTTGAATAGGCATTTTTCAATGGAAGACCTGGAAATGGCTAACAGTAACAAGAAAAACTGTTCAACATTGATTCTGGGAAATTCAGTTAAAGTCATAGTGACAAATACTTCATATATGTTGGGACAGTAATTATAAAACCACATCAAAATACCACTGAATATTTGGGGAAAGGAACACACATATTCTAAATACTTGAATTTTCCCACAAACAAACAAAGCTGATAATCTAACAAACCTAGTTCTCATTATATCCTCAATGAGAATGAAATGAGTGTCTCCAAATGTTATTAACACTCTGGTGTGTTAAACTATTGCACTAACCAAGGACAATACAAGTAGTAAACATCGAACCCCTACTCTGATCTACCCAATGGACAGGACATTCTTCACAGTTATGTGGAGAGCAGGGACTGACTCTGACATGAACTCTGGTGCCCCATATCTGACCACCTCCCCTTGGTGGGGAGGCCTGATGGCACTCAAAGAAAGACTATACAGGCTACCAAGATGAGACTTAGTAGCCTATAACCATATAGTGGGGGAGGAGGTCCCCCTTAGTCATAGACCTAGGGGAGGGGAATAGGGTGAAAGCAGGAGGGAAGGAGGAGTGGGAGGATACAAGTGATGGGATAACAATTGAGGTGTAATTGAATAAATTAATAAAATTAAAATAAAAAACATTCTGGTGTTTATTGGCACTTTGATCATGGTAGTCAATATATAGTAACAACTTGAGTATTTATTGATAGAATGGATAAAGGAAACATGAGGCACATATCTGTGCGCGCGCGTGCGACCCCCCCCCCCACACACAGTAGGATAGTCTTTTAAAAACTCAAGCAATTTGAGTCAAGACAGATAATATTTGAAAAATACCACATTCATTATCTGAAATCCACCAGGCATAGAAATCCAAGGTTTCTAAAAGAATCATCTCCTACATTGGACAGTAGAATGGTAGAATGTCAGGTACCAGGAATCAGACAGTAGGCAACAAGGCGAAATACTTGTCACTTGTATGGATGAACGAATGATCAGATTTAGTGTAGAGTCTGATGATGTAACTATCTTATGTTCTGTGTACTGGAAATTCACTAGGATTTTTCATTCTCACCACAAAAGGATGTGGAAAACACTTTATGATGGAGATGTCTATAAGTGCCTTATACATGTGTGTGCCTTAAACATAAACATCTTTTAGTAAAAGACTATCTCAATGTATAGTGGGGCGGTAAGAAAACTTGAAATCATGCTGATACTGAAACGCTGTTAGAACTAGAATGGTGTTGGCTCACTGACTGTGTTTAATAATGAGTTGTGTGGATTCATTATCTTTGGTCATGAACCATGTAGACATAGTGACTCTGTTTAGTCATGAGCCCCGTGGACTCACCATGTTCAGCCATGAGCCTCGGGGATTCACTAGTTATGACTGACTCTGTTTGGTAATGAGCCTTTACCAAATGAGCATTACCAAATGAGCATTACCAGTGTGGATGGATTTAGCTTTGTGTATGAGGAACATCTCTATGTGTCAGAACTCATGGAAAACCGACTTGTATAATAACATTCCCTTCTATCTAATGATGAGTTTCTCAGACTTTCCATTTGATGTAGCTGAGATAAAAGCTAATAGCTTTTCTTTTTGAAGTTTGTGAGTGAATGATAAAGCACAGTGTTGGGGGGTTTTGGGGACCTCTTCCTAAGGTAACTAATGGGCCTGGCCCTTTCTCTAACCACCCCCCCCTTTTTACTAATCACATTCCAGACAAATCCTCCTCAGTAAATTTCTTTTCTTGAAATATTGACTTACAATGTAATATATTTTCAACAAGTGATTTCTAAGTAATGGTATGCCTGTTCAAAGATCATTATAGTTTGAATATTTACCCAGCATTTGTCTTATATCAGAGAGCCAAGTGGGACTGAGCTGATCCAAGGACAGGAACCCCAGCACTGGCTGATGTTGCATTCCGGCTGGGAGAGTCTCAACGGGACCACCTTGCAGGAGCTGCTGGTTCCCAGGTAAGAACATCCTAGGGCAACATGTGTGTGAACATCATGGAGAAAGGGCTGATCAAAGACGGTCCCTTTATTTGTAACATGAAAACACTCAAATTCGCCACACCAGGAAACATAGAACTTCTGTTAACCTTACGTTTCAGCATCTATGCCCTCCTTATAGACAGGGTTAGGTTTTAATCTTGATGAATCTCATTTATCAGATTTAGTCAGAACTACAGGAACTATTATATTAGGAGAAAGACTTGAGATCTAATCTAGAATCTTTAAATGCCTTGCTTTGAAATGAAGTCTCACACCGAAAGTTCCTACAAATACTATATAGAACCAGCTAACTGGGGAAATTAAGTAATGATGCTAAAAAGTCTAAGAAAATAATGAACACAAAGTAAAACTGAAGTCATGTAGCTTTCAAAGTCTCCTCGGAAGTGATGACACATTAAACAAGTCTGCCTCCTTTATGCATGGGATGAAAGAGGAAATCAAATGGAAGGAATGGATTCTTTATCAAGGACTTACTTCCGTCTGTGCATCTGGGTGAGTATGAGTGTATATATGCACATGATGCTGTCTCATGAGGCCAGAGGGTGTCAGGCTCATAGAACTCTGAGTGACAAGCCTCCTGTTGTGAAGTCTGACTATAGAACCCATGTCCTCAGAGAGAGTATTACATGCTCTTAACTGCTGAGCCACCACTCCCACCTCCTCCTTTTTAAAAGATTTATTTTTATTTTTAATAAGAGCATTTTGGGGTGTGGGTTGGGGGGAAGAGCATTTTTGTGGCCCTGGGGCTCAAAGCTAAGACTTCATGCATGCTAGACAAGAACTCTACCACTAAGCTATGGTTCCAGCCCAAGGGATGAATTCTTTTTCAACTTTTTATTGGTTCTTTATGAGTTTCACATCATGCACCCCAGTCCCACTCATCTCTCTGTCCCTTCATATCTGCCTCTGCCCTTGTAACCTCCCTCCCACAAAAGAAAATAAAAAGCAAGCAAACAAAAATAAATTAATAAATAAAACATAGAAAACATCTCATTGTAGAAGCTGTAGTGTGTCACAGTGTGTCCCACAGTGTACCCCTCTGTCCACACATCTTCACTTGCAAATGTTCATTGCAATGAGCCAGATGGTTTGAGTCCTCTGGCTTCTGCCACACCATCAATATTGGATCCTCACCAGGACTCTTCCTGGATATCCTGTTTTTGTCCTGTGTCATGGAGATCCTGTAGCTTTGGATCAGCAGGACTGGTCCTGTCACGTGTTCCAACAGTTCACAGATGATGTAGTTTTGGGGTGGGTCAACTAAAGGCCTGGATCTGGGCCTGCCTGGTAGCTGAGCTGGTTACCCCACTGACTGTTGTGCATCCATACTACCAGGGTGAGCTCACCAGCACCTCACTTGCTAGCCCACCCAATGCCACTGCCAGCAGAGGGGCAGGATCAACTCTCCTGCTCTCATGCCCTTGGGGCCAGATCATCCTCTCCCACACCATCGGAGCCAGTTCCACTATGTTGTCCAGATGAAAAATGCAGGGCCCACTCTTCCAAATGGCATAGCTGGTGAGGGACAAGACCAGCTCACCTGCTGTCATGACCCTGTAGCTAGCTCTCTCAACTGCCTGCAGGTGATCAAGGGGTGAGGGTTGGGGAGGCTTCATCTCCATGACTGTGCCACCTAATTGCAGATGAATGGCAGAGCCAGCTCTCCTGTGCTCATGCCCTCAGAGTTGGCTCACTCACATCCCTGCCCCCAAGACCAGCTCCACTGTGCTGTCACTGGTGAGAGGTCAGGCCAGCTCTCCTGAGTGCCAGGGCCAGTGAGGGGTGGGGCCAGTTCTGCAGACCATTGGGCACCTTTGTAGTACCAGGTGGCTGCCCAGACCATGGACATCCCATGGTCTCTAGTGGACATGTACCATGGACATCAGCACTGACCCCTGCCACCACATAGCCACTGACACAGACAAAGCCCAGCAGCTAGGTTGGGACTTCACTATGGCCTCAGGCAGTGGGGATGGCTACTCACAACATGCTGCTCCTCTCCCTCCTCGTGCCCCCAGTTCCATTTCTCTTCATGATGCTCAAACTGCTCTGCTTCTCTTTCTCTCCCATCTGGCCACCACATGTCTGTATTTTGCAATGGCTCCTGCTGTGGGCAGGCCGTTCAGCTGGTGGGCCCCTGAGTGACCTCCTTTGTCTGTGCTGCATGGCATGGTGACAAGCAGGCCTCTAGGTATGGTGGGCAGGTCTCTGAATGTCTTTTCCCTCCCAGGACTCATGGGCCTGTGTGTCTTCCATAGTGTGTCAGTGCGTGAGTCTCTGGGCTGTCTTTGCAGAAAAGAATTCTTATTAGACACTTACCGTATTGTAGGTACTAGTCAGGTTGTCTTATATATATTCACTAACTCCTTATAATAAACTCCTGAATTATAATTACATTATTCTAACAACTAAGGAAACTAAGGGTCAGGTTTAAGAATATTTAAACAACTATCTCAAAAGCCACAGCCTATAGATGTAAAGTGATGGTAAATTCAAACTAAGTTTGTCTAACTACAAAATGTAACTGTTAGGTAGATTACATCCTAAGAACTACAAACAAGAAAAGTAAAGGTGGCCCTTTACCCTTCATCATTAGTCAAACAGCCCCCAAATTTCTGAATACTCTGTTGAATGAAGTACTTTCTCTAAACCAATGACTTAAGTATTTCAACACAATGATGGTCCTCTAAGCTGGGTGTAGGAAAAGCCCTTTGCATGTATAAATAACCTTTCCACTTTGGGTATTTGTAGACATAGCTCACTAACTTAATAAGATGTTGTGTAACAAGTTTGCTACAAAGAGTGGGGTAAGTAATCCTTATGACTCTCTACCCTGAAACCATAATTAAAAAAAAATACAGAATGATTAAATTCACAACTAAGTGTTAAATGTCATTTTTACACTGTGCCCAGGGCTACTCAGAAGGGGTATAGAAATAAACGAAAGGAAAGGAATATTTGATCCCATGGTACTTATATCATTTGAGTATACTCAGAGATTGGAAGACAGGATAAAACATTGCTTCAGGTATGAAGGGTACAAGACTTAGAGAGACAATTCAGTTGATAAACTGCCTGCTGTCTAAACACGAAGACATGAGTTACTAAAGCAAGGAATAACAAATCAAAGTATATATACAGAGAGAAGACTTTACAGTACAAGAGGGTAGAAGTAAAATTATTAGACTTTTTGTGTTGTATAACTAATCTTTTGCCAGCATTTACAGATGACAAAGGCAATTTTATTTTAAAAAATGAAAATATATTGTATATTTAGGTGTTGATTTTTTAATGGAGAGATTTAGGATTCATAGTATATTTATGAGTCCTCATAAGCCTTATGTGTTTTAAGTACACACAATGAAAAAAAGTTTGATGGTTGGAAGATCATTTGCTAATTGCCATTTAATGTAACCTAGACTAAATTTGTTTGTGCACCCACACACACACACACACACACACACACACACACACACACACACACACCACACGAGAGAGAGACAGAGATAGAGAGACAGAGACAGAGAGAGACGGAGACACAGAGACAGAGGCAGAGAGACAGAGACAAAGAGAGACAGAGAGACAGAGACAGATTATGGTTTTATAATTTAATTCATAAGATTTTAAGATCTCAGAGCCCAGTAACGATCCACATTTCCAAAAACTTGTACCTATTAGCTCTAGCTGTGCCACTTGGGGTTATATAGATTAATGTCAAGTTCATTTTCTACTGTCATCTCTTCCTAGATCTACATGTTAACATTGACAGTCTGGACAAGGTTTGTTTTTAGCCTAAGTGCCCTATTCCTTTATCTTATATTTAAAATTTTAAAGTAATATTTTATTCCTTTCAGTCTAAATCTCAGGTTTTTTGTTTTTGGTTTTTGTTTTGGGGGGTGGGGCGGGCATATCTGACCTATTCATTTCTCACCACAGAATCTACCTATCAATTAAGATGATGTAGGAAGATTTATGATAAGAATTTCTCTTTCCACACATGACATCAAACAAACTAAAACAAGTAGTATGTTTGCTCCAATGTGGTCTCTGACCATATTTGTGCCCTGAGAAGTTTTTCAGTAAGACAAGTGTGCTCTCTGGAATGAACTCCCTTGACAGTGGACCTTATGCTGCCTGACTTTAATAACATGCCTCAGGTAAACAGTAAGCATGCATTATAACATTTTATGTTTCCGCACCTAGGCATTCATGTCCAAGCAGAAGTATGATCTCCCTTCTGTGTACTAAGCAAGGTGAGATTGGTGATGTATCATGGGATATGACATTAACTGTGCTGGCTCCTGGGAGACAGGGTCATGTATGCATGACCTGGATTTGGTAATGAATCATGGACTATGATTTCTGCTCCATCTTAGACTGTGGTCGCCGCCCTGCTGCCCGAATGAACAAGAGGATCCTTGGAGGTCGGACTAGTCGTCCTGGGAGGTGGCCATGGCAGTGCTCTCTGCAGAGTGAACCCAGTGGACATATTTGTGGCTGTGTCCTCGTTGCCAAGAAGTGGGTTCTGACCGTTGCCCACTGCTTTGAGGGGTATGATGTTCCATTTCATTTTACTTTTCCCTGGATCATTTGTTGCTTGGGAATTCTGAGTGGTGCACGTAACTCCTTGGAGTCACTTCAATGCACATACCACAGTGATTATCCTTCCCAGGTTTTTCTGTGTGGTGCTCTTTGTTCCCGCCTCATCTTCCACTCTCTGATGACCAATGGCTGTATGGTGCTTAGAATGTATCTGGTAAGGAGGGAGGAAAATGAAGAAGTTTGGAAGGCTGATTTCTCAGCTCTGCACTCAGTGCAGTTTAGCCTCTGCTCTGGACATCTTAAGTGTACCATACACATATAAATCTACATGGAAATGATTTGATTGAAACCTCTATAAGGTTCAGATGAACAACTAGCACGTTGTTTGAGGAGGAGTAGAACTGTTTGTGTTAGGTTTCTCAAAAATCCAGAACCAAGTCTTTGACCTAACAATGTATTTCCCCCACAGATTTGTGTGTGCAGGAAACATTTAAAGCCTTAGGAACTATGTTGGCAGCATCTAGTAAGACTGACAAAAGTGTATGTATTTTTTAAAAATATTGCTGCATGTGTGCATTGTGCATTTCCACCCTGGCATTATATTCTGAATATACTTCCATTTTGCTAGCATTAGTCAGGCCCTCCCCTACTTCCTTTCTATTACTTCCTCATCATCCTGAAGGTAACCCCTGTTACAGCCCGATTAGCATCTCTCCATGGCTCTAAACACATGCATTTGCTCACATAGTGTCAATGTTATTTTTACAATTTGAAGTCACACTTGGTACATCATTAATGCCTTTCTTTTTTGGCATTATACCATGGGCATCCCTCTAGGGCAGTTCTTGCAGCACTAATACATTTTTGGAAGCTAATTATTAACCTGTATAGACTTGCCATGAATTTTTTACTAGTCTTCCATTGAACATTTGAGATAGTTTCAATTGGCTATTATTATAATAATGTTTGGGGGAAATCCTTCTTGTGTAATACTAGTCTCGTATGGGTGATGTTCCTTCTAGATAAAGCTGAGCCTGCACTTAGCTCACATGGGGTTACAGACATGGATACTTGCTTTAATGCTTGGGGAGCTTAGTGGGGATGCAAATTTTTTTTTAGTAAATAAAATTTTTGGAGATTATCATATAATTACACCATTCTCACCCTTCTTTCTTCTAGATTCATGCACAGACTCACTTTGCTCTCTTTTAAATTCATGGCTTCTTTTCCTTCAGTTGTTGTTTTACATACACATACATGTAGATATGCGTAAATACATAAATACGGTTTTCTCAGTCTGCAATGTTGCTTGTATTTATATATCTTAAGGGCTGACAGCTTAATGTTGGATGACTAATTGGTGTGCTGTTCCTTAGGCCAGACTACTTCTCCCATTCTCAACATTCTTTAGTTGCCTGTAGTTCTCTGTTGAGTTGCCGTCTCCTGAACTTCTTCCACCCTCATTCACATTAGCACATCTATTAGTGTAGTCATTGTTCAGGTCATGTTTAGTCAACCATATTAGTGACTCTTCATGGGTGTAATTTCTAGAAGGAGACACAGTTTCGCCCTGATCCTGGTCCTCTGACTTACACTCTTCCTGCCCCTTCTTCTGCAATGCTTTCTGAGCTTTAGGTGAATGAGTTGTGTTGTAGATGTGTCGTTTGGGACTGGGTTCCACAACTCTGCATTTGATTGATTGTAGTTCCCATAATGGTCCCTGTCTGTTGCAAAGGGAAAGTTCCTTACTGGGGTGTAAGAAATAAACTTATCCATGGGTATAAGAGCAAATATTTAGGATATAGTTAAGGATTAGGCTGGCTTAGAAAAGTGGTTGTAACTTCTCCTCCAAGATCCATGGCTTCTCTAGTTTTAGCTGGTCAGGTAGGCTTCCGGCACCAGGCTTGATTTTCTTCTCGTTGGATGAATGGGTCTTAAGACCAATTGGAGAGTTGTCAAGTACTGCTATGGTATGTGTACTACTATTGTGCCCTTACAGTTACTGTCGTGGGTCACAGGTAGGTAGTACTCTTGATTGCTTCCCTCTTTTAGAAGCTTGCGTGTCACTTTCTAATATTATAAAAGCTAATCTTTCAAATCAGATCCATCTCATAGGCCTCTGAATGTGTTTGGAGTGCATGGTCATCTGTCTCTGGGGGTGGGGTGGGTGGGGTTACCAAGAGCAATAGCAATAGAAGTAGCTTATAATGTTTTCGGAGTCTCTTGGACAACCGCAAGCAACCAAAGAGATGAACATTTAAATAAATATTCATAATATGTGACAAATGAAAAATGTGATAAAATTTGATCACTCTATTGGGGAAAAATACTATGTATGTATCAGCCAGTACCTTCTTTTGAGAATTTTCATTTGTGAGATCCAGAGTGATTGGAAGGGTCTCCAGAGTATGTCTAGAAATACTCTGCAGTGTTCTTGCTCTAGAAGGGGCCAGATGTTTCCAGATGTCTTTTCCAGTGCTGATTTGTAGCCCACAATAAGCAGACTATTATGCTCACAAAACAAATTCATCAAAGGTGATTACTTAAATGAATCCACGGCTCTTTAAGGGAGCAAGACTCCCAATGTGCTTAATTAATTCAAAGTTTCCTCTTGTACAGGAGGATCTAGTACAAGGGAGGAAAGGGAGCCTTTAAAAAGCAATAAGTGTATGCTTATAATTCATGACATGGAAATGATACCAAAGACCTTGAAGAAATTTGGTAGAATCCAAAATTGAACAGTGCTGTCAAGAGGAGCCTGCTCATCCATATGAAATTATTGCCCAACTTCAAATAAGACCCTGTTTGACTGTGTACTCATTACATAATTCTGTTTTATGGTCTCACCAGTGGCACTGAAGGCTTTTCAGAACTTTTAATTGTAAAGCATATTTTCTTCTGGGGACCTCAATTGTTGCAATTATTGGGATTGACTTCATATCCTGACCCCTTCCTTTGGCAAGACATAACATGATCAATCTGTGGGCCTTTTCATCCTGTTTCTTTTATTTATATTGGTTGGGGAAAAGACAGCTTGCTTTGCCTTTCCACAGAGAGGTACTTAAAAATACCAAATAAAAATTAAAACCATGAGATACTAGGTTGACCAGATGGAGCTCCATAAATTAAAACCATGAGATACTAAGTCAACCAGATGGAGCTCCATATTCCTTAATACCAATTCAACTTGAGAGGTTCCAAGAAGGAAAAGACTGAAACTCAGTGGTAACTTAACAGGCCATTCCCTCCCTTCCTTCACCCTTGAAGGACTGAAGGATGAACTTCCTGGACCAGCCCACAGTGAGTAATGATCAAAGCTTCTAGGAAGCTTGCATGGAAAGCTGTCATCCTGCACACATCCTTTAGCCCTGTCATGTCACTAGTGCCTTGATTTCTACTGCAGCAGGCAGTCCAGAAGTTTGGCTGCATGTTTGCATTTCTGCCCACATTACCTAGATTCCTTTCTCTTCCCACCCCCAACTTTTATAGTCCTGTATAGTTCCATCACATCTGTTCTTTGATAGGACCTTCCAACGTTCTCATCCCTGTAGCTTTCTGTCAGATATAGAAGGAAGACCTCCAAGGTGAAAAGTACATTTTGTAATCTTTTTCTTCATGTCCTTAAGAACACACAGGACATTACTCAAAAATAGACAGAATAGGCTCCTGGTGGAATATGGGGGTGATTCTAGCTGATACTCCTAACAGGAGGGGACATGGAGACTGAAGTGGCCACCTCGTGACCAGGCAGGATTTCTAGTGGAAGGAAGAGGGGGCATCAGCCCACCCATAACACCTTACACCCAAAATTCACCCTGCCTACAAGATATGCAGGGATAAAGATGGAGCAGAGATTGAGGGGATGGCTAACCAATGATTGGCCCAACCTGAGACCCACCCCACAGGAGAAAGCCAACCTCTGATACTACTAATGCTACTCTGATATGTTTCCAGACAGAAGCCTAGCATCACTGTTTTCTGAGTGGCTTCACCCAGCAGAGGATCAAAACAGATGTTGAGACTCACAGACAAACATTAGGCAGAGTTCAGGGAGTCTTATGGGGGAGTAGAGGGAAGGATAGAAGGACCCAGAGGGGACAAGAACTCCACAAGAAGACCCACAGAGTCAACTAACCTCGGCCCATGGGGGCTCACAGAGACTGAATCACCAACCAAAGAGCATGCACGGATTGGACCTAGGCCCCCTACACATATGTAACTGATGGGCAGTTTGGTTTTTCATGTGGGTCCCCTAGCAAGTGGAGTAGGGACTGTATATGACATGGATTCTGCTGCCTCCCTTTAGATCACTTTCCGCTAATTGGGCTGCCTTTTCTGGCCTCAGTGGAAGAGGATGTGCTTAGTACTGATGCAACTGTACTTGTCGGGGTGGGTTGGTATGGGGTGGGGCTCCCCTTTTCTAATGGTGAGGGGAGGGAGGAAATAGAGAAAGAGTGGAAGGGTAGGAGCTGGAGGAGAGGAGGGAGGGGGCTGCATTTGGCATGTAAAGTGAATAAATAAATTTAATTAAAAATGATAGACTGATTGATAGATGATAGGAAAGAAAGAAAGAAGCAAAGATTAATGCCATGCCTGACTTTCAACAACAATTGGGTCTTTAATAATCACCAAGACTCTTTCAATCCAAGTTGGGAAAGCTCCTTTTCTTATTTGTCCAAGAGCAAACCATGCCCTTAATGTCAACTCCTCTGATCTGACAGTTTTATAATCCACCCAAAGAGGGAGTTACTGAGAGCTGTGTGGTATCCTTAAGGACTACAACTTCATCTTGGTGCTTATGAACTAGGTCAGTCATTCACAATTTATTTATCCATTTCATCTTCTGGCAGAACTTAATACATTGCCATCATTAGAAATGCTTACGAACACAGACATTCTCAGCCTTGGACCCACACCTCCTATGTGGCACTATCCTCAGCATTACTGAAGAGTAAGCAAATGTGGTTTTAAAAACTCCCAGGTGACTAGATTCTGGCTCCATGCTCCCCACTGCTCTGCCTCTTCTGGAGACATTCTAATGTTCCCCTCACCACTACCACCAAAATATTTATTATATAGATAATAGATGGCCCCCAGTTACCAACCAATCTTCATAATTCTGGAATTTTCAACACTAAATTCTCCACTTCTGCTTTTAACTTTTGATTAAAAGAAAACTTTAGGCAAATTTAGTTTGGCAAAGTTTAATCAGGAAAAGAATGTCTGTGAGTGGGAAGCCTTCGGAACCAGAAGAGACAGAGACTTACTTCTTCCGGTGTCATTACTTCCTACTCTGGTACACCACACTGGAGGCAGAAACATTGAGCATTGTTGGAGAACATCATGTATCCAATTGCTAACTGAGCTCATGTCAAATGTATGATCAGGAGCCTCAAATGAGCATCTAGCTAAGGCAATGGACACATGGATAGTAAAGTCAGCTTTCACCTGAAGAGACAGTTAATTATTTTACAGTTTTTGCCTCAATAAATCTCCACTACTCTCTATGGACCTCACCTCATATATCATGAATGGTAGAGATGCTGTCATAGCATTCATCTTATCCTAACCCCTTGCTCCCCAATGTTCCTTGTACCTCTGGTCATATTTCCAATTTCGCCTTTTGCTATGGTGAAGGATGTGCCTCTTCTAACTGAGAACAGTCATGTCCTTTCATAGTTTCGAATAGACTTTACTCCTGACGACATCATTTCTTCTCTGCATCAGTTTCTCCCTGGTAGCTGGATTTTTCCTCTCACATCTGTGCCTTAACAACACTTACTTAAAAATCCCCTCTTTCCTTCACTTCCATCTTCAACTACTGCTCTGTTTTTATCAATGCCCATTGGAAGACACTAAAATGTCTGCCGTGGTTACCCTCTCCATTTTCATACCTCAGTGCCTGGGATAGTTGTGCTGTCATCAAGGCTAGCAAAAAACGATGCTTACTGGAGTTTGGTAATGATTTCCACCTAGCCAAAGCCAGCAGTGAGTTTTCAGTTTCAGCTAACTGGAATGTGCTTTACCATTGTATCACTGTGTCTCTCTTGAAATAACTTTATCTCTTTTTATTCTGGAATACTGAAAGATCTTTTGGCTTATATTTTTGTTTTCACAACCTACCATTTTCTTTTCTTTTTCCATTTTCACTTATTTTGGGACCACTGAATGAATGTTCCAGGGCCCACTGCCTGGCTTTCTTATGTGTTGTTAGCTCCTGATCCAATTATATGCCTTATTTGAGAAAATATGAGTGTTAAGTGTTACATATTTAAATATCAAATATTGTTAGTAGATTTAAGTTTGTGTTTCCTGCCCATTTTACCTTTTCTCCCAATCACCATCAACTACTACTGCTATGACTACTACTACCACTACCACCACTACTCTCTCTCTCTCTCTCTCTCTCACACACACACACACACACACACACACACACACACACACGACTGCTTAGAAAAGATGCCCATTGAAATGTGTAATAAACATCCTACTTTACATGGCTATTGATTCCTCCTGTCCTTCAGTGACCAGATATAGCGTCTCTCATCAACTCATCCCATGTTTGGAACTGTACATCAGGTCAGTACTACAGTGTGTTAAGCACACACATATTAATCACATAGAAGATGAGTTTTGTGGATATCGGCTGCATGTCATTCTTGAATGGAGAGGTGGAAGCAGGGAGATGAAGCACTTTGCTGGCCTCCAGTTATCATCTATTAAGTTGAAATGAGCTGTAACAGACAGCACACTCCCCCTGCCTGCATGTAATTTCACTGAAGAGCCATTTCCGTTTCCTATGTTTTTTCATTTGAAACAAACTCCTACTCATTTTACAGCTAAGACTTTTGATAATTGCTGTAGCATCCTGCCATTCTGTGACAGACTCCAAGTTCACAGCACTTGGATTCATATGTAGTCACATTAAATTTTTAGGTAATTCTTCCTTTCCCCTTCATACTGTGATCACTTGTGATGGCAGAATACAGACAAGGAATGCTACTATTTCTACTGAGCTGTATGGGCTTTGGGATTCTGTGATGGCTACAGTATGATGCTATCTTTTCCTTCCCTCCCACCCTCCCTCCCTCCCTCCCTGCCTCCTTCCCTCCCTCCTGTTATATCTTCTTTCTTCCTTTCTTCCCTTTTCACAATCCTCTCAAGTCTAACTGCCAAAGATCTAAGGAACATGTGTGCGCGTGCATGCATGCGTGTGTGTGTGTGTGTGTGTGTGTGTGTGTGTGTGTGTGCGCGCGTGTGTGTGTGAAGTGTCCTGTTAGTTTCTCAGGGTCCTTGCCTTACAGAGCTCTTCACTATCTATAATTTGATCACTGGTGGCTGACCTCCATCACACTTGGAAGATACACTCAACAAGACAGTATCTTCCTTTGCCATCTGCCATCGTACCACAATGATTTTCCATTCACCTGACAAATTTTTCTTTCCTAGCTCCTCAGCTAATATCTATGGATGCTATTGTCTGCTTCAGCGTTGAATAGACAATGTGTGGTGTAGGTGTTCAAGGGACCAGCTTTCTGACCCCATTAGTTCCTATCACCATCTCCATGACTTACGTGACTTGCCACTAAATATTCCTATACATTTCTCATAGGAGATATGATGAGGACCACTTGCAATAATCTGTAGAAACACTTGGAAAATTATAAAGCTCCTACACAATTGGATAATCTAGACTATGAATCTAATTTTCTTTTAAAAACCTCTATTTAACCTTTGGATCTGGGTGTATTGCAGAAAACCTACATTTTTGGTCTTCCTTGAACAGCTAGGAGGTCAGATACCCTGGATCATGCATTTTAATATGGCAGTGATTAGCTGGTGCCAGGAGGTGGAAGGCTCTGAGCTAGACTTCATGGCTGCTACACTTTTCCCATAACCTACACCTTGCCTCTTCCTGCATTTCCCTATCAATCACCCTAGGTTAAATTTTAGGCTCCCTTTCTGAAGACAATAATTTTATGGAACTAATGACAGAGCACAATGTTAAAAGAAGAATTTCCTAAGATTTTTAGAACAGCAAAGATGTGTTTTTGCTTATTGTAAACTTAGTTACCTTCAAATTGGCTCCAGACCACCAGCTAGCTGTGGTGGGTTAAATTTTGTAATGTAGGATGGATTTGATTATACTTGTTAATTATGTGTATCAATTTTCCTTTGTTAAATTGGTAAAATATTTCATATAAAGTAGTCAAAGCCCAACTAGAAACAACAAAGGCTAGAATAGTTTGTGTCTTAAAGAATATAATGGTGTAGCAGCCTTATTCATAATAGCCAGAACATGGAAACAGCCTAAGTGCCCCTCAGTAGAAGAATGGATTACTACTCAGCTATTAAAAAGAAGGAATTTCTGAAATTTGTGGACAAATGGATTGAACTAGAAATGATCATAATGAGTGAGCTAACCTTGAAGCAGAGAGACTCACATAGTATATACTCACTTATATCTGGACACTAGGCCAGGGGGCATGTCTCATGAAAGTCTTCACTTACCAGGAAAATGGGATAGTGGTGAGGACATCCTAAGGTGAGAGAAATATAGGAGATAGGGAAATAGATGGATCCAGAGAGTCCTAGAAACCTACAAGAAGAACACTATGATGGGCAGATCGGGGCCCAGGGGTTCTGCTTGATCTATGGCACCAACCAAGGACAATTGGTGCAGTCATCATCAAACCCCTACCCGGACCTAGCCAAGGGACAGAATATTCTCTCCACAGTTAAGTGGAGACTGGGGACTGACTTTCACACGAACTCTGATGCCCCTTATTTGGCCATGTCCCCTTGATGGGGAGGCCCGATGGCACTTGGAGGAAGGATAGCAGACTACCAAGAAGAAACTTGATACCCTAGCATCATATTCAAGGGGAGCAGGTCCCCATCAGCCATAGGGAAGGGGAATGGGGCAAAAGTAGGAAGGAGGGAGGAATGAGAGGATGCACGGGATGGGATAGCAATTGAGATGTAATATGAATGATTTTATTTTTCAATAAAAAAGAATAAAATGATGATAAATGTCTATAAATGTGAGTAGATGAAAGTGAGGAGGGTGGCCACTGGTAGAGTGCTTGCTAGTGTCCACAAGGCCCTGGGTTCAATCTCCAGCACTACAACGTATAAAAACTCCAAGGTGCTTTTGAATAACATAATTAAGTCATATTTTCATATCTAAGCACCAGAATTGAATGTGGCAAATTGCAAACCAAAGTGAAAGGTTATTCCATCCAGAAGTAGATGCTGCAGTGAAGGCTTCCCTTCACTAGAGTTCATATCTGGGAGTTTGAACACTGAAATCACAGCATCTATGTCTCCTTTATCACGTGTATTCATATACAGTAACAGTATAAGCATGGATACATTTGACCTTAGAGGTGAATTACATGAAATGAAGTATATCTGCAGGAAGAATGAAAGGAGTAAGATGTGAACTAGCAGCTTCCTGAGCTATTTGCATTGTGGGTCATTGGCTGCCTGCTGGTTTTACCTGAGCCTCCTTACTCGATCTTAGACTGAGAGAGAGAGAGAGAGAGAGAGAGAGAGAGAGAGAGAGAGAGAGAGAGAGAGAGAGAGATGTGTGTGTGTGTGTGTGTGTGTGTGTGTGTGTGTGTGAGAGAGAGAGAGAGAGAGAGAGAGAGAGAGAGAGAGAGAGAGAGAGAGAGAGAGAGAGAGGAGAGAGAGAGGAGTCAGGTAGACAATAACCTTTGGTATCATTCCTTAAATGCCATGCACTTTTGCTTGAAATGGTTTCTCAGTGATCTGGAACCTGCCAAGTAGAGCAGGCTGGCTCACCAGCAATCCCCACCTTCACTAGAGCTGCCTGTCTTCCCCTTCCCAGCTGAGTTTACAAATGCACGTGACCATGTTTTCTCCTAGTGTGGATTCTGGGGTCTACTTCTGGTCCTCCTGCTTACAAAGCAAGCAGTTTGCCATCAGAGCAATCCTCTGGGCTCTTAGACCCAGAGAGTGCACAAGTATCACTACAGAAGGTGCACTTTTCGATCCTGCTTTGACATTTGGAGTCCAAATGGGAAATGCTGTGGTTTTACATTTATATGCTTGGCTCGTCGTATCCTGATTTTAACTTGTGTTTGTCACTGGTTACTTTTTAACTGATAGGAGATTCATGTGGCATCCATGTAGCCTAGAATTCTTTTTTTTTCCTTCTCTGCCTACAGACAAAGGCCCACAAATTTGGTGATAACTTGATTTTCCCCTCTTCCTTTCACCGATGAGGAAAGGCAAGCTGAGTACTTGGCAAGCCGCACTAGTTAGGGTTGAAATATGCCTGCAAGGAAGCCAGCCTCATCTAGTACCACCGTGGACCCTCCCAACACATGCATGTTATCTCACTACTGCTGTTATTTCTTTTTTTTTAACTTTTTAAATTAATTCATTCATATTACATCTCAATAGTTATCCCATCCCTTGTATCCTCCCATTCCTCCCTCCCTCCCGCTTTCCCCCTACTCCCCTCCCCTATGACTGTGACTGACAGGGACCTCCTCCCCCTGTATATGCTCATAGGGTACCAAGTCTCTTCTTGGTAGCCTGCTATCCTTCCTCTGAGTGCCACCAGGCCTCCCCATCCAGGGGATGTGGTCAAATATAGGGGCGGATCTGGGCCCAGGGGTTCTGCTCAAACTATGGCATTAGCCAAGGACTGTATGTGCAGTAAACATCGAACCCCTACCCAGATCTAGCCAATGGACAGGACATTCTCCACAGTTGAGTGGAGAGTGGGGACTGACTAGCCTAGAATTCTTTCCTCCTGTCCTTGTCCACCTAGAGACAGGGCTGTCTCTGCCCTCATTCCTGACTCACTTTCCATCATGTTGACCATGGCATGAAAAATGACTGGTCTACATAATGAAATTAACCGGCCACTCATATACCTCTCCTTTACTTCGGAAAGCCCTTTCTGCTTTCTTGGTTCTTTTTCTGCAGTTGTGAAGGAAAAACAATAAGAAGCACTTTATATTTTATATTATATGCATAGCAAAACAGAAAGGAATAATTCTACCTACTTTGTCATTTTTCTTGCTCTTGGTGGACATTAATGCTGTAAGGATGCTCATCGGTGTAGCAAGACTACTGAATGTAAGTTAGTAACAGTTTTTGGACTTATTGACCTCTGTGTTTTACTGTTAGCTTTAAACTATCCCCAATACAATTAAATACTGAATTTTGATGTTATTCCATTTTATAACAAATAATTAAGAATGTTAAATTACTTTAAATATTGCTTATGACTGAAGTAGAGGATGAATTTCTGCAACAACTAGAGCTAAGTTGTTGTGGTTCTGGGATCAGAAGTGTCTAATGAAGTATTTAATAAATCAATCTGAAAAAATATTGTTGGTTTCAGATGTCTTAACAATAACATGCCATGTGAATATGGCATGTCCTCAGTGGTTATGTAATTTTACTCTGGTAGAGTAGGAAGAAATAAGAAACAAAGGCTGGAGAAAGGAAGAAAAGAAGACAGGAGGCAAGGCATGCCCTTTGAATGGCAGCACTATGTAATAAAACAAAATTATCTTGTCATGCCCAGGACATAACACTTCCTCCAAATTTATTATAGTCAGTTCATGAATTGGTCATCTTCTCTTGATCCTATAATATGTGTTAGGTAGAAGTCATGCCTTTCTGACTTGTAATCTCTAGCACAGTACTTGGCCTAGAAAAATTTTAATTTATCTGTATCTATTGTATCCAATCTATGGCATCATTTTGTAGTTTTGACATTAATTTCTTTAACACAAATCATAAAAGGACAGAATGTATGAGCTGTATAGAGCTGTTTAGTGGAGTTCGGGTAAAGGATCTAACGGTACTGAACTGAGCTTGACTATTTACCAAAGCCAGGAGAGCCTTCCCATGCTAATTTCCAATCAAATGACTAAGTACATGTCTAAAGAAGTGGTTGATAGTTCAATATCTCTCCAAATGATTCCATGTTTACTCTGGCATAATAAATGCTGGTTTACATAATGAAATCAATCTACTTCAGCTGATTTGACCAGAAGTTTTTTTTTTTTTCTGATACAGGATTCCTCTATGTAGCCTGGACTTACTTTTTAGACCAGGCTGACCTCAAACTCAGAAATCTGCCTGCCTCTGCCTCCCCTGCTAGTTCCTTGTATCATAGTATTAGGGAGTGTCCACATAAAGACTAGCCCCTTAACTCTATTATCCAACAAATATCCACAATTCTGACTGCTGTCCACTCTGGACAACAAGGGTCTGTAAAAAGAGGAGGGCATGAAGTCATCAAAAAAAAAAAAAAAAAAAAAAAAGACTTTGTTTACGTGTTTAGAGTCAACTAATAATGTTTTAGAAATAATTTAGAGGAAGTACCTTTTGTTTTGTTTTGTTTTTGTCGTCTTGACACAAGCTAGAGTTGTCTTGAAAGAGGGACCTCAGTTGAAAAATTTTCTCCATCATGTTTCTTGTAGAGAAACTAAGCTAACACTTTTCCTCTTCCAGCTTGTAGTGCTGTATTGGAGGGCTGTGGACTCTTTACGAGTTAGGGTCTAGAAGTGGATGGCCTGTGGCTGTAATAGCCTGGCCTCTGGCTCCACCCTTGCTTTCTGCTTTCTGAACTGTGATACTGTGAGGAGTCTTTACCATATGCCTTTGATACCATGCCTACCCTACAACAGCAGACTGAAATCCTCTGAAACTATGTACCAAAAGAAATCTGCCTTCACTTACCCTTTGTTTGTAGTATGGGCACAGGAATGTGAAAGTAACTAACATAATTCTTGTTTTCACTGATATATAACTCTGTGTGGGTGGGACAGGGCACTATAGAGAGCAGACAAGTAGACCTACTAACACCAAATGCCACTGATATCAATGAAAACCATGAGAAGGACATTAAAGCAGGTTCCTAAGCAGAGAACAGTAGGGAAGGTAGGATAGCAAGGTTGAGGATACACACTGAAAGGAGGGGTGAAGAGGACTTTCTGTTGCCTTCAATAGTGGGTTTAAGAGATAAGTGGTTCAGTTAGTCACTGGTGACTGGAGGTATTTGATTTCTAAAAATTCTGAATGCTTAAACATGTAGACCACCCTTTACAGGTCTTGGCTATTATCAAACCAAGTGAGTGTGTTTAATAGGCAATTGGGTCAAGTTTGTGACTCAGATCAGAGAACTTAGCTTGTGATATACTCTCAGGAGTCACCAGGGTATGGTGTATTTAAAACCACTGGGCTGCGAGAAATCATTAAGGGAGTGTGGAATGCATAGCGAATACTAAAGAGGGGTCTCAGAGCATGTGAACATTGACACCAAGTGGGTGGATGAGGGACCCAGAAGAAAAAGATGAGCAGGGGCTGGGGAGCAACTCACAAGACTGGAGGGAGTTCTAAAGCCTGGTAAGACCTATGAATTTAGTGAAGAAAGCTAATTTTAAGGTAAAATAGTCTAAACTATTGATAACAAATGCTCCTCCAAAATGCAACCTGAGATTGGCCTTTGGGGTTTGTAAGTGGGCGTTTAAAACCCTGACCTTGAAATTTACAAATAGTGTCCCTGAACACTTGAACCTTCCCTGAAATATTTGTTCTTTCTTGGAAGAACCTTTTACTCTTGGCTCCCCCCCCCCACCCCCCCCCCCATTCTTTTTTTTTTTTAAACCTTCACCCTTGCTCCTCTCTCTTTCTCTTAACTTTTAATTGCCATTATTATATTATAAACATATTATATTATAAAATATTATAAAATATTTGTAAAATAAAATGTCAGGTAATTGCTCCAAAGACCACACAAATTCTATTTTCAGCAATATCCTGTTCAGCTGGGTGCAGTGGCTCATGCCTGTAATCCCAGCATTTAGGGAGGCAGAAGTAGGCAGATTTCTGTAAGTTCAAGGCCAGCCTGGTCTACTAAACAAACAACAAACAAACAACCCCCCACCAAAAGAAAGAAAGAAAAAAGGAAATCCTATTCAAAAAGGCTTTGTGTTTGCTACTTAAAATTGCAACAATACATGTGAGATTAGCACCACAAGCCTGCACAAGGATAACATGCATATTTGTGAAGCATTCCATTATTAAGAAATATTTAATTGCCAGGCTTGGTACATGCTTGTAATCACAGCACTTGGAGAGGCAGAGGCAGGTGGATCGTTGCGAGTTCGAGGCCAGCCTGGTCTACAAAGTGATTCAAGGACAGTCAAGGATACACAGAGAGACCCTGTCTTGAAACAAACAAACAAACAAACAAAACAAAACAAACAGATAAAAATTAATTAATTAAAGGAATAACAAGAGACGTCTGAGCTTTGCTTCCTAACAGCACTCAGCTATTCATGCCTCAGGCCACTGTGTGACACTTCTTAAGTGACTGTATTAGGGGACAGGAATAGGAGTAGCCATTGTCTATATACAAAATTACTTTTAAAAGCATGTACAATCGAAGCAGATGGAGCTGAAGGTACTCTTGGACTGTTTTAGGAGAGAAGATGCTGATTTGTGGAAAGTGGTATTTGGCATAAACAACCTGGACCATCCGTCAGTCTTCATGCAGACCCGCTTTGTTAAGACGATCGTGCTACATCCCCGGTACAGTCGAGCGGTGGTGGACTATGACATCAGCATAGTGGAGCTGAGCGATGATATCAATGAGACAAGCTATGTCAGACCTGTCTGCTTACCCAGCCCGGAGGAGTTTCTAGAACCAGACACGTACTGCTATATCACAGGCTGGGGCCACATGGGCAACAAAAGTAAGCCAGGGTCACCTGCGATTGCTTGTTGAGCTCATAGATGAAAAGCACTAGGGTTCCTTCTGGCCTTTGGCTATGGTTTCCTATTTCACTTGTAAAAACACAGCCACACAGGGTGAATACTTAGACTGTGCTATGTTCTCCCTTCTGAGCCAATTGCAAGGATGAGCAATCCATCATAGCACATAGACCTGTCTACCTAACATGCAAAAGCTAACACCCTTCCCACAGCTCTGACTCTTTCTCCAGGGAGCTATTACCAATCTTTTGGACCTTCCATGAAAGGTGAGACCTGCCAGGCACGCTGCTCTAGAGAGCAACGGCTTGGGCTCTCTCTTGGCAGAATTTCTCAAAGACTGTATGGAATAATCAGGCAAGTCCATTTTACAGTCAAGAGACACGATCATTTTCAATTCTGCAATTGGTTTGTTCTCATCTACATGCGCAGCACATTCTTTATAAAGAGTCATGATACACATCACAGCTAGTATTTAAATTCTTTAAATTAGGATTGGAAAAAGTGGCTTGAACACAAAACACATAGAAAAAAATGTTACCACTTACTATTGACCTCTCTAAAGGGCATTTACTTGTAGTTGGGCTTATTTAAGGTTTAGAATAAGAACTGAGTCAACAACTTGTTACAACAGCTGCAGGAGCGGGCCATGCGTCTCTGAATGATGGTGAATATTAGGCTCCTAGCACCTTGGTAGTAACTATAAGAACACCAGTTTAAAGAAACTTGTTTCCTTCTTGAAATTTCATCTGATTTTTTTCAGCTAAGTTCTTTTCTATATGATTGAAAAAATGATGGGAAGGAAATGTTTATAGACATCAATGACTAAAGAGGATCTTCTTGTAAGAATTTTGAAGGCAATATTGCTTTGTAATGCCACCATTCCTATACAAGTTGCTTAAAAAAACATGATTAGTATTGTAACAAAATGAGTGGAATATACCTCATAGTGCCTATTTGTGTTCTTTACAAAATATCTATATAAACTCATAGTAATAGGGTACCACAGAGCATACGTGGCAGTGAGGGGATACCATGAAGAACAGGCAAATGAATTCATTCTGGAAGCTCAGATTGACCTTAGCCATTCCAGTCTCTTGCCTTCCACAGAAAGAATGAGAGGATACCAGAGTACACAAGATTGTCACACAGAGGAAATGCCCTGTGGCCCAGAAGATGCTTCTGACATGAGCCTTGTCTACCCTAGTGCGCAGTACAGTGTTGGCTGCTGTGCTCGCTTCCAGCCTTCTGGTGACTTGTCAAGCGTGTCCTGCATCACATTTATTTTTTCCCAAACAATGACTATTATTAGCACTCCTTCCCCCATCACTGCTTCAAAGAACAACCTGTAGGATATTTTAGAATGTGCAAGTAAAATTTATGATGTTTTGCTTGAAGACAGCCACTATTATTCTTGAGAAACTTTAAGCAAGACAGAAACCATATCTTCCATCTATTGTAAGTAAGAAATGATATTGTCCTTTTCAAGTCTTTTTGTCACGGCCTCCAGGATAAAAGGCTCCACATCAGAACAAGGGTAGCAGGAGCACATGTGAGCTGGGCCCCTCCCTGTGAGGGTCAGCAAGTTTTCTCTAATCCTAGAGAGGGCAGCTATGCTGAACTAGAAGTCCTGCTTTGATGTCCCCCTTCTCATCATCATAGCTGATATTTCTCCATAGAACACAACAAGGGGAAAATACAAGCCAGTGGTTCTCAACCTTCCTAATGCAGTGACCCTTTAATACAGGTCCTCATCTTGTGGTGACCCCCCCAACAATACAATTATTTTGTTGCTACTTTATAATTATAAATTTTTCTGTTATGAATAATAATGTAAATATCTGATATGCAGGACATCTGATATTCAACTCTGTAAAGGGGTAAAAGTTTGGGACCTACAGGTTGAGAACCTTTTATTTAAACAGTCAGCCTCACTAAAAATAATAATAATAATAATAAAGTTTCACTAAATGATTGCTATCAACATTGTAAGTAAAATATTTAGGTTTCAAACAAGTCTTCCCCTTAAGGTTATATCTAAGAGGAAAGATATGGTTCCTAGGTATTATGAAAATATTCTTGTAATATTGTCCATTTTGTATTTTGCTGGTCACTTTTATACTCTTGCACATTTTCTCCTTTTTGAATGTAGTGCCCTTTAAGCTGCAGGAGGGGGAAGTCCGCATCATTCCTCTGCAGCAATGCCAGTCCTATTTTGACATGAAGACCATCACCAGCCGGATGATATGTGCTGGCTACGAGTCCGGCACTGTGGACTCATGCATGGTAAGCTGCCTTCCAATTCTGCAAGTGACCAGGATCCCCTTATGACTTTGGTGAGCTTCCAAGGCTGACCACAAGTCATGTGTAGTCCCTGAGTAACACTGTGAAAACTGATCACTGCCTGGAGGACATTTGAGTCAATCCATCTCCTTTGATCATTTTGGTGGCTAGGACGAGCCTAACTACCAGAGGCAAAAGGAAACACAGCTTCAAATCCACTGCCTTAAGCAGTAGGGGGACACTGGAGGACATCGCTAGGTAGGACATACATTGGCACCCCAGCTCCCAAAGTGTGTGAAAGGACTTCTGTCTCCATTGTGACCACCCTGACATTGCTTGACACTTCCTCTCATTTGATTACCAACCCATCCAATGTCACTGCTCCTAGCCTCAGACAGGGTGTATGGCCCTGGCAATCTGCAAAACATGTCTCTTAAGCAGTGTAGGAATGGGCCTTTTCATCTACATCAACAACCATCACCTGTTGTGCTGAACTGTCTCTGGGGTTCAAATGGGCAAGTGCACAAAGTCGGCAAGAGAGGAGCAGGCAGTGGGTCTGCCACACTGCTCTTCTGCCACTTTGGAGTGGTCAGACTCCTCAGATTTTCTATGAAGCAGAGATAAACCAAGTTTGTCATTATGATAACATAATTAAGTGGCATTTGTGATGGTTCATTTAGGAATATTTTGTACAACTGATTAGTGGAAGGATGTTTTCATTTTCCATTTTGGGTACTTCCTACTTTTATAAGATCAATCCAACTTAAAATATAAAATTGTTGAGATAATTAGTTTTGATGCATAAAGGGATTTTTAAAAAAATTATGACATTCTGTTATATGTAGGAAGTCACTGAGACTCTTCTGATCTCATAACAAGACAGAACAAAAATCCCTTTACAAACTGCATCAATCCCTTTAAAGCTCAGAATCCATCATGTTTATTGGAAAGTTCTCTTTGTACAGTGGGTAGCAGAAGCCCTCTCAGGCTTACCATGGAAAACTTTGTTGAGATTTTCCAACTCAGTTAAGCTGATTTGGGCTTTATTGCACCCTTAGGATGGCAGCCTCACACTAGACCTCTGAAAGCCCATGACTAACAACAGTTCCTATTCCTTGCAGGGAGACAGTGGTGGGCCTCTGGTTTGCGAGCGACCCAGAGGACAGTGGACATTATTTGGTTTGACTTCGTGGGGTTCCGTCTGCTTTTCCAAGGTTTTGGGGCCTGGAGTGTACAGCAATGTGTCTTACTTTGTGGAATGGATTCAAAGACAAATATATGTCCAGACCTTTCTCCAAAAGGAATTCCGAGGATAATCAGAGACTTGGCCCAAAACCTACACCAAGAATGGCCCTCCTGACCATGAAGACTGTCCTGCCAAGGGCTGTATGAGCAGACTTCACACGGATAGGATGCTCAACGTGCCCTACATGATCTGTTTGTGTGAGAGCAGTTTCACTCGGCATTTAACGTTTCAACTTTACCATTCATTAGTTCCATGAATTCTTTTAAAAGCACAGGGCAAAGTCAGTTTTGTTCTTTTGCTAGGCTAACCTTGATCACAGTCTGAAGTTCTCAACTCCATAGAGACAGCATTTGGAACTCTATGGTGACAAGGTACAGGAAGTTCCTTTTCATACTAACACACACACACACACACACACACACACACACACACACACCACGCAGATACACGCTGACAGATAGACTCCAGTTTCTGCTCAAGCACAGTAGCGTAGCGGGGTACATTTCAGAAAGTACCTTGGAGACTGACTTTTAATTCATAAAAAGCTAAGATAGTGTACATGCTTATATATTATTTACCATACTCTTTTAAATAATTTGAAGAAATTATGAAAGACAGAGACAAGACCCACAGTATTGATCTAGACGGTTGGAGTTACAAGTCATACAGAATGTAAAGTTCTCTAGCCAACAAAAGTAACACGCAGAAGTATAATTCTATACTTTCTGTGTTCATATTAATATTGTAACTTCATGGAGGATCTCCATAGAACCTTCCCCATTACTGGGGATTTTCAGTATATGTCTGATGATTGAAATTTCAACAAGATCGATCCTTATGGAAATCGTTTGCAAAACAAGCAAACTAAAATGAAAATAATTAAATGATATCTCATACTCATTTAGATCTGAAAGTTAGTCTGCCTTTGTTTGTCCAAACCAGAAAAGTTACAGAAATAAATTTCAAAGTGCAGCAAAATGTTGCGTGGAGAATAACATTTTGCAATTTCCCCTCCTGATGTCTAACATCTGGTGTTGCCATCTTGCCTCACTAATAATTAAAACTAAGTTTAAAGATGCTTTTAAGCACTGAGCCACTTTATGCAAATCAACTTCCAAAGCAGTTAGTGGTTAAAAATTTTTTTCCACTAAAAGGCTTCAAAAGACAAACCTTCATTTATACCTAATTTAATTAACCAGAAACCAGCTATGTCATATCCAAATGCCTTTTTTTAACAAGTAGTATGCACTACTTAACTTCACCAGCAAACAGACTGCCTCAGCATTCCAAACAGGGACTACCTGCAATTTTATATGTGTATTTTGTACTCTTTTGTAAATGTCAATATAGTTCAAGAGCAAAAAGTTGTTTGAACCCTTACTTTCCATGTTATTCACCTCTTGTCCTGGAACTTGTCACAAAGAGTGTATAGCAAGCCATTGTACTGTGGTCACGACTGTATGAAGGTTTAAGATCATTGGTTAGTTTTGTTATAATTGTTGGCACATGATTAATAAAACATTTTTTAGTCTTGGTGAACTTATATCGAGTAAATTGTCCATATTAGACTTAGTTTAAAAAATTCTGAATTCAAATAAAATCGTATAATCTTTTTTGTTTTTTCTTGAGGAGTATGGATAGCATATAGAGGCTAAATTCCAGGAAAATTGATATCCCTCTAGTCGCATTGTGGTTTCCTGCCAACCAACATTTACATGTTGTATGACTCACTCTCATAGGAATCTGACCTTTTAGACTAGTAAGAACTTCATCATTAGTCTGATGAGCTGCTAAGAGTGTCGTTCACAGAATACCTAGAAAACATCAACCCTGCCAAGAGAACAAGAGTAGTGCATTCTGCAAGCGTTTCTACTCTTTAGAAACCCTTTATAATAAAATCATATCCCATACTGTTTATTATTTGTTTTCTTGGATTCCGCAAAATTTGGTGAAATATCCTAATATGAAAACACAACAGATCACACTTGCTAATATTGTATAAAATTGTTATTCTCTTGTAAATTCAACCTTTTAAAAACTTTACAGAGATCTGAAATCATCTCAGCCCAGTGGCCTGGTTTGTTTCAAAAATTTTTTTAATTAAAGAAAATAGCTAATCACCAAGTAATTAAATGTAGCAATACTTTTGAGCAAGGCACCTAAATAATTGCATAAAGTATATACATACTTTATATAAAGTCTCAGATTTATACATCACATTGAGTTTGGACTTAATGTATGAACAAAGTTGTGAGGATTTTGGAGTTGTAGATATAAGGTTACATCCCCATGATAGAAACATTCAGTGCTTTCACGTCTTGGAAATGGACTTCTACATACTCCTTCCTACTCATGTTCCTTTAAGCTTTAGGTTAAAAGTTTTTATGTGCATAGGAGTATCTCTTTAACATTTACTTTGGAAATGATGACATCAAGGGTTGATTTCCTGTTGCTATCGCTATGATAGATAATCTGATAGCAAGTGATTTTCCCCACAGACAAAGAAGCCCAAACAGCATTCTGACAAAGGCATGCCTTGGCATTTCTCAGTGCTAGCATCCATTACAGCAGGGTTCAGAGAGTGATGACAGTTTTCAGTGAATATTATTTATTAAATAATTTATTTTAAAAATCTCAGGGAAGTGGAAGGCAGCTTTCTTTTGCCACGTGGGATTGTGATAGTTCTGGAAGTCAGTCTATATGAAAATAGCATTTAACAATGATACCAGGAAGGTACAGAAAGTGACTTGGGTAGTACATAGCAGGTAACAGTTACACTCTGAGAATAAATTTAGAAGACTTTGATGTAGATAGCCACCAGCCTTTAGCATAGAGGTTCATGAAGGGAGTTCTAGATGCCTGGTAAGTGACAGCTGTCAGATGAACGTTGACATATTGGACTATTTCAACAAGAGCACATGACTTCACAGTGGCAAATTGACTGACCTGAAGTAAACTAGCTTCTAAGTACTAAGTGGGGCCAGCATCCTTGATTTCTCATGGCAGAAAACCTTCGACAGAAATTCCACCCTTAATGTGTTAATTTTTTCAACAGCCTCAAGAATTCCCACTCACCCCGTTCCTCGTTCTGCAGAGGACACAACATTGTCAAATTGTCAGGCACTGTTACACTCTGAACTCTCAAGAGGTCCTTGAAAGACTGTTTTGAGGATGACTGTCTCACAGTTGGTTTTATGGCTCAGAAGTTGCTTACACTCCGTAGGCTCAGCTGATTGTGTTTCATAATCGATTTGTCTGTTCCCTGGTTGACAACATCTGTACAAGGGAGATCATGTGTCTACGCTTAACAGTAAACAGAGCAGAAGGCAGCCTGGTGCTGTTGAGAACGCCAGCCTTCTTCTCTCCCCTCTCCTTCATCACAATGCTCAAATGACAAAGAAGGATGCTAAACACTTCCAGTTGGAGAACAAAGGCCTCTTCTCATGAGAAACAAAAGGCTCTTGGGAATTTGTCTTCAAATTAATGAGTTTTCCTAATGAACAAGTTTTAGAAGTACTTTTTTTTTTCTTAAAGAGAATTCAGCTGGACCTTGCTTAAAGTGTTTTTCAAATGCATGAGACTCACCTATAAAATAAATATATTTCAAATAAATTTATTTGATAATGTTTGCATTTATAAGGCAATTAGAATTCCCTTACGAAGATCTAAAAAGTTTCATAAAAACAACCTATGACCCCAAATCAAACATTCCACTTCCCTAATGTACACACAGGTATACAACTACAGACATGGTGTTGGTTTTCCACACCAAGAATGTGGAGAACACTAGGTAAAATGGCCCAGGAAGAGGGAGGTAGGCAGCACACAGTGAGCAGGAGTGAGAATGACATGTGACTCATGAGCTCAAGGTGGCTGAGTCTTCTGGGAAAGGTACTGCAGAGTCTATGAGCTCTGGTAGGACACCAACTGGCAGAAGAGACACTTCTCCAAGGTGTAACATCTATGGAGACACTACTGCATTTTTAGCTTTCTTTTTCCTTCTTGGAGAGAACCCTCAGCACTGAGATTAGTGTTGGCAACACATACCTCTCAGGCTAAACCCTGTAACCAAGGCCTGTGAAACAGGATTGTGTCACCTGAACTAGGACCAGGGCAAGAGCAGAAGAAAGAGCGTGTGGGTGGTTCAGACCTGCATGTATCCTGACAAGCATATCCATTAGTTTCTGCTCTATGGCCCTCTGCTGGCTCCTGGGTTTTCATGTTTGTTGAACCATGGTCCCTCAGTGTAATTTTCTGAATATTTTTACTAGCTTAGATTATCCAGAATGGATTGTTGTTGCACTCAATCAGTGAACCCCCAACTGGTATACATGATGGTTCCTTTGGAACACGCAGACCTCACAGCTTGTGGCATGTCTTTTTGCAGAACCAAAAGTACCTCTAACAATTGTTTAAAAGCTAAACAGATGTTCAAAAGAGACCAAAAGAGACTTCTATCAATCTGGTAGTTGCCTATATGAGTATTTCATCATATTCAGGGTTTATGTGATTTAGTTATAGATCATTATGTATAAGCAAAGCAAATGATAACAAAAGCAGATATTTGTTCCTGATTTATAACCTGTTAGAAATAATTTGATAATGTGACATTGTATGTTTTAAGCCATAACCTCACTCAGTGGGTTCTGGTTTGAAATTCATTTATTTACCTAAATAAACACTGTCATATTTGTATGGCAGATAAAATAAATAAGACTTGTGCCATTTACCAGTA
The DNA here is from genome assembly GCF_903995435.1 of Acomys russatus. Classification (NCBI taxonomy): domain Eukaryota; kingdom Metazoa; phylum Chordata; class Mammalia; order Rodentia; family Muridae; genus Acomys; species Acomys russatus. The sequence continues at coordinate 243,533 of NC_067164.1, read as the reverse complement.
TATGAACCTACTAATGAATGATAGAATGGGGAGATACAACATAAAACAAAATGACAAAAAAAAAAACCCACAAAATTTGCCTAATTTCAGCAATATGAAAACCATCTTCCTGTCTGTGAAGATACATTGAGATGATGAAATGGTTTGTCTTTTTCACACATAAGCCAAAATAACATTACTGTTTCATGTAACCCAGCAATCTGTACTGTCACATACCTTCTTTCTTTCTCTAGCTATTCCACTCACTCTGTACTTAGCCTGGTCTCAGACCCAAGCATTGTACAGAATGTGGTAATCTCAAGATTCTACAAAAGCTATTGCAGAAAGGAAGAAGCTAAAATAACTACTAGACACATTTCACTTGGAAACAAAGAAAGAACACAGCTAGCTTCAGTGGCTCACAACCATGATTCTAGAAGAAAAATGGAGAGAGCAGAAAAAATAATGTCCAGGTGTCTGAAGCCAGAAGAAATCCACACTGTGTTCCAGAACAACATGAGTTACAAAAAAAAACCTACCTAAGGAAAAAGTATCAAAGTAGAGACAAAATCCAGAGGAAGCAGTGTCTAGGCAGAAGAACAGCAACAAAAAAAATCAAAGAGAGAATGTGTGCAGCCAGCCAACCATTCATTTGCTCTGCTCTTTGCTTCTAAGGGCAGAAACTACTTTACAAGCATGTGCAAGATGAAGGGAAGACCGTTTATTCTTGATGTTCACAGTAATACCACCCACTAGTTCAAAGATGCAAGGTCAACCTGGTCAAAGAATCAAAGCCTACAAAGGAGCAATGAAAGCACAGAAAAAAAGATGTGAGCCCAACCTGAGTCTTGTCACCAGGTGAGACTCCCGGTGGTGTCATTAACTAGCATTCAACTGAGGTTTTGGCCATAGGCTCAACAAAAATCATCAGAAGGAGGCAGGTACTAAGACGAGTAATGTTCTCCACAACCTGACACAGAGAGCACCACTGTGTAGGACAACATTCAATACACTCACTGAATGCATAAAATTGAGCTGGTGCCTCTAGGGAGCCTTCACCACTACATTCTAGAGCCTTTGCAGTGGAAGGTATTCTATAGACTACTAAAAGAGAAAACTACAAACAAACCAAGATACAATGTCTATGACTTACAACCAGTCCTGAATTTGTGGGAGTAAATAAACAATGTCTTATTGGATCAGGGCCACTCCATAGGAAACAACCCATACCGAACATTGCTTGGATTAACCAAAAACCAGAGACTAGATAGCCCTGAGACCTACGGTGAGACCAACCACTACTGGTCTTTAAAAAAGAGTATCAATTAAATTATGATTAATACTATTCTGCCATAATCATAGATCAGTGAGTTGTCCTCCCATCATCAAAGGCTTCCTCTGAAAGCAACAGAAAACAGATGCAGAGACCCACAGCCAGACATCATGGACATAGTTGAAACGTTAAGACTCCACTAAATGCCTCTCCCTCAAAACTCAGGAAATCTCACAAAAGGGGAGGTGGAAAGATTGTCAGAGCCAGAGGGTATGGAAGACAACAAGAACACAAGGCCCTCTAAATCAATTATGTCAGGTTCATATAAACTGAGGAAGAAAGCACAGGGTCTGCATATGTCTGAACCAGGTCCTCTATTTTCCATAAAACAAAAAGTAAATAAACAAATAAATTTGCACAATTTAAAACTATAGAAATGATGGGATTACAAAACAAAATGCAGATTACACTCTGTCTCACACTTTCTGTCTCTGTCTTTTAGACTTTGTCTCTTGCTGTCACTCCATCTTCCTCTTTCTCCTCTGTCTGTCCATCTCTTTTGTGTTCTCCTTCTCCCTCCCTCTTCCTGTCTCTCTCCCTGTCCTCCTCTCTCTCATCACAGAGTCCTGGTAATTGTCTACTCATCTTGACTCTACAGTGCTACAGTATGAAACATCTACAACCAGGAGCCTGAAGGAATCTCCTGGGGTGAAAGACAGGGACATTTCCAGTGTCATGTGAAAAAGTACATTCTTACTGCACAAATTTGTCCAACACTAAACCATATTAAATTATCTGCATGCGGGTCATTTCTACTGAGATTGACATGTAGTCCCATGCTACAGTGCTAGTTCATTTTGAAAGATCCTCTTGTAAACTCTAACACCTCATGTGATTGCTGGAGGACAGCTTAAGTAGTTCTAGGGACACTTGTAATAAAGACTAATGGACACTGTCATATTAGTGCTTTGTGTGACAAATACAATAGGAAATGTATATGAATGAATACTAGACTCATGCTGTATACCACAATCTATGAACATACCAGTGAGTGGCAGAATGGAGATACAACACAAATAAAAATGAAGAAAAACCCAAGATTTCCCTATATATCTAAAAAATGCCAAACACTATAAGTACAAATACATTGAGATGAGGAACAGATTGATCTTTTCTTTGCAAATAAATAAACATAATATTGCTTTTTCATTACTCTGGAACATGTACCAACAAAAGTCTTTTTACTTTCTCAAACTGTTCCATGCACCCTCTATTAGCCTGGTCTCAAACTCAAGCATGGTAAAGAATGTTATAATCCCAAGACTCTACAGAGACTGTTGCAACTAGAAAGAGGCTACAATAACTGCCACACTCTTTTCACTTGGGGAACAAGTGACAAGGCAGCCAGACCTATGGGCTCACATGAATGCTTCTATAAAGGGAGGCAGAGACAAAAAATGTCCATGTGTATGAAACAAGAGCGGAATCCATAGTGAGTTCCAGAAAAATGTGAACTACAGAGACAAATGGACATCAGGAAAACAATAGATGAGGAGAGAAAACATCCAGAGGTAGCAGAGTATGGGCAGGAGAACAGCATTAAATTAATGACAGAAGGAATGTGTGCAGCCAGCATCCCTTCCATTCATTCTGCTATTTGCTTCTAAGGTCAGAAGCTTGCATTTGCAAGACAAAATGAAGACCACTTGGTCTGGTTGTTCACAGTCACAGCAGATACTCATGTAAAGACACAGGGTCACGCTGGTCCAAGAATCAAAGTGTACAAAAGACGGATGAAAACAGAGAAGAGAAATATGAGTCCAACCTGAGCCATCACAGCCTAAAGAAGGACTCCTGAGTGAGAAACACAAAGAGAAGAGTCTTGGAGATCATCATCCTCTACAAGGTGCCTTCAATGCCCCCAGCCCTGCCCTTCAACAGCCAGAAAGAAGCCATTTGCCCTTTTCCTTTGATCATGGAAAAATGCTTACAGCTCACAACTCAAATCAACTGAAAAGGCTTCTTGACTGAGTTTCTTGAACCTGGATGTCTCTCTCTATCCTGCTAAGGCTACTCTCTGTAGATACAGCATGTATACACACTGTAACCTGAGCCTATACATCCTGTTGAATGTGACGCTTCATGTGCACATTATAAACAGCTTCATCAAGGAACTTTATTAGAAGCACTGCCATGATATCCTGAGTAAAAGTCATGGGAAGAGGGTCTGCTATGACAAGATCACCCACTTTCACCAGCTTATACCTCTGTAATCATGGCTGCTGTTGGTCTCCTAGCATCTTGTCCACCCAATCCTGTCTTTTAGCTCAGAATCAGACCTTCTGATTGGCTATGGCCTGAACTGTGATGTCATTCTCTCTTCCAACCTATTAGCACCTGGCAGAATTTTGGGGTTACCATGATGCTACCTGTAAACAAATTTAGATCACCGCAGGTCACCTGTGACCAGTGACCAGCGAGCACTCTCTGCTACTGGACACATAGCTGGTATTGGTCTGCTGATCAGACAAAGACAACTATTTATCCTGCTCCATTGTTACCTGGATAACTGTTGCTACACCACAGACCCACCCCAACAATGTCAGGTAATGAAAATTATTTGAAAAATGTTTGTGTGGTCACATCTTCCCTTATTTTAAGTATTTACTGTAATCTTTAGAATACTGTGGGTACTAGATATATAGATAATCTGAGTTCAGTGTGACATTTCTCTTTGGTTCTTAATAACATGTTGACTTAGTACAGAGAGCTTACTCTCAAGTGTAATATTGTCCACATCAGTTAAATTTCAGTGTCATTATGCTCTGGACTCTGCGTTGTTGAGTCTTAAGCAGCAAGTGATCAGGAAGAGAATCAGGCACTTCTTCATGGCATTAAATTCAACACAAATAAAAAACGAACAAGGTGTGCCTAGATCTAGGCCTCCACACCATGACTGTGATGGTCTCCCTCAACTACTGCTTCCCTATTACTGTTTCAAGTTCAGCTCTGTTCTAAAGGTATCACTCACACCAGGTGTGCTGGCACACCAGGAAACACAATATGCAGGGCTGAAGGCAGGAAGATCAGATCAAGTCTACGCTGAGCTACAGTGTTCTGTACAACACACACTGACCCAAGAGTTTCCCTCTAGAAGGGTTACAGGCAATTAAGAGTAACAGAGAATGAATCCATCTTATTTGGGGAGGAACCCTCTAATAGTCTAGCAAATCCCACAAGGTCAACTCTAAAAAACACGTAAGCACACCATGAAAAGCTATCAACAGTTTTTATTCATGAAGTTCATATACACACATGTGCTTTAGAGCTACACTTAAATGATAAGAGATCATGAATTACTAAAGGAGTGAGAAGGGCACAGGAGGAGTTAGAAGGTGGAAGTAAACAGATATATACAGTATTCATATACTAAATACCTTATACATAATTTTCTAAAAGAGAAGAACAGTACAGAGTATGGACAAGCCTGGTGGTACTGGGACTCACCTATGGCAACAGCATCCCAGAGGCAGGCTGGTACTTGTAGTTTCAAGGCCAGGTTACCTTATTAGAGAGACCCTGAGTGTTGTTTTCTAATTTTATTTTTAAATAATTTATTCAGAGTACATACCAATTTTTATTCCCTCACTTGTATCTTCCTGTTACCCCTCCTACCTCTTTCACCCTATTCCCCTCCCCTAGACATCTGACAGGAGGGGATCTCCTCCCCCACCATCTGATCACAGCCTAACTGGTCTCATCCAGATAGCCTACTTCCCCTTCCACTATGTGCTGCCAAGCCTCCTCACAAGGGGGAAGTGGTCAAATTGGGGACACCAGAGTTCATGTTAGAGGCATTCCTCCCTCTCCCCACAACTGTGGAGAATGAGCTATCTATTGGGTATATCTGAGTAAAGGGTCTAGGTTTACTGTGTGCATTGTCCTTGGTTGGTACAGCAGTTTGTGCAGGCCTCCCTAGGTCCAAAGATGCCAGTCTTGTTGGTCTTCTTGTGGGGCTCCTGGAGCCTGTGGGTCCTTCTTTTTCCCCATTCTTATATACCACTCTCACCTGGGGTCCCACGATATGCCAATCCCTCACTGACTGGAGACTCTCAGAGGGCATCCATGGTCAGGTAACATGTCTACTTGTAACTGAGTACGTACCATGCGTGTCTTTCTCAGTCAGAATATCTCACTCAGGATGATCATTTCTAGTTCTATCTATTTGCCTGCAATTTTCAAAAGTCCCTTGTTTTTAATTGCTGAGTAGTATTCCATGGTATAAATGTACCACAGTTTCTTTATCCATTCTTTGATTGAAGGACATCCAGGTTTTTCCCCCAGATTCTGACTATTATGAATAAGGCTGCTATGAACATACTTGTGCAAATGTTCTTGTTGTATGGTGGAGCATCCTTAGGGAATATGCCAAGGAGTGGAATAGCTGGGTCTTGAGGTAGCACTATTCTCAGTTTTCTGAGAAAGCACCATATTGATTTCTAAAGTGGTTGTACAAGTTCGCACTCCCACCAGCAATGGAAGATGGTTCCATTTTCTCCACATCTTCACCAGCATGTGCTGTCACTTGAGTTTGTGATCTTAGGCATTCTGATAGTGTAAGATGGTATCTGAGTTATCTTGATTTGCATTTCTCTGATGACTAAGGACATTGATTATTTATTTAGGTGTTTTTCAGCCAATATTCCTCCGTTGAGAATTCTCTGTTTAACTCTGAATCCCATATTTTAATTAGGTTATTTGTTTTTGTGGTGTTTAACTTCTTGAGTTCTTTATATATTATAGATATTAGCTCTTTTTCAAATACAGGATTGGTGAAGATTTTTCCCCAGTCTGTAGCCTGTTGTTTTGTTCTGTTGATAGTGACCTCTGCTTTATAGAAGATTCAGTTTCATGAGGTGCCATTTATCAATTGTTGACCTTACAGCCTGAGCTGTTGGTGTTCTGTTCTGGAAGTTGTCTCCTGTGGCAATGAGTTCAAGGCTCTTCCCTACTTTTTCTTCTAACAGACTTAGTATATCTGGTTTTATGTAGAGGTTTTTTAATCCACTTGGTTAATTATTCATTTTACTTTCCGGTCATAGGGCCCTCCCTCCTCTCCTAGCAGTTGTATGCTCCCTCACTGTTTCTCCTAATCACTGGATGGAGTGCCCCCACCCACCCACACCAACATATCAAGTTGCATCATGACTGAGAGTATCCTCTTCCCATGTGGCTTGGCAAGGTAGCCCCACCAGGGGAAAATGATCAATATCAGAAAACAGAGTCTGTGTCAGAGACAGCTTCACTTACTAGAGGACCCATAGGAGTACCAAGCTTCCTAAAGTTTACATCTGTGTAGATGGCCTAGGTCCATTCTGTGCATGATACTTGCTTGGTGCTTCAGTCTCTACAGGCTTCTCTGGGCCCTGGTGATTTGCTTCTGTGGAAATCATGTTTTCCTACATAAGGGAGTATCTGTATAGGACAGAGCCAAGGAAGAGGCATGAGAAGATCTCTAAGCATTTCTGTTCTGGGTCACAGCTCTCAGACAGTGTGTATAGGAGCTATGAGAGTAAGACAAAGCATGGCAAAGAAGGATGGTGTGGAAATTGGAGCAAAATGTGGACCAGATCTACTATGAATCTGATATCCACACAGGAAGAGCAGAAAATTCATCAAATTAGTGTCATTCTATTCAGTACCAAAAATCAATCTGGAAACTTAGAATTGAGATATGTGAAGAAACATCCCCAAGACAGTACAAAGTGGAGATAGAACTACTGCAGACAGAAAGATAGAAAACATCAATCTCATCATTTACACACTGTCCTCTTGTTCCTACCGAAAATTTCCAAAGCACACATTTCTTTGGGACACAAAAATGTTCTGCATCCCTCCTTGCCTGTGCTGAGCAAATCCACATCCTCAGCAGGAATCGTGAGCAAACTCTCCAGGGTCTCCACCCCAACTGTGAATTCAGCATGGCTTCTGCCATCAGGCTCCAGCACTTCTCAATACATGTTCATGAACAATGTCTACTTTTACCAATATGCTGACAGGACCACAGTGACAGTGAAGACCGGCCAGGGAAAGATCTCCACCTTAGCACTGTCCTATCCAGGTGCTCTCAAGTGGAATCTCACAGGAAGTACAGATGGGAGGGCAGATGCACTACAGCACTTCACTGTGACCATCATGAAACAGGACACGCCCCTCTCCACACTGTCTGTGACCTCTCAGTGTGATAACATTGTAGAGTCCAAAGCCATAGTCCCTATCCAACCCAGTCTGCCAGCTTTCTCCATGCCGCAGCACCACAGGGGCCAAATCAAGGATACAGCCTGACACCTTCTTACCAGGTGGAAGCAACATGTATTATTATGACCACACTAGCCTTGGCCCTCTATTAATACATGGACAACTTGGGCACAGCCTGCATGCCTATAGCTCTGTGTCTTACTCTGGGAGTCAGGCCTCTGCCCTGAAACCTGAGATGGTGATGGGGCAAAAGGAGATTGAGCCAATGAATTTCCAAACACAACTTTCCACCTGTGCCTTCTCCTATTGCACACCTGCTCAAGCCACAACAGACACCAGTCTTCACGGTGAGAAAAGAGCCAGGAGGGGAAGGAGTGGGAATAGCACTCTAAGGAGAGTTAGCTCCACCATTCAGTAGTGGGCACTCAAAATGGAATGAGAATGTGTGTCCAGACAGGTTATTCTAGTTCTAGCTTTCCACCCCCATCATCAGACTCTATAATGGGAGAAAATGTAGAGCCATAGTATGTGGCATCCCTCCAGCATCAAGTAATGGCCACTGAGGTCACCAGAGTCATGGATGTTACTACTAATGCTAATCAATCCAATGCACTGACTGTAATCATCTCCTTCCTCGTCGTTGCTCTGTGCTCTAGAAAACATGAAGGGCTTTTCGTTTGCATGCCACTAGATTTTTCTATGAGTTGAAATTCTCCTCCAGATTAGTGCAGCTCAAATCTGGCCTGGAGAAGGTGCTCTTCCCACATTCCAAGCACTTCTCATAGAATACTCTTACACCTAAAACTGTAGAGACAGAGTTAGGGACAGCCCACGGACAATTGCTATGCCAGCCAAAGATGCTGCTTCTTTTTTCTTCTGCTGTGGTACTTCAGAGGAAATCCATGGCCAAGATAATACAATAATGAAGACATGTTATCTAATATTGTATCACACCCAAACCCAAAGATTTTAATTTCTTAAATCAAATGTCATGTACTTATAAGAAGTTTGTGAAACATGGTCTGGAGGAAACCTTGGTTTGTGAAATGCTTGCCTCACAGCAGTGTCCAATGAGGCTTAGATGCCTAAACCCACATAAAAAGCCAGGCATCTGGGGGTATCTGGGTAATGTAATAAAATGAAAGAATTTGGCAGAGTCAGGTAAGTTCTTGAAACTAATGGGCCAGATAACCTGCCTAATAGCAAAGTTCTAGGGAAATGAGAGCCACAGTCTCAAAGAGAAAGGGGAAGGCAACAGAGGAGAACACATCAAGGGGATTGGGTACCGGATCCATGGTGGCTATGCACACAGCACCCAAGCACAAAGCAACACCGAAACATGTAAGAAAATGCCACAGGGCATTGTAAGCAGAAATAGAGCAGTCATCATCTGCCTGTGGACAGAAGTGCTGTCAGTCCTGCTCAAGAAGAACACATAGAAATGCCTTCCACACAGTTAAAAGGGTCTGAGTGCTGTGAAAGGAGGGTGGGAAGTATCTTACTTACCAGGTCCTGACTTCTTCCCTGACTTTTTTCACTGGAAAAGGAGACGTCCCTCTGACTGCCACTTTCAGATTAGACACTCAGTCTTCTGCAGAGTCCAGAACTATACAACTCCTGCACCCAGGTTTCCAAAATGAGGACACTAACTGTGGACAAAGACAGGACCTCATCAGCCACCATCCACAGTTCTTCAGATTTCCTAGCCTGGGCTCCATCTCCAAGCATGGAACAAACAGAGAATAAAAGATTGAATGAGACTAAAGCTGAGCTTTCAATGCCCCCAGAAGTGGATGAGAACATGAAAGAAAACCAAGAAACATCACTCCTCCATTTAGCACACCCTGACACACAGCAGCATCTGCACTGCACTGATGCTGGGAGCTTAGCACAGAAGCCTGCTTCTGACAATACCAGAAGGGAGGCAGCATTTTTGGTCTAGAAGAGCAAGGGATGTGGGACAGTTTGATGGTGTCCACCATGGACTTTGTGGGTATTTGCTGTCCCTCGCTCTTGTTAACTCAGTGACAGAGAGGAGAATATAGCAAACAGTCCACAAACAGAACTACTGTGCTCTTGAGAAAAGCTATGAGGTAAAGCATGTCCAACACGGGCTACCCTCTTTCCCCATGATATAAAAGCACCTAGAAGGGGCTGGGAGAGCCTCCGTGGTCAAGAGAATAAGCAGCGCTAGTGGATTTCCAGTCCCAGCACCCAATCAGGCAGCTCACAACTGCCTGCAACTTCAGCTCCAAGGACTCCAGCACCCTCATCTGTCCTGCATTGCTACCTGCACTGTACACACACACACACACACACACACACACACACACACACACACGCACGCACACTCACATGCACACACACACACACATGGTGCGTGCACACACAGGGACTCCAGTGCCCTCATCTGTCCTGCATTGCTACCTGTACTGTACACACACACAAACACATACATACACACACACACACACACACACACACACACACACGATGCGTGCACACACAGGGACTCCAGTGCCCTCATCTGTCCTGCATTGCTACCTGCACTGTACACACATACACACACACATACACACACACACGGTGCATGCACACACAAGGACTCCAGCACCCTCATCTGTCCTCCATTGGTACTTGCACTGTACACACACACACACACACACAGTGCATGCACACACAAATAAATAAAAACATGTCTTTAATAAAATAAAATCAAGGTGCTTATAGTGGAAAAGAGAAGCTAGAATTTCGGAAACAGCCATGGAGAGAAATCTTTATCAGGAAATCAACTGACAGCCTCAACTGCCTCAGCTGATTTCTGTTGGGTATTCTGAGCACCTGACTTGATGATCTTAGCCCTTCTCTACCTGTTGTTACTTGTTCTTTGATTTGTTAATATCACCAGATGAAATACTCTGTTCTGCTTGAGAGTCAGCTTATGGTTCTCCAGCAGCCATCTGAACATCAAAACACTGGTGGCAGATATTTATCTTCCACAATTAATGAACTTCCTCACAGACCTAGAAGAAGTGCAAGATCCCACAGCAACCAAACCTAAAGTCTCCACAGTTATCTGGAGGGATCAGGCCAAGGACATCTTGAGAGTTATTAGTGGACCATCAGAGCAGGTGAGGAAGAAAGACCATGAAGTCTCTGAGCTGCTTGATGGATCTCCTCAGTCCAAAATCCAGAGCTGAGAACTGGTGGAGGGAGAGGGATAGGTTGGCAGTGCTGGAGTCACTAACAGGGCGATGGACAACAGGGCCAAGGACTTGGAGAGGAAAGCTCAGAAAGGGGCACCCAGGCTCAACACACCTAGAGCACAGGAGCATGGCATGGCCAAGTGGACCAGAGAAAACAACTCCAGGAAAACAGAGGAGCTAAAGCAGTCAAGGAACAGAGTCAAAGCAGATGAGAAGCCCACCATCCCCAAGGCCAAGAGGAAGAGGAATCCTCCTGAGCTCAGCCACCACAACTTTAAAAAGCCTAGAACCCACCTCGGCAGACACTTGCTGGAGTCCGTGCAGGTCTCTCACATACTGGGGAAGAAGAGTGAGAAGAAAACAAGCACATGCTTCTCCTGGGCTCTGGGAACCTCCTGTAGCAACAAAGATCCCAGGCCAGGCCCACTCATGCCAGCCATGCTGGATGGGACACTTGAGGGCCAAGGCCCTCACACAACCCTAGGCAAGGCACAGAGATCAGCGAACAGTGTGCACATGATGTGTCCAAACTCACCCCACTATGCGCTGCCCCCACCTGGGAATGTCAAGTTAGTACCTCTGCCTTTCCCAACCCTGGACAAGCCTCAAGCCAGAAGTGTTTCATTCCCACTCAGATCAGCCTACCTCACTCAGGTCAACCCAGCAGCCTTCTACCAGGGCATCTTTGATGGCCTCTGCCAAGCTAGCTCTACCCATTTCCACCAGTGCCTCATGACCTAATGTACCCAACCCATCCAGTCTAGCACTGTGCCTCAGTCTGCTGCATCAAGGCCTCTACCCTATAGAGCTTCATCTCATATTTGACTCCAGAGGGAGCTTGTTTCTGTTGCCAGGAACAAGGCACCCTCACCTGCCAAACCCCAAACCCAGCATCTGCTGCAAGACTTCAGCCACCAACCAATTCCATGGAGGAAAGTTGACATTTCAGGGCCAGTTATCTCACAGCCCATCACAAAAGAGCAGAGGCCAGAGAGGGAGGCCATGAAGAGGAGGGCTCAACATAAGCGAGAGAATGCTGCCAAGTACCCCTTCCCTGGGAAACTGCAGCTTTTCCTTCACAGGAAAGCAATATGGAAATTTCTCAATATTGTGGCTATGCAATATAACAGTAGTTCAGATTTTTGGGGGGTAGGGTGCAAGTTAGTTTATCAGTTTTAAATAGCTACAGAGTATCAGGCTTTGACACAGTTTGACTTCAAAAAGAACACTCAGCCCCAAGCTGTGGCTGCTCCCAGGGCCCTACCACCCAGAGTCTAGAGGCTAGCAGACAGGGAAGTGCAGCCTGGCACCTTCTGCACCTTTGACAACTTTCTTGTTAGCAGCAAGGTAGAGGATCCAGAGCCCTTGCTCCAGCTGGTGAGCAGCACAGCTGGGTGGGGGAAAGAACCCCTTAATGAAGATTCAAAGTGCAAAGGGATGATGTCAGAGAGGCCGAGTTCTCAGCTCTAGCCACTGCCTCACGTGTATGTGGCTCCATGGAGGTTCTCCAGGCAGTGCTGCTGCTTCTACTTCCAAGCCTTATCTTTTTTGTGCTCTTCATAACTGGCATCATTGGTGGGCAGCTCATGGTGGCACAGGGGGCAGGAATTTGTCTTACTTAGCCAGGGCAGAGTGCAGTTGGAATGGAAGAGGTGATGGCAGGGCATCTCAATGACTGTCTCCTTCTCCTCAAATTCCAAAAGGCACACAGGGCACTTGAGCTCAGCCTTGGAGCTACTGATGACTGTTCTGGGAAGGCCCTCCACCACAGCCTTGGCACCTGGTGGAGGCAGGTGGTGTTCCCAGTCTACGAATCCCAAGTCTTCAAAGTGCATCCTATTAAGGAGTGATCTGCTCCCCGGGGCCCAGTTCCAAGCCCCATGCACTCTCCTCATGAGCTCCAGCAACATATTGTTGCGGGCCTCAAGTCCACGGTTCAAGAGCTTGCAGTCGTGCTCATCGAAATAAGACGCCATTGCTGCTGGACTGCTGGGCTTGTCTGACACAGCTTTAGGTTGTCACTCAACAGGTCAAATCTTTGTATCAAGTTGCTTTTCAGCATGGACAAGGATAAATATAGACATCAATGTAGATGTATTCATGGAATATAAAATGTCATATGAATGTGTAGAGACATAGGTATATATGTAAGTACATAGGTGAATATTCTGACTTTTGTGTTTACATAAGTAAATAGACCTATTTTCTACAATACTTGTAAATATTTGAAGACAGTAAAATTGACTAGAGACATTTGAGTCAGTTATTGAATATAGTATATAGAGAGGGCTTTTTGTTTTCTCATAATTTATGTATTATTAATTATTATTAATGTTGACAGCATAATATATGTATATAAGTATAGCTTATGATATAAAACTGAAAATGTTCATTTAATATTAAAGCAATTCATCAAACTATACAGTTGTAATGGAATTATTCTCTTTGACTTTTGTTTTCATTGTACTAGACACTGAACACGGTACATTTTCTAAAATTTATCTTATAAACTGAACAAACTCGAGCTGTTACCACAGTTCCTTCCATTTGGAAACTCTCACCTCAGCCCTTAATCATCATTCTTAAAGGACAGATCTCTTTCTGATATTTCATGATATTAAATACATGCTTTCACGTATATACAATCTAGTACCCACAGATGAGAAGAAACATCAGGATGACTATTTTCTTAGATGGGTTTGGTAATGTTAATGTTTGTCTCAACTTGCATCCATTTTAGGATACATCCATTTAATATTTTATTTATTTTTTGTGTCCCACTGTGTATGTCCCTTGGTAACACATGTGTTCAGTGACACCCATGAGGGTGTCAGGAATTATGCCTGGAAAGTATGCAAGAACAGCAAGTGTTCTAATCTGCTGAGCCACCTCATCAGGCCTGAGTGAAATCCAGATTTCTTTTTAAAATATTTTTTTTATTATTTTTAATTTATTCACATCCCTATTGCAATGCCCTCACTCTTATCTTCCTGTCCCCACCCTCCCTCCCTCCCTTTTCCATTCTATTCCCCTCACCTAGACCTCTAATAAGTGGGATCCTCCTCTCCCACTGTCTGACCACAGCCTGTCAGGTCTCATCTGGATGGCCTGTATCCCTTCCTCTGTGCTCCCACAGGGCCTCTCCCCTAAGGAGCTGTGAACAAATCAAGGGCACCAGAGTTCTTGTCAGAGGCAGTCCCCCTGCTCTACCCTCTCCCCCTGTGGAGAATAAGACATACATTGGCTACATCTTAACAGGGGGTTTAGGTTTTCTGCTTGCAATGTCCTTCATTGGTGCATCAGTTTCTACGGACCCCTGGGTCCAGATCAGCCAGCTTTGATAGTCTCCTTGTGGAGCTCCTGACAACTCCCCCTCAAGCCCCATCTTTTGATCCCCAAACTCTTCCACACAATTCTCAGCTCTTCACCAAGAGTCTGGCTGTGGAATCTCTCAGAGGATGTCATTGTTGGGCTGATATCCACTTATAAATGAGTATATACCATGTGTGTCTTTCTGGGTCTGGGTTACCTCACTCAGGATGATCATTTCTAGTTCATTTGCCTGGAAATTTCAAGATTATCTTATTTTGATAGCTGAATAGTATTCTATTGTTTAAATGTACCACTGTTTCTTTATTCATTCATGGGTTGAGGGACATCTAGATTGTTTCCAAATTCTGGCTATTATGTATAAGGTTTCTATGAACATAGTTGAACAAATGTCCTTGTGTGGCAGAACATCTTTTGGGTATATGCCAAGGAATGGAATAGCTAGATCTTGAGGTAGCACTATTTCCAATTTTATGAGAAAGCTCCAGAGTGATTTCCAAAAATAGTTATAGTTTCCACCAGTACCCTTTTTTCACATCCTCACCAGCATGTGTTGTCACCTGAGTTTTAATCTCAGCTGTTCTGATAGGTGTAAGATGGACAGAACTCCAAAGAGATTGGAAAAGATTTCACATGAAATCCAGTTTTCAATACACAACATAACTTCACTTTCTTTATGGCTAGGTACATCACATTTTCCTCACCGATGACAGTGCTGTTGGAAACCAAGCTCACTGACCTTGGATGACATCTCCTGGAGTTTCACTGTGCATTTTTCTGATTCCTCCTGAATCTGAACACCTTCATGCTATGCTCACACTATTTTGAGGACTGTCGTTTTCTACCCTAAACAGACTAAGTTGCCTTGTATCCTATGATTTAAATATATTATGAAACTGTAAATGATCTAGATATTAATCCTCTGTCTGCTCCGTTCTCTTCGCCATTCCCTGAAGTAACTGTTTTCTTTGATGGGAATGATCCCTTTAGTTCCCTGAGGAACCATTTCTCAACTATGGCCACAATTACTTGAGTGGTTGGAGTCCTTCTCCATCCTGACCTATACTTCTACCTTCAACTGTAGGTGCTAACTGTAGTCTAACACTTTCAAGTTTGTTAAACTCAGGGATCTGATGCATGTGGGATTGACTTTTTACAGAGTGAAACTTAGGCAACCTAATGTCTGAGTTTATTTTTAAATTTACTTTTAGTCTCTTAAAACAGGGTCTCTCTCCAAAGCACTGGCTTACCAGAACTATGTAGACCAGGATAGCACTGAATTCACAGAGATCTGCCTCCCTCTGCCTCTGTTTCTGCCTCTACCTGTTCCTCTGCCTTCAGAAGGCTGGGACTAAAGGAATTCTCCACCATCCCAGGTAGAATCAAAATTCTTTCTTTATATATGGATATCCAATGTTCCCAGCATGAAAAGACCATGTTTTAGCCACTGAGTATTTCTGTTCTCTCTCTAAAACCACAATTGATTTAACTAATGTATTTACACATGGACCTAAATTCAGACTCACTTATCTAAAAGTATCTTCTAGGATATTATTAAGCTGTTACAGCCCCCATGGCTGTGAAAAACTGACTTCATCTGAGACGTGATTCTGCTATCCAGGGTACTTTGTAGTTCCTTGGTATTGTAAAGATTGCTTTTCTTCCAGGAGCCTACCCTGCTGTAGGTCTCCAATCTTGTCAAAGAGATACCCCCACCCACAGTTTCCCTTCTCTATGTTCTCCTACATCTCCCTGGGTCAGATTGCCACCCTTATTTCTCTCCAAGATCCCTCTCCTACACTGTTCCCTCTCTCCAACCATTTCCAGTGTCTGCTCTATTTCTACTTCTGAGTGAGATTTAAGCATCCTTTCTTGGGTCCACCTTGTTACTTATCTTCTTTGGGTCTGTGAACTGTAATATGCGTATCCCACACTATATGGATAAAATCCACTTGTAAGTGAGCAGATACCATGTACATCTTTTGGTGTATTGGTTACCTCACTCAGGATGATATTTTCTAGTTCTATACATTTGTCTGCAAATTTCAAAATGTGTTTGTGTTCAATAATGTGTTCAGTTATTCCATTGTGTAAATGTATCACAGTTTCTCTATCCATACTTTACTTAAGGGACATCAAGGTTGGGAGATTATGGAGGTATCTCTAGCTGAGAATCCTAGTAGCAGGGGTCGTGAAGATTGAAGAGGCTACCCTCTAACAGGACAAGACTCCTACTGGACGGAAGGGAACACTTACCCATCCATAAAAACTTTGACCCAAAATTTACCCTGCCTACAAGATATGCAGGAATAAAAATAGAGCAGAAATTGAGGGCATGTCCAATCATTGCCTAGATCAAGCTGAGACCCACCCCAGGGAGAGTACCAGCCCCTGATACTATTACTCACACTCTTCTATGCTTTCAGAAAGGAGCATGGCATAACTGTCCCCTGAGAGGCTCTACCCAGTACTGGATTGAAATAGATACTGAGACTCGTAACCAACTATTGGGCAGAGAGCAGGGAGTCTTGTGGAAGAGTAGTGTAAAGACAGAAGGGAGGAGACAAAAGCTGTACAAGAATAACAACAGAGCCAACTAACCAGGGCCCAATGGGGCTTAAGAAGACTGAAATAATAACTAAGGACTGTGCATGGACTAGACCTAGGCCTCCTACACAGATGCAGCCAACGGGAAGTTTGGTCTTCATGTGGGTTCCCTAGTAACCAGAGTAGAGAATGTCTCTAATATGGACTCTATTGTCTGCTTTTTTATCACTTCCAGCTGTTGGGGCTACCTTACCGGGTCTCAGGGGAAGAGGATGCACTCTGTCCTGATGTAATTTGATGTACTGTGGTGGGCTGGTAAATGGAGGGGCTCACCATTCATGAGGAGTTGGAGAGAGAGGATAGGGTAAGAGTGAGGGAGAGTGGGGCCAAGAGGAGAAGAGGGAGGTGGTAGAGTTTCTACTTTTGTGAGTTATTGAATCAGAATTTTTTTGGAAAGTGTATCCAACCTGTGTATAGATTTTCATGGTGTAGTTATTTTGAAAATATCAAATCCCCTGTGAAGGTCTAATCTTGTCAATTCTATTTGCTTTCCAGAATCACCCATGTAAACAACATTAAGAAAGCTGGCATTAAAACATCCCACAACCTATATAAAATTATCCTCATACAATAAGTTTGGGTAGGAGGGAGTGATGCAAAGATTATGGAGATATTTCAACATATTTCAACCATGTGCTACTTTAATTCCTGATTTGGGCACTGGTATGGGACCACTGTTCATCACTTTATACATTATAATTACTATGAAGAAGCTTGCATATCTTTTAACTTTGATATTATTTTAAATTTTATGTTTTCAAATGAAGTACCTTGTATGTGTACTTCATATGAAATAAAGCTCAAGAAATATTACGTTAGTATTAAAGCAATTAAAATATTGTACTTATATTAAAATTACTATTGTTGATTTTACTTCTGATTGTATTATTCACTGAACATATTTTATTTTTATTGAAGTATATTTTCTTTACAGAGCACTGTAACTCTGTTGCCAAGACCTGCACATTCCTTACTTCTCACCACAGCCCATAGTCATTCGTGTTCTTCTGCACAGCTTTGCCTCCAGTTTCATGAATGGATATTATACGTCTTTATAATCTACAGTCCACATATGAGACAAATCATAAGGGGATTTTTTGTGTGCCTGAATGTATTTAGTGCAAAAAGATTATCTTGCACTGGCTTGCAAGCAATGACTTCATTACCTTTTTAGGTGAAAATAGTTCCACTGTGTGTGGAACTTCCTTATCTACTCCTCTGTTTTTGGACACCAAGTTCTAGGCCTAACACAAGTATTACTGACATCTACACTGATATGTAAATCATTAATACAGTCCTTCCCATAGAATAGTATGCATGGGACAGACATTAGAACTAGTTTTGATATTTAAGGAGATTTCATGATGAAATACAAAGAGAGTAGAAAACTTCATATTCCCAACACCATAGTGCATGAGCAGTCTCTCTCTCTCTCTCTCTCTCTCTCTCTCTCTCTCTCTCTCTCTCTCTCTCTCTCTCTCTCTCTCTCAGGTTTTTCAAGACCGAGTTTCTCTGTGTAACAGTCCTGGCTTTCCTGGACTCACTTTTGTAGACCAGGCTGGCCTCGAACTCACAGCGATCTGCCTGCCTCTGCCTTCCAAATGCTGGGATTAAAGGAAACTAATAAAATTTGTAATCAAATGCAGGAAGACGCAGCCAAACAGATGGAAAACATAAAAGAGGCCTATAAAAGGCACTGGAAAATTTTCAGGAAAATACAAACAACCAGATGAAGGAAATCAATAAAACTGTTCAAATTCTGAAGGTCTATAAAGAGGCAATGGAAGAAACTCAGGAATATATAAACAATCAGATGAAAGAAATAAACAAACAGTTCAAGATCTGAAGATGAAAATAGATTCAATGATAAACAAACAGAAGGAAGAAAAACGAGAATGTGAAAGCTCAGAGAGGAAGGCGAGCAACACAGAGGTGAGCCTTTCTTAACAGAATCCAAGAGAAGAAGGAACGAATCTCAGGTCTAGAAGATACAATCATAGATCTTGAAGCAACCATGAAAGAAAATGCTAAATCTGGAAACAACCTGAAAAAAAATCCAAGAAATCAAGGACACCATGAAAAGAAGAAATCCGAGGATAATAGGCATTGAGGAAAGAGAAGATATCAGACTCCAAGGCCCAAAAAATATTCTCAACAAAATCACAGAAGAAAACTTCCACAATCTAAAGAAAGAGATGCCTATAAACATACAAGAAGCCTACAGAACACCAAAGAGAATAGACCAGGAAAGAAAAACTGCCCATCACGTAATAATCAAAACATAAAATATACAGAACAAAGAAAAAATACTAAAAGCTGCAAGGGAAAAGGGCCAAATAACATTTAATGGCAAACCTATCAGAATTAGACTCGACTTCTCAGAAGAGACCATAAAGGCCAGAAGGGCCTGGATGGAGATCCTGCAAACCCTAAGAGACCACAGATGCCAGGCCAGACTACTTTACCCAGCAAAACTATCAATAACCATTGATGGAGAAAACAAAATATTCCATGACAAAAACAAATTCAAACAGTACCTATCCACAAATCCAGCTCTACAGAAGGTAGTAGAAGGAAAACTCCACCCCAAAGGGACAAGCTACAACCAAAACTGCACAGGAAATAGATAACTACACCATGTCAAAAACACAACCACACAAACACTCGACTGGAAACAACATCACAATTAAGACTCTTAACAGTCACTGGTCAATATCTCTCAACATCAATGGTCTCAATTCTCCAATAAAAGGACACAGACTAACTGAATGGCTGCATAAACAAGATCCAACATTTTTCTGTATCCAAGAAACACATCTCACCCATATGGATAGACATTACCTCAGAGTAAAAGGTTGGAAAAAATATTCCAAGCAAATGGTCACAAGAAGCAAGCAGGTGTAGCCATTTTAATATCTAACAAAATAGACTTTCAACCAAAATTAATCAAAAGGGATGAAGAAGGACACTTCATACTCATCAAAGGTAAAGTCAACCAAGTTGACATCACAATTCTGAACATCTATGCTCCCAATACAAGGGCATCCATATTGGTAAAAGATCTGTTAACGAAGCTAAAAACCACATATTGATCCCCACACAATAATAGTGGGAGATTTAAAACCCCACTCTCCCTGAAGGATAGGTCATTGAAATTGAAAATAAGCCAAGAAATAACATCATTAACCAATGCTATGAATCAAGTGAATCTAACAGATATCTATAGAATCTTTCATCCAAACAAAGAGGAATATACCTTCTTCTCTGCACCCCATGGAACCTTCTCCAAAATTGATCACATAGTAGGTCACAAAGCAAGCCTCAACAGATACAAGAGGATTGAAATAATACCTTGTATCCTATCAGATCACCATGCTCTTAGGCTGCACTTCAACAACAACAGAAATAACAAAAAGCCTACACGTACGTGGAAACTAAACAACTCTCTACTTAATGACACCTGGGTCAGGGTAGAAATAAAGAAAGAAATTAAGGAGTTTCTGAAATTCAATGAAAATGAAGGAACAACATACCGAAATTTGTGGGATACATTGAAAGCAGTGCTAAGAATAAAATTCATAGCACTAAGTGCCTTTAAAAAAGAAATTGGAAACATCCCACATAAGCAACTTAACAACACAGCTGGAAGCCCTAGGAAAAAAGAAGCAGAAACACCCAAGAGGAGTAGATGTCTGGAAATAATCAAACTCAAGGCTGAAATTAATAAATTAGAAACAAAGAAAATAGTCCAAAGAATCAACAAAATCAAGAGCTGGTTCCTTGAGAAAATCAATAAGATAGACCGTTAGGCAAACTAAAAGACAGAGAGACAGTATCCAAATCAACAAAATCAGAAATGAAAAGGGAGACATAACAACAGACACTGAAGAAATACAAAGAATCATACGATCCTACTTTGAAGGCATATATGCCACAAAATTTGAAAATCTAAAGGAAATGGACGATTTTTTTTGATCAATTCCACTTGCCAAAATTGAATGAAGAACAGATGAACAAACTAAATAGTCCCATCTCCCCTACAGAAATAGAAGCAATCTTTGATAGTCTCCCAACCAAAAAAAGTCCAGGGCCAGATGGTTTCAGTGCAGAATTCTACCAGACATTCAAGGGGGCATTAATACCGATACTCTTCAGGCTACTCCAAAAGATAGAAATGGATGGAACATTACCAAATTCATTCTATGAGGCCGTAGTCACATTGATACCTAAACCTCACAAAGACCCAACAAAGAAAGAGAATTTCAAACCAATTTCTCTTATGAACATTGATGCAAAAATACTAAATAAAATACTGGCAAAACCAATACAAGAACATATCAAAGATATCATTCACCATGACCAGGTAGGCTTCATTCCAGGGATGCAGGGATGGTTTAATATACAGAAACCCATCAATGTAATCCACCATATAAACAAACTGAAAATAAAAAACCACATGATCATCTCCTTAGATGCAGAGAAACCATTTGATAAAATCCAACACCCATTCATGTTTAAAGTTTTGGAGAGATCAGGGACACAAGGCACATACCTCAACATAATTATACAGCAAGCCAATGGCAAAAATCAAATTAAATGGTGAAATACTTAAGGAAATTCCTCTAAAATCGGGAACAAGGCATGGCTGCCCACTCTCTCCATATCTCTTCAATATAGTACCAGAAGTTATAGCCAGAGCAATAAGACAACAAAAGGAGATCAAGGGGATCCAAATGGGAAAGGAGGAAGTCAAAGTGCCCCTATTTGCAGATGATATGATAGTGTACATAAGTGACCCCCAAAATTCCACCAGAAAACTACTACAGCTGATAAACACCTTCAGCAAATTGGCTGGATACAAAATTAACTAAAAAAAAGTCAGTAGCCTTCTTATGTACAAATGAGAAGCATGCAGAGGAAGAAAATAGGAAAACTACACCCTTCACATTAGCCACAAGCAATATAAATTATTTAGGAGTTACTCTATCTAAGCAAATGGACTTGTTTGATAAAAATTTCAAGACTCTGAAGAAAGAGACTGAAGATGACATGAAAAGATGGAATGATCTTCCTTGCTTGTGGATTGGGAGAATTAACATAGAAAAAATGGCCATCTTACCAAAAGTAATCTACAGATTCAATGCAATCCCTATCAAAATACCTACACAATGTTTTAAAGACATTGAAAGTTCAATTCTCAACATCATATGGAAAAACAAAAAACTCAGAATAGCTAAAACAATCCTATAGAAGAAAAGATCCTCCAGAGGAATCTCCATACCTGATCTCATGCTGTACTATAAAGTAGCAGTAATTAAAACAGCATGGTACTAGCACAGCAATAGGCTGGTTGATCAATGGAATTGAAGACCCAGATATGAATCCACACACATATGGTCACTTGATTTTTTTTTTACAAAGAAACCAAATATATTCAGTGGAAAAAGGATAGCATCTTCAACGAATGGTACTGGTCTATCTGGGTATCTACATGTAAAAATGCAATTGGACCCATATTTGTCACCTTGCACAAAATTCAAATCCAAGATGATCAAAGACCTCAACATAAAAACAGAGACACTAAGTCAGTTAGAAAAAAAAGTGGGGAAGAGCCTGGAACACATTGGCACAGGAGATCACTTCATGAGCAGAATGCTAACAGCCCAGCCCTTAAGGTCAACAACTAATAAAAGGGACCTCATGAGGCTGAGAAGCTTCTGTAAGGCAGGAGACACTGTCAACAGAACAAAGCAACAGCCTACAGACTGAGAGAAGATCCTCACCAACCCTACATCTGACAAAGGTCTAATATCCAAAATATATAAAGAACTCAAGAAATTAAACACCACCAAACCAAACACCCAATTGAGAAATGGGCCTCAGAACTAAACATAGAATTCTCAACAGAGGAATATCAAAAGGCTGAGAAACACTTAAAGAAATGCTCAACCTCCTTAGTCATCAGAGAAATGCAAATCAAAACAACTCTCAGATTCCATCTTACACCCATCAGAATGGCTAAAATCAGAAATTCAAGTGACACCACATGCTGGCGAGGATGTGGAGAGAAAGAAGCACTTCTTCATTGCTGGTGGGGATGAAAACTAGTACAGCCACTTTGGAAATCTATCTGGTGTTATCTCAGAAAACTGGGAATAGGGCTTCCTCAAGACTCAGCTATTCTACTCCTTGAAATATACTCAGAAGATGCTTCAGCACACAACAAGAGCATTTGCTCAACCATGTTCATAGCACTCTTATTCATAATAGCCAGAACATGGAAACAGCCTAAGTGGCCCTCAGTAGAAGAATGAATAAAGAAACTGTGGTACATTTATACTATGGAATACTACTTAGCTGTTAAAAACAAGGAATTCCCAAAATTTGTGGACAAATGGATTGAGCTAGAAATGATCATAATGAGTGAATTCACTCAGAAGCAGAAAGAGTCTAATAATATATATTCACTTATATCTGGACCCTACTAGCCCAAGGGGCATGTCCCATGAATGTCTTCACTTATCAGGAAAGTGGGTCAGAAGGGAGGACATCCTATTGGGACTTTAGGTGAGAGAAGCATGGGAGAATAGGGAAATAGAAGGATCCAGAGGGTCCTAGAAACCTACAAGAAGAACATTATTATGGGCAGATCTGGACCCAGGGGTCCTGCTCAAACTATGACACCAGCCAAGGACAATACATGCAGTAAACTTCAAACTTCTACCCAGATCTAGCCAATGGACAGGACATTCTGCACAGTTGAGTGGAGAGTGGGGTCTGACTTTCACACAAACTCTGGTGCTCCATATTTGATCACGTCCCCTGGATGGGGAGGCCTGGTGGCACTCAGAGGAAGGATAGCAGGCTACCAAGAAGAGACTTGATACCCTATGAGCATATACAGGGGGAAGAGGTCCCCCTCAGTAACAGTCATAGGGGAGGGGAGTAAGGGGAAAATAGGAGGGAGGGAGGAATGGGAGGATACAAGGGATGGGCTAACAACTGAGATGTAATATGAATAAATCAATAGAATGTATTAAAAATAAAATAAAAAAGAATCAACATAACTCTTGGACAGAAAAGTTGGGATGGATAGGAATGAGAAGCTGAAGAAAGGGAAGCTAAGATCCTGGCCTGCTAAGGTTTAGGGTTGAAGGGGAAGAGGAGCTAAAGGTACTGAGTGTGCTTGGCTGCCAGGATGAGCTTTGGTATAGTAATAAGTACCACAGTTAGACTATGTCTCAGATTTCTTTGCAACTCTACACTGGGTTCAGTTTCTAGCCTACACTGGGCAGATATGATTCCAATTCCAAAAAACCCAGTGCCCTCAGGCCTGCAAACACATCTGTGTTGCACATGAGCTACACATGAGCTCAGATAAGTAAAATTTTTGGTTGGTGTTTGTTTTGTTTGTATTTCAGGAGAGTGTCTTTGCACCTCTGCCTGGCCTGGAACTTCTATATGCACAAGGTTGGTTGTCATGTTAAGGAGCTTCCCATGTGCTAGTTTTAAAGAGTTGCACTACCACATCTGTCTTCTCCCTCCCTCCCAACCACACACTTACACACACACACACACACACACACACACACACACACACACACACACTCAAAAGTCCTTAAAATATTTGTAAGGAAATGATTCAGTAGCCAGTTTAAAAGCCAACCCACTGTCTAAGCAGTCAGTCAAGGAAGTAAAGCTACACCCCTATAAAAACTCCCCAAATGGCCAAGACTTAATAAACACTTACTAGCTTCCCAGACTTTTGCCCCCACTACTCCTTGCTATAGTGTGCATTTGTGCCCCTTACTCTGATCAGGCCTGTGTCTTCTTCCCAGAGAACTCTGCATGGAAGCAGCTGTGTATACATACACAGGTGTAACTCTGTGGCTTTCCTGGATCTCATGGGGGAGGAGGATATGTAAATTAGAATAGAAAGCCTAAGCTTACCCTAGCTCAGGGCCTGGATCACTTGTTATGATTCAGGCTAGCTTACTGAAGTAGAGGAACAGCAAGCATTTTCCCATCACTGACGCTATGACAGTTCCACCTGGTAGATACAGACAGAATATCTGTATATTGTAGTCTAAAACTGCAAAGCTCAGTTGACCAGAGGACCTTCCTATGTAGAATAGGTTTGCCTTGATCTTGGGCAATTCTTCTTCCTTCATGAATAGAGTAATAGAATTAAGTGTCTGTCTTCACTCATGGCCAATTAAGCTCCATTTGAAAAATGTGACTTTGGTTTAAAAAAACTAACAGGTCATGGATTGCTGGTGCGGAGCTGGGTACAGCTAGTACAAGCCTGCCATCTCAGCAATGGGAAAGCTGAGGCATAAGGATCTTGAATTGAAGAACTAGCCTGGGCTACAGAACAAGCCTATGCCATAATAAAAGAAAGGTGTACTCTGTGCTTATGCCAGCACCCATGGCTACATAAGCTCCTTAGTAACCTGATATCAGAGCTTAGAAAACTGATTAGCAGAACTCTGAATAACATATATGTTCTAGAGCATGTTGCTTCAATTTGTGACAGTTTTTTCTTTTGTCACCTCTCTCTCTCTCTCTCTCTCTCTCTCTCTCTCTCTCTCTCTCTCATAATTTAATCCATGTATTTGCTGTCCTGGAACACTATGTATACCAGGCTGGCCTCAAACTCATAGAGACGTGCCTGCCTCTACCTCCCATGGTATTACAGACATGTGCCACCACACCACAGTAGACTTGTTTCTTGGAGAATTGAGAGAATTAGAGACCCTGGGCCACTACACATGTGAACATGGGGTTCACAGAACAAGATAGACAGATCAGATCCTTAACTTTTATCACCTCATTGTCCATGGAGGAAGGACAACAACAGCAACTAAGGCCTAAAGATGTGCTCCAGATGCAGGCAGCTGTGGCCATGGCCATTTTCACCTGACCCTCAGCTAGCTCCACTGGGCACATACAGGAGGAAGGGTCATGTTTCAGGAGCAAAGCCTCCAGGCCAGTGACTTTCATTACTCGCTTGTGTTGCATGGACCCCCAGATCCTAAAGGCTGGAAGCCTAAGAAGTGATCGGAGAACTTGACCAAGTCCTCTTCCTGGTCCCTCACAGCCCGTTTTCTTGTCCAGGGTGATTTACTCTTCCAAAATCCTACTGTTGCCAGCCTGGGCAAGGGCCTCCATCTTCCCTTCCCTTCTGCTGTGCAGCTGGTGTCTGTCTGAACCAAGGAATCTTTGTGTTGTGCATTTTTTGACTCTGGGGGTGGGATAGAGTGCTCCCATATGGAATGTGTGTAGATGACATCATAGGCAGTGCAGGAGACCTGGCATAGACTGATCCCCTATGGAATGTGTGTGGATGACATCATAGGCAGTGCAGGAGACCTGGCATAGACTGCTCCCACATGAAATGTGTGTGGATGACATCATAGGCAGTGCAGGAGACCTGGCATAGACTGCTCCCACATGAAATGTGTGTGGATGACATCATAGGCAATGCAGGATACCTGGGATAGACTGCTCCCATATGGAATGTGTGTGGATGACATCATAGGCAGTGCAGGAGACCTGGGATAGTCTGCTCCCACATGGAATGTGTGTGGATGACAGCACAGGCAGTGCAGGAGACCTGGGATAGTCTGCTCCCACATGGAATGTGTGTGGATGACAGCACAGGCAGTGCAGAAGACCTGAGATAGTCTGCTCCCACATGGAATGTGTGTGGATG
This sequence comes from Acomys russatus, assembly GCF_903995435.1. Taxonomy (NCBI): domain Eukaryota; kingdom Metazoa; phylum Chordata; class Mammalia; order Rodentia; family Muridae; genus Acomys; species Acomys russatus. Next base: position 217,165 of record NC_067164.1, on the reverse strand, counting down.
ACAGCACAGGCAGTGCAGGAGACCTGGAGCAGCTGTGCATCATCCAGGTCATCTAAGGAGGCTCTAAGCTCCAGTGAGACTTCTACAGGTAACATGGACTAGATTGACTTTGGTCACAGGAAACTGACTCTTGGAGACACACAGAAGCAGACAATAAAGCAGTTAGCAAGGTAACTATAGAAGACATTTTGGAGGAGTTTGGGCCTCACTGCCATCTCAGTTCAGGTACAGAGTCCCAATGGCCACATTACTTAATCATCATTTCAGGTGACACTTTGAGGCCAACTTTCATGGTGTCTATGGATTCTTGGGAACAAAAGTAAAATAACAACAGTCCCAAACCCCTCAAATGGTACAAATACTAATATATTTACATATGTATGTCAGGTAGAAAGGCATGGAGATGCCTTGGCTGCTGATACACAGATGAAACAAGGGCACCTGGCTAGGTCTACTCCAGTCTATGTCACATGGTACTAACCAGTACAGGTGAGATGACAAACACACCTCAGATCCCACACAGTTTGGTTCAGGTATGTGTAAGCAAGAGACTCTGCCCATCCGTGGAGCTGTTCCTTGGGAATCAAGGGGCATGGGCACAGGTGAGGCTACCTAGACTTGTCAGGGGCACAAAGCACTTTTATTGAGCTGAGCTGCAGACAGAGCAAGGAACCAAGGGCAGGAATGCTATAGTGAACAAGGTGGCAAGATGCTGGCACCCTGGCTCCTGGGTGGGTGTCAGGGCCCATAACACCTAGGCACACAATGCGCTTGATCTGTTGCCAGCAGTGTCCGCCAGGAATCTACTCAACCTAGGAGTGCTGTGTGCTGTCTGGGTCATGGAGAGAGCAGCTCAGGGAACTGTAACCATTCACAATCAAGTTGATGAAAGAACAGAAGGAAACCTAGTGGGATGAGTTGGGGTGTGAAGGCTGAGGCAAAAACCTGGCCAATCACTTAGCAATCCAGTCATGAGGAGAGCAGTCCTTGCTCACAGTACTGACCTCTAACCTTGTCCTACTCTGTACTGCTTCTCCTTGAGATGTGGCTTTGCCTCACTTTGGGGACTGCAGCATGTAGTCCCTTGCTGTTCTCCTTGGAGGTGATGCCTTTGTGAGAGCAGCCACATTGCCAGGTTTCAGGGTATAGATGAAGGAGCTCACCATTTTAGTGTCACCAAGAAGGTACCACAAGACATTAGTGACAGAAGTCTGCAGTCCTCCTTGATACTTGTCTTCACCATGATCTTGAGTCCTTATTAAATGTCATGGTGGGTTCATGAAGATCAGAGGACATTTGTGGTAGGTTTGCTCTCTCTACCGCATGGGGTCCAAGGAAAGAACTCAGGCTTCTGGGCTTGGCAGCAATTGTCTTTACTGTCTGAGACATCTCATAAGCTCATCCCCTCCACCAACAAATTTCATAAGCCCTTTATCTGTATTTATAACCTCTATATACACACACGCACACACACACATATTATGTGTTTTATTGATATTGTGCAAATTCTTTCCAATGCAAGATTGAATGCTCACCTTAGTGAAAATGCATGTCAACTAATGGAGACAACGGAGTGTGGGGGACGGTCATTCCAAGACTGCCGATCTCATAGTAAGAGCTACTCCTTTCTTGCTATAAACTAGCTTTTCCAGTAAGACTACTGGTAAAATCAGATTAAAGGCCAGCTGCCCATGAGCAGCAGTTCTGGGAACTTTTTCCTGACTAACCAGATCTTTTACAACTTCTCTCTCTCTCTCTCTCTCTCTCTCTCTCTCTCTCTCTCTCTCTCTCTCTCTCCCTCTCTCTCTCTGGAATTTCTCCCCCTTCTGTGGCTATAGCAGCCATAAAGGTAGACACCTGCTGGAGCATTTCACAGGTATCCATAGCAACCCTCACTTATGCAAATACCCATGCCTCCATACTTATAAAAACCCTGTGAAATTTTTCAATAAGTGGGGGTGGGGCTTGATCAGAATCCAGACTTGCCCTCATTTCTTTGTGTCTCCTGTCCCTCCACTCGTCTGCCCCCTCCACAGGTACTTTTTGAAGACCCTGTAGGGCGGGACAATGGAGGGAGCTGTGGAGTCTGGATGTCGGAGGACTTAACAGCCTCTATGGAGACCCCCCCTTTTGTTGTGGGCTACATCTCAGATGTAACTGGTTTGTTAATGTTTCTTCCCCGAGGGCTAGGATTGAACATAGGGCATTGTGATTGCTAGGCAACTACTCTCCCATTGAGTGACATCTCAGGTCTGGAACTGCATTTATTATCTACAATTACAGGGCTGGTTGGATGAGTATATTCAGCTGGCCATTTGGCCAACCCAAGGCTGGTGCTTGAGAATGGCTGACACAATGCTTTCATGACTGAGAATATTTAGTTATCTGTGAAAGAAAAGGAGGGGCCTCAGTTCACAGTGTGCACCAAGGGCAGTTTAGCCTGGGAAAAGCTGGCATTAAACTATTGTCTACCTGCACAAGTGCCAGTAAAAAAAAGCCTGGTTAATCTTCCACTCTGTTCACATTTACCAAAACAGCCAAGGACTATGCTGAGTAGCCACAGGTCAGATTTTAAGATGGACAAGGAGACCCACTTAATATAATAGTAACTTGGTAGTATGGCATACACCAAGTCTCATGTAGTTCCTACTGCATCCACAGATGTCCCCTTCTGTGTTTGTATGAGCTCAGAAAGAGAAGGTGACCTATGGCAGAGAGTAACCAACACCTCTACCCTATTTCTCTGGCTGCTGAGCCTCTAAGGGTTTGCTAGCAACTGTCTGGGGACCACAAGATTACTTCGTTCACATTTGTCCTCTCTGACTCCCATCCAGTCTCAGAAGTCAGATGCATTCCATATGTTAGAAAATAGTCATCTGGAAGAAACACTTCATCAATATACTCTTGTATCTACCATGGCGAAGGAGCAGCTTCCATGTTCCTTTTATGTTCCAGGCTTGCACATTCATGCTCGGCACCAGAAACACACAGCCTGTGCTGCAGGCTCCATACACTGTGGTTGGAGATGTGTTCTTGACACCAAGAAGAATTCATTTTCCCACCCCTGCCTCCAGGCATGTTATCTCAATTCTAAATGTTATCAGATGTGAGTAATCTACAATGTCATCCTACATGAGAGGTGAGATATCCGTTCCAAAACTGAAAATAAGTGATGTTATCTGGCACATGATCCTGAACTCAGGGAGAGCAGTGGGGACACTGGTGCCCTACAGAGATGCCTGGCACTCTAATTAGCATGCTTACATCGTTGACTTGTCCTACAAATCTGTAGAGGCTTATCCATTTGATTGGGGGTTATCCACCCCAACTGGTGCAGGACATGTACAGGAAGGACAAAAGCCAAGTACAGGAGATGGAGTGATGGCTCATAGATTAAAAGCATTTGCTGCTTTCTCATAGAACCCACATGGTGACTAACAATCATCTATAACAGAGGTTCTGACTCCCCCTTCTTGCCTCTGAGAGAACTGCCTGCATGTGGGGCACAGAAAGACAGTGGACAAAACATGCATTCACATAAATCAAAATAAAGCAAAAATTAAAAAACAAACAAGCAGCATACCAAATCCATGGTCAAGGACAAAGCATCTATAATAGCTATATCCCAACATGACTCCAAATGTCATTATCTCTATTGTGTGCTTATCACTAATGCTGTATTGCAAGAGAAGTGAGTCACATAGCTCTGTGTTCCTGACCAGTCACACTCCGTTAGTGAGTGTTTATTTCCTGAAAAGTAAGACAGCAATACAGGTGTTTCTCTCAATAAAGTAGTCCACAGGGCCAGTAATGGATATGTGTTATACAGCACTCTATCTTAAGGGTAGCTAAATGCATGACAGCATGGAGACAGTTTCTGTCATAAAGGATGTGTGCATGGAATAAGCCACACTGTCCATATACAAGTTTCCAAGCCCTTGTTGGACTTTCCCCTGTGGCTGGGTGGAAAGTCAATATGTAGCCCAGCCTGCCAGGGACTTACAGGCCATTCTGTGGATTGTGGGGTTAAGGAGTGGGACAGGACAGCTGAATAAAGAAGATGGTTCTTAAGAGTGAAGAATTGGGAATTGCACTTTTAATCATAAAAAGTATATATGCTAAAAGGACTTTAAAAGGGCAGTCAGTGTAAAGAGTGAATAGCCTAAAAAAATGTTGAAAGCGAATAACAAGAACATATAACACTTTAATAACAAAACTAAAATCTAAACAACCAAAAGCAAAAATCCCAAATAAAACATAAACAAAAATTATGCTCAGCAGCATTCCCTGACAGCAGATTTAGTGGCACAGACTAACAGCTTGTGACAGTAAGTGGAAAGGCAATCACCTCAGTATTCTCAAAGGTGTTGTCAGAAAGCAAAGGGAACCAGACCCAGAACAAGCCTCGCTCACTGGCTAGATGAAATTGGGTCCTATTCGCAGGAGGAAACCAAATTTGAGGAAGAATATCAATTCACAGATTTCAGTGGTTGCTGGTGGTGGTAGGGGGGGGGGGAATGGAGCTCAGCAGGTGTCTCCTGATGCAGCAACTCCCTCTGCATAACAATCACCTACAACAGCACAGTAATTTAAGGTGTTAATTTCCCTGCAGTGGCTCTTAGCTTTGCTGGTGAACAGAAACCCATAAAAGAGGGAAGTCCAAGGTACAGGGGACCCAGCACACTAGCTCTCCCAGATGCTCTCACAACTGGCAGACTGGAAAACCTTGATGCTGAAATGGGCTGCTGCTGAAGGACAGATGACCAGGACTGCAGTTATGGAAGATCATCGCATCATGGCTGAGTGGGTCTTCAGAAGGACATTCAGACTTTTAAGATTGTGTGATTGATAATTGTTTCTATTGCAAAATTAAACTGTGTACAATTTTTAGCTTGAACAGAAAGGGGGAAGTTGTAGAGGAATGCCAATTCAGAACACGATTGTTCTGGCAAGGAATCACATCCAAAGATGACGTAGGCCTGTTTGACCTGGATGGAATACAAGCATGCCTTTAATCCAGGAGACGGAGGCAAATAGATCTGAGTTCAAGGCCAGCCTGGTATAGAGCAAGTATCAGGTAAAGAAAATCTTAGTTCCAGGCATGGTGGTACATGCCTTTAAACCCAAAGGAAGGTGAAGTTAGTTTGTGGAAGGAAACACCTAATTTGAAAATGATGTTTAATTGAGTGACAGAAAAGGTGCCAAATCAGAGAGGATTTGACAGAATAGGATACACCCAACTCTCACAGGAAGAGAGAAGAAAGGGGAGCTACTTAAGGGGCAGTTTTAAGGAGAGGAGGCAGTGTTACCAGGACAGGAGTGGAGAGATGAGCTGCAGGAAGAGAACTCAGGTGAAGACGGGACAAGTCAGAAGATGAGAAGAAGTTAGAAGATTAGAGCTGATGGACAAGTTAATGTGAGGCTTAGTAGAGCAATTCTGGGCCAAGAGAGAAGCCAGATTAAATAAGTCAGCTGGGAGAAGAGTTTGAGCCAGAATATCTGAGTTGAGCCATCCAAATGCAAAACTCAGAAAGAACAAGTAGGGGTGAACGTATAAAGCAGTAAGGCTCAGAAATTGAGAACATTTGAGGCCTAGGATAGATTTATGGAGGCTAGAAGCTTCCAGAACTAGGCCCAGTTGAGCAAAGGGAGGCAGTAAGCCTCCCAGACAACAACCAAAACAGGAAACATAGAAGCTACTTTTACAAAATGTAGCATGTTCTATTAGATGACTATATGCTTTTTTGTTTTGTTTGATGTGTTTGTGTGTCTGTATGTCAGTGTGTATGTGTGTGTGTGTGTGTGTGTGTGTGTGTGTGTGTGTGTGTGTGTGTGTGTTCCACTCATGATACCCCTCCATAGCCCAGACTGACCAGGTTGCCATTATCCTGTCCTTAGCCTCTTGATTTCAAGCTCTTGTCATCACATGCTTGTGATGCCACCTGTGGTCCCACCTGTGTTGACCCAGTGTGCAGGTGTCTCCAGCCAAGCCTGTGAACAGGAAGTCACATCTTCACTAACAGCTCATGGCTGGAGTAAGCTCTGATAAGTCTCAGGGGGCAATTTTCTTCATCACATGTGTGATTTCTGTTTGCTTTTGATCCCTCCCCCAAACTCTAACAATCTGACATCTTTCCCAAGTGCTTGCTCAGCTCAGAGCAACCATCATTCCTCCTCCCCATTATCCTCATCTGATTTCCCCAGCATATTTATTTCTCATCTTGAGTGTGAATCTTAAGGAGGGGGGGGGGCCCTCCTGAGCAGTGTTTGGAAAGCAAGCCTTCAGATCCCCATGGGTGAAATAGTGAAAAAAGATTCACCTGAATCAGAAAGACTCTCTGGCTTTGGAGGGAGTGCTTAAGTGTGTCCCTGTGTCACTGGTCAGGCTTCTTTAATGGACACCTTGGCCTCTGATGAATTTGAGGAAAGCTAGCTAGCAGGTAGGCCAGGGCAGTTCCAAGTGACATCATCTGTGTCTCTTCCCTGAGAATCCATTGCATCCTGGAGAGCTCTAGCATCCTCTGTGATGTCACGACTGTTATGGGGATACCAACTGCCTGTGGATAATTCATTCAGTGCCTATAGAGTTCACCCTTTGATATGCTGTCAAGGATGGGCAGGCTACTTGGGAGACAGAATGGAAAAACAAGAGAAAGTAGGAAAGAATCTGGCCTTCAGTCTTGGTTCAGAACAAGAAGTAAATGGTCCTGGGAAAGGCACAGTGAATCTTGGACAGGGGATGGGGAGCTTCCTGGAGGAGGTGACATTGAGTTAGGCTTTTCAATAAAAGGGCTTAAAAGTTGGAGCTTCTGAGAAGCAGGAGGCCTGTCTTTTTCTCTGGGCTCCTAAAGAGCAGGCCCCATCCTGCCAGCTCTGGTTTTTTCTGGGCTGTCAGTGAGGATGGCTTTGTTAATCTGGTGACCATGTTGTGCCCCTGCATGGCATCTCCATTAACACAAGTCTGAAACACACAGCAAGTGACTTGGCCATCTTTACCCTACCTGACTGCTTGTAGACAGCATAAAATTTCCCCTGGCTTCTGAAAGCACACGCTGAGGCTTCTGAAGTCAAGTTGCATCCTGTGAATGAGTTTGAGGAGGCTGTCCCCTGGGTCAGCCTGTGCAGGAAGGTGGAAGGAACCAGCTGACTATGAGACACCCACCTCCTTATAAGGAGATGGGAGACCAGATCCACAGAGAGGGAGGACCAAGTCTCGGCTTTCAGAACCAGCTTGAGCAAAGTCTCATTTATCCGTTTACTTGCAGAAAACCCTTCAGGGTGCCAGGCTTGGGCTCAGATGAAGTCCTGTGTAAGGCATGCACTGTCCCTTGACAGCTAGCATTCGATAATTCTGAGATAGCTAAGCACACCTAGCATGTCTTGCTAATGTGATAAAATATAAAGACACCGATCTCCACACATCCCTCTTTGTTCTGGATTCCACCATTTGCACCTGTGAAGCCACAGTCCAGATTTCTGGAGAATTTACACTTGAGGCTGACCATAGTGCCGGCTCCTCATTTCCGGGGCTGTCAGTAAGTTTAAAATGTGAAGTGGGGCTATGGTCAGTCTCTAGGGCAAAAGCACCTTCAAAATCTGTTCTCCTGTGCTCTTTGCCTACCCTTCTCATGGTTCACTGACATTGTACTTAAAGCTGCCTGTGTCACCTTTCCTAAAGACATTGACACTGGAGACTACAGACCAAGAACTCTGCCTAGTATGTAGCTCTGGGTAAAGCACCATGGAAGTGACACACCACACACTCTTCCTACAACTGTGACATGCTTGATTTTCCCTGAGAATGCCTTCATATGTTAGCGTCTGGACTCACTAGCCAGTCATCTTTCCCTAGACTCCTGTGCAGAACTGGGCCATGCCTCTTCCTGTGAGAGCTTGTTCATGATATCTGAGGTCTCACCTGGGGTGCCCCAGGCCTAAGTGTCTCCAGCCTACATTTCAACAGCTGATCACTCCTTTGCTAACGAGATGTCTGCAACTTATTCTGCTGAATCTCTGGGGACCTTTTCATCACTATCTTTGTTCTGACAGGACCACCACATCGTCCTTGACCTCCACAAGATTGTAACAGGCCTGTGGATCATCCCTGACGTGATTATTGACTTCATCATTCTTCCCCATCACCCTGATGTAGTTTCCTAGCAATGTTTCTCTTTCACTCACTGATTAGAGCTCTTAAGAGAGCTTTCTATGCTTCCTCCAATGTAAAGCACAATGTAAATCCTGAATTGCAGTCTCAGGATAGAGGCACTAGTGTGTGAGCTCTCATCATGCTTTTGTAGAACACTAGACAGTGTTGGCTTGTCGGAGATGCTAGGTGCTGTGGGTTTATAGTGAGTCTTTGTACCTGACCAGCAGGTGCTTGAACTCTGGAAGCTCCTGGCAGCAGCTAGAGGGGCCTGGTACCACTTGGTGCCACTCAGTGTGAGACTGAACAGCTGGAAGCTCATCACTGCTCATCTTTGCTCTTGTTCATTATATTCTGAGGCAATGCCACCTCCCTATATTTGTTTGGAATCCTAACTGTGCGTGTGTGTGCAAGTGTGTGTACACGCACTTGCTATATTGTGTGGACACGTGCTATGTTGTGTGGATTCCCTCCAGATCCTGAGAGTCAGCTGTGGGTGATTGGGCATGTGGATTTTCCTGTCTTACAGTTTCTAGTTACACCACTGTTGAGGCCAGGGAGCCCCATGTTGAGCAGCACAGATCTTGCCCTGTGCTCACCTTGGTGGCACATAGGAATCTCCTGGGAAGTTATAAAGATGCTTCCTTGAAAATACTGATCATATCCTCTGGGCATCTGTGTAGAAATATGAAGCCAGAATCATATATCCCTGCTCTAAAACAGAATAAGCATCATTACAAGTTTCTAGTGGGCCAGACAAGTGCACAGACTACTGGGAGCTTCTTAGCCAGAATATTCCTTCAGGACCACTGAGGGAATTTCTGCAGCCTGGCTCCCTCTGTTTGATTGTCCTGCCTCTGCTGGCCTGGGGAAATGTAGTAAATTTAATAAGCACCATGATGTCTCCATACATAGAAGTCAAGATGTGGCATCTCCTGGGCCAGGATAGTCCAAGTTGCAGCCAGAAATCATAGGATCCTTGAGGTCTGTAGTCATGGGGTTCTTTGATCCTGTGGCAATGCCCTACTACAGGCATAATTTTGAATTTGAGATATTGAAAATAGAACATCAGAAGGCAATGAGAGACCTGAAGAAAATGCCAAAGGAGTTAAGTGAGGCCTTGGACAAGTGCTTACTGAGGAGATCGAATCCTGCCGGTGAGGGACTAACTTGGCTGGGACCCCAGCACTTGCAGAAACTGCTTCTACTTTTCTTTGTCTTTAAGCCAAAGTGAGGGTTCTTGTTCTAGCCTGTCTCTCTCTTAGCAAGCAGCCTGCCTTGTGGTTCTTGGACTTTTACCTACTGGACTCAGTTTTTCTAAGTGTGAGGAGACTATGAGGCCTTTATTGTACTGTAATGCCTGCCTCAGGAAACTCTAGATAGAAAAAAAGTTTGCATTATGAGGGGTTTTGTCAGTTACAGCCCAGGGCCATGGAGGCACTGATAGGGGATGTCAGAGCTGGTTTCTGTGGGACCCACAGATAGCTTGTACTCCTGGTGGGTCTCCAGTCTTCTCTCAGAGGGTGTTTGTCCTCTATCTGCTGATATTTTCTGAATACCATGGAAAGGTAGTAACAGGAGGGTCCACTTCCTTTTCTGGAAGGTACATAGATCCCTTTTCTGTCAAGGTTTTCAGAAGGACTTTGAGTCTTTCTGGTATTTGACTGTTCTCAGAATTTGGCCTCCATCTAGGTGATGCTGGCATGGCTACTATGGGCCCAAGTCTGGGACTCTATGGGGATTCTGGACCTTGCAGGAATAACGGTCCTTGGAAGGGAAGACAGATAAAGGTTGACTGGCATTCCCCATATTTTGGTTGTGGTTCAGAATCCTTCGCAGTCAGCGCCTGAGTGAATGGACTGAGCTGAAGCAGGAAATGGACACTTCAAGGATAGAGAACAGAAAGCTGCAGAGGGAACAGATTGTGCTGCAAGAGGCCTGTGAGGAGGCAACGAGGCTCCATGAGGAGGCCGGTGAGGAGATCTGTGGCCACTCTGCCAAGCAGCAGCAGGTAGGCTGAGGCAGCAGGGGGCAAGCTGCCCATGTGTCACACCATAAACAGACACACCCATGTAACCATCCACTCATCCTGCTGTTCACCTACATCTCATGTAATTGTTCATTTCTATGGCCATTTCCAAGTCATTGAGCAGAGTTAGATGCTTTTGAAAAATTTATAATTGACAAACAACCCCTCCTGCTCTGCCAGACATTGCAGTCCATTGAGAAAGTCTGGTTGATCACACATTACACACCCACGTGCCATTAAGATAGGAGGACTGCTATGTGTGGAGCCTTTTAGGGAGTAGCACAGGGCTCTGAGAGATGAAGTCAGAGGTCTTTAATTCATTTACTTTACAGGGGTCATGTGAGTTCACAGGTAAGAGCAACTTGCAGGATTAGAGTCCAGTGCAAATGCCAAATGAGTGTTTTGTGTGTGTGCATGTGCCTAGGTTTGCTTGAGCAAGTGTGTGCTTCCATTGCATGTTTGAGTAGACGTGAGTGTTTCTGTGTGCTCATGGGTGTGGGTTCTTGTATGTGCTTGTTCATATGTGCATCCGTGTGTTTTTTCTGCACGTGTATATGGTCCCTTGCTCATGGAGCATCCTAGGCAATAATAGAGACAAACTTAAAGGAGAAAGCTCTGTGTCAGCTCACTTTGCATGGATCAAACATCACATGCGGCTGACAATTTTTCTGCAGTCCCATCTGACTCCCTAGGACAAAAAGAGACAAAAACCGATGTAAATTCAAAAGAATTTCAGGTGTTTTTAGAGGCAAAACTATTTATCTGCAAAATATCTTTGGAGGAAACCAAAGGCGTGGCGTGGGGCACATTAATGTGAGGAGGAGTCTCTGTGGCAAATCATGGTGCCTGAGAGGAAAGAAAGGCTGGCTGAGAGTCTGTGCCCCTCTCTGCACTTGGTGAATACTGACGGCACACTGGATCTTCAGGTGACTTGCTTTGTCTCCCTACAACCTGTTGTTATTGTCATCGCCTTCAGCCACTTTCTTTCCACTTTTCTTGAACCTGGCTCAGTAAACCATGGCCTTGGAGTTGGGCATGGGTTTTATTTTCTGTGAAATTCTGAGTTGCTTGCCATTGCATCTCAGTTCAGCAGAAATCCACAGCCATGCTGAGGTGTGAGAACAGCTGTCTCAATGCAGGCCACTTAGGCTCATGGTGCCCTAAAGCACTCACCCTGTGCTGAGTCTGCAGCACCCAGTATCTGCTTGTGTTCAAAGCCATTGACTCTGAGTTAAAATCAATGTAAAGGAGGGTTGGGAGAAGTGAGGACCCTCAGACATTGCAGCAGAACTCCTCAGAACTTCCACAATGTAGAAGCTATCCAGATATCCATCAGTAGAGGAGTAAAAAAGTACAGTGTGGTCCAGTCCTTCAGTGGAATATTGTTCCTCATCAAATAATACATGCAATCATTTGGCCTTCTGTTAGTCAGCCTTCTGTTACTCAAAAAAAAAAAAAAATCCCTGATGCAATCAAATTATGTGGAAAGAAGCTTTATCCTAGCTCCTGGTTACTGAAATTTTCTAGTTTCCTGAGCTCACTGTGTTGGGCCCATAGTGAGACAGTCTATAGTTAAGGGAGTGCCATTTGGAGAGACTTCAGCTTGGAAGAGTGAGCAAGAGCTAGAAGCTAGAGCCCAAACACTGACAGCCTTACAAACTTGCGAAGCAGGCTTAACCAATAGGCTAAGACCCCAGCAGTCTACCTGTGTCTCTATTAAAGTTATAGGACAAACATTTCATTGACTGAGCTGTCTATGTCACATGTCCATTGTATTCTTATCCCCTCCAAGGAAAGTTGACTTTCTTATCCAAAGTATCCCTGGTGATCTCTAATATCATTATTAAGTGGGAAACTAAATGTTTCTGCAATGCAGTATGCTTGTATGTGTGCACACATTTACTTCTGTGTGTTCAGGAAATTTTGTGTGTGCACATACACAACTCCACTGAGAACACAATCTTCTAATGAACAGGCACAGGAAGGACTGGAGTAAAGACTGCAGGACCAGCTGAAGCAGAACACGCTGGGCATCCAGCAAAGGGGCTTGGCAGAAAAGATGCAGCATCACTGTGATGTCTCTGAGATGAAGTAGGAGGCCAGGCTGGGAGGAAGGGTGAAGTCAGGTGGGGTCCCTGTACCTGTCTTTTTGGGTTCCTGGCCATCTGTGTGCCACTCAGTAACAGCCAGGGAAAGAACACCTCAGAGTATTGCGCTGGTCCAGTCACCAGGAAATTCTGTTCAGGAAACAGTGTTTGATCTTTAGTGTTTCTGGGGATTGTGCACCCCTCCTCCCTTCTGACCTCTCTGGTAGGTATGATCTGAGTACCTTGTTCCCTACGTCTCCCTACAAATACTCCTAGTCCCAATCGCAGCAGGGAGAGCATCACTTGTGGAAGACAATGAGTCCAATGCCACTGTATTTCCTTAAGGAACAACACCTTTAGAGGTCAGTTCCTTCCCTTGGGCAGATTAGCATGCGGCACACTCCTGGTGATTACGGACTCTGTGCAGTGTACATCTATGTGCTGTAGCTACAGGGAATGACCTGTACTGAATGATCATGCTGGATTGTGGAGGTGAAAAGTTCTGGTGTGGGCTGACATGGCAGGCCCTCACCAGGCCTGTGTTCCTTCCTCCCCTAGGTCTGAAGTACTCCAGTGTGATGTGAAACAGGCCACAGCCCAGGATGACAGCTCGCTGCAGACAGATCTGCTGTAGCAGGCGCACTAGGTGTGTCTGGCAAGTGAGCCTCTATCCCATCCAATGCTCAGCAGCTATGGAAATGCTGGGGTGGGCTCTCTGCCTTGACTTTGGTTTCCTTAGTGTACATGTGCCCTGATTTATCTAGCAGGTGGCCCTGCAACAGTGCTTCCAGGTCTGATTGATTGTCATTTCCTCTCTGAAAGCACCTTTGAGTGGATTGAGGAGGCAAAAATAGCCACAGACAACTTTAACACAACATTCTAGTAAGAATCAAGGCCTTTTCAGGAAAGCACCTATTTGGAATTGTGAACTCACCAATAAAGCAAAACCCAACCACCCTCCAGGTAATGCAGCCACAATCTTATCAATGTGTCTGTTAGCTTACTATAACAGGAGAAAAGAAAGCATAAAAATAATCTAGAAATTCAGAAAACCCAAGACAAGGATTACGCAGAGCCCTGACACTCACCAGCAAGGGGTCTCATTGAGGGGAACAAGAATATGCACGCTATGTTGCTGAGCAAGGGTTACTCTATCAGGTGCTTTGTCAAGCTGTCTGAGTCCTCAGCTCTCTCTTCATGTGGGAAGAATTCTGTCATGAAAGACTGTGTTGATGCCACACGGTTATCCAGACACACCATACCCCAAGGTGTCATATTCGTTCTCCAGTACAGTGTTGAAGCTACTCCATGTCACACACGTGTGATGCTGAAGTTGGCAGTGCTTTGTTGGTCATGTTAGTCATTTTTTTCTCCAATAAGGAAAATGGCTGTTTTCTTCTGTTTTAAGCCTGGACTGAAGTGACTGGCTCTGAAAATGAATTCATAGAAGACAGCTAGAAGTTTGGGGTAGACAGATGCTCCCCATGCACTTGTTGGGTCTTAAACTTTCACAGGCCTATGTTGTCTGAAATAGTCAAACAGTGACCAACACATTACAGAATCAACCTGCTGCAGACTTTATCCTTTTTCACAGGTAAAAGGCTGTGTATCATAGGCTGTGTATATTGCATCAGCGGTGGGTGCTAAGCTTCTTTATGGCCATGAAGAGTGCTCTAGGGACCACCACACAATGATAAGCCCATGCCCAGTAGGTTCTAACAATCATGTGGCTGGGAAAATTCAGATAGTATGGTGCTCAAGAGCTATGTCCACCATTGCCAGATAATGTGAATTCAGTTAATATCCTTTAAAAGATGCCATGCCAAAATTATCCATAGGCAGTGTGGCAACCTGCATTCAGTGCAAAGTGGTTGACTCTAAGCTCTGTAGATTCTGATCAGATCTAGCTGAGTAGAAAGGAAAGATACATGGGAATCACTGTTCATCATATGATGGTACAACAACCAGGAAGTGGCAGCAAGCAGACCCTGCAGGGAGCGTGGCCTGAGCTGCCACCAGTGCTGTGCCTGCAGCTGATGAGGATTGGACATGAAACTCAGACAGCCAAAACATCAAGATCTAAGATAAATTTGAGTTTTTAGAGCAATCAACACTTGTGGAGTTTTCGGCAAAAAAGCGAGGGCCCCACAAATTACCCACAGAACCCCAGTGGAGAGAACAATAGTGGCTATTATGTGGTTGATCTGTTCCCCAGAGGTGTCAGCACATGGTGGGACTTTAAGTAATTAGGTTTGCTTAAGAATTGTGTAAAAAGAGAGGAGGCCATGTTGTCATTGAAGATGTGTGCTGCAAAAACATGGAGCCTGAGTTGCCAAGAACTAATCTAGACTCCCACAGATAGCCTATAAATCTGTGACTGGCTCTCCATTGTGTGCATCATGCAGGGTTTATCCAGGATACGAAGTTTATCCTCCACAAGCAAGTTACACCCAATGTCACAGAATTCAGGATTCCTGTTCCTCTCTTGATAAAGTATTCTGTGAAAGACAGACGCTTACATTGTAAAGTTTAAGATGACTGACCTGAAAACAGTAACAGGTGCATCCAGCGTTTCAGAAATTTCTACTGGCTCAATTCTGACCCTGTGTGCCTGCAGTTGCTCAGTTCTCAAGCTTGTGGGTTTTGCCCAGATCATTATTGGACATAACTGTGTAGGGACTGTAAGAGCTTTGACAGCTCTTCAAGCTAAGAACCTAAGAAACTTCACTGTCAGCAGCTTAATGTGAACAGCACAGCCTTGTGAATGGAAAAAAGTGTTAAATGCAGAACACTGAGCAGCCAGTTCAGAGTCAAGGAAGCAACACTGCCCTGACCAGCGGGGGTTCGACTAAAGCTCAGGAGGAGAATCACCTAAATGAGGGACAGAACACAAGACACAAAGAAGGAGAGCAAGTCTCAATGTTAATCAAGCTCTCAAACTTTTATTTTTCAGGCAGCAGTTTTTATAAGGCAGGAGACAGAGAAGCATGTTGCTATGGCAATCTAGCTGCAGGCTATCTCAAGACACAGAGAATTCCAGGCAGGGTCATAATGTCCTGCCACACAGGATATCTTGCTCTATCTTTATCTATCTTAAGTCTAACTGCTAAACCACAACAGGGTTAGTTGATTTCTGGTAAAAGGCAAGCTCTGGGAGAAACAGAAACTTAAAGGTACAGGCTTGGACAGGATAGCAAGACCCTGGCCATATAGGTCATGGTCCCCAACATCTCCCTTCTTTTTATTAAAAAAGGAAGAGGCCTCCGGCAGAGTTGACATGAGGTTAGTTCCCTGGAGGGAGCAGGCATTAACAAGAGGGAGGACACATTGACCTGATCCTTCAATGCTTATTGGTTTGGTTAAGGGTGTCTTTTGAAGGAGGAGAGGAATGCTTCATCTAGCTACTCAAGGGCATCCCCACAAACTGTAGAAGAGCCTTTGACACCAACCTCTATGGAATCAGATTTGCTTCTCAGGAGACTCAGGAGTGAACAATCGGGTCCTCCCCCCCACGGTACTTTGTCTCTCATCCCTTGCAGGTGCCCTGGCAGGCAATACCTGAGTATATGCCATCCTCATGTGGCCAGAGCAAACAAAACGGGAGTTAAATGATAGCTCATTATAGCCCCGATCTCCCAAGTCAAGCCAATGATAATGCACCTGTATGGCTCGTGACTCTCAATCATCCAGCTGTTGTTTTACAAAGGCAGTAAGGTGCCTAAAAGCCCAGGGGCCAAAAGAAATAAGGAGAAGAAATCCTACCAGGGGGCCTAGAATGGACAGCAACAAGGTAGTAAGCCAATCTCCGCTCAGAGGTTCTAAAAGCGAAAGTGTAAAAGGGGTGGTAGGGCCACAAGCGGCAATGGCACTTTTAAATTCATATGTTTAAATTTTAAGCGGCGATAACGCTGACTGGGACTGGTAGCGTCAGCGGCCTTAGGACCCTGTATTCCTGCAGTTTCTGGCTCCTCATCCTCCCCGGAGAGTTCTGAGTTATCATCTTCACCTGTCGCGGGGCACTGGGGAGGGATAGGGGTATTAGTAGAAGCTTGTGGTAGAGTCCCGCCAGTGTCAGGCAGGAGATCCCCTGGGCCTTGTACCTGGGAGCAAGTAATGTGATAAGCATGAAGAGTGGTGGCTTTAGGGGCCTTGCGGGAGGGTCCCAAGGGAGATCTAAGGGTGATTTCTAAAGTTTTAAGTTCACAAAGGAGCTGTGCATGTTCCTTTTTTGCTTGAAGCAAGTTTTTTAAAGACTGAGTTTCCCGTGTTAACTTAACCGTAGCCTGTCGAGCAAGGTCCCGGACATTAGAATCATCAGCCAAGGCAGGGGCACAAAAGGGTGGGGAAACTTTAAAAGGTGGTAGCTCAGCCTGGGAAGTCTGAGCAGGCGGCCAGTCTTGATTATGATACTGAGCAGCCCACTCCTCAAGATCAGCCTCCTCTTCAGGAGAGACAGGTGCATCGTCAGGAGAGGGCTGTTGGAAACCCCTTAAGACAGGATAAATTGACTTTGGAGGGGCAGAGGGTGGACGGTTAAGGTCCACCGCTTTTTTAATATCATCAGGCATCGGAATAGAAACTGAAGGGCATCTAGAAGGTACAGGGGAGGAGAGGGGAGTTCTTTTAGTATTAGATTTAAGATATTCCTCTGAAGCCTGAACAACCTCATTAACGTCAGGTTGGAAATGATGGACCTGAATAATATCATTAATGAGATTCCAGTAAGATATAGGAGACACTGGGACCTTTTCAGGCCCAAAGGACCTATAATAATCATGAAGGCAATCTTCCACCTGTTGCCAGTGTTTTTCGTCCACAGTGCCATCTTGGGGAAACCAAGGGCAAACATCATCGAGAAAGAGAAAAAACTTTTACTAAGTCCTTTTTCTTTACCCATGTTCCTCATGCCTTGAGGGAGGTTTTGAGTCCCTTAATAAATAATTCATGTTTGCTGAGTGACTGTCCCATATGTGTGTTGCTGTTGCTTACCTTAGTTGATCTGTCTCACAAGTAGGGGAGTTGTGGCTATGCAGGTCAATCTGTCTCATGGACGGGTATTCTGTGGCGATGTGCATCGATCTGTCCCATGGGCACGGAGTCTGGGTGATTCAGGGAGGGTGATTGGCCGGTCCAGAAGGGCAACAGACAGTTGAGTGCTCCATTTTCTTGAGCCCCAGATGTTGGGCACCACTTTTCCCAACCAGCGGGGGTTCGACTAAAGCTCGGGAGGAGAATCACCTGAATGAGGGACAGAACACAAGACACAAAGAAGGAGAGCAAGTCTGAATGTTGATCAAGCTCTCAAACTTTTATTTCTTAGGCAGTAGTTTTTATAAGGCAGGAGACAGGAAAACATATTGCTATGGCAACCCAACTGCAGGCTATCTCAAGACATGGGGAATTTCAGGCAGGGTCATAACATCCTGCCACACAGGATATCTTGCTCTATCTTCATTTATCTTTAGTCTAACTGCTAAACCACAACAGTTAGCTGATTTCTGGTAAAAAGACAAGCTCTAGGAGAAACAGAAACTTAAAGGTGCAGGCTTGGACAAGATGGCAAGACCCTGGCCATATAGGCCATGGCCCGAAGCACAACACTATATCCAGACAAGCACTGCTATGTGCAGGATGCATTTGTAAAATGAAAAGAAAAACTATGTGTTTCTAAGAAAAAGCCTTTGTCTGCTAGAGATTGTATGCTACGAAATGATTGGTACACATCCAGAAGATTCACTTTGAAATGTTTACCTCATCTGACATGTAGAGATTTGAGCTGAGGATATGGTGTGGCCCAGGTAGACAAGGGAAGGGTTTCCACACAGAGACTGGGATGCCTTCATGCTGACTGTACTCCTGGGAGGGCCTCACAGAAGTGCCGAGGCACATCAAGAGTTGCTGGGCATCCAGGAGAAGTCTGAGAGTGTAAATTGGTGCTTGTCCTGATGGGTCATCAAGGATATGCTAATGGAGATCAATCAAGAGGATTGGAAAGACCTTGAACCGAAGCCTGTAACATGACTTGTACCAAGCCCCAGAGAGGCATGGATGGCTACACTCATCTTGAAAAGGTTATTACAATCATGACTTTACACCATGTTTCCAAGACCAGCCAAAATGTGTAAGTCTGTGCTGCTAAATCTGCAGCACTAAACTGATAATTAGCTTAATTTTTTTTCATTTGGTTTTTGGTTGAGTTTGTTTGCTCTGGGTTTTTGGTTTTCTTGGTTTTTGTTTGAGGGTTTTGTTATTTGTTAATTGTTGTTCTTATTGATTTGTTAGTTTGCTAAGTTATACACTATATATAATGACTTCCACCCTTTTAGCCTTGATTGAGTAAAATGAACACATTTTTATGAATAAAAAAGTGATTTACAACTCTTTATTCTAAAGACCCTTCTTTAATCAGGTGTGCTGTTGCCATTCTGGAACCCCAGAACTCACAGGCAGAGACGGATCTCTGCAAATTGCTGGTTTCTTGGGCTACATAGTGAGTTCCCAGCCAGCCAGGGCTTCACAGGAGGATTGGATTTTCAATTTGGATACTGTGGACAATTCTGTGGATACCTGCCTCATGATGGAAACTGTATCCTTGTGGTCAATATTTGGCCACCGCTAAAATATGGTGCTCTATGGGTGATCATGTGGACCAAATTAGTGAAAAACACAACAGTATTGCTCTAATGCCTCTCAGGAAATAAAAACATTCCTTGAGGAAGTATAAAAGAAGTTAGGAAACCCAGAATCCCTGCCTCTGGTCTCCTAGAAATGTGATAACTGCCTGTCAGAGAAAATGAATTCCAAGACCTGTTAAGTCATGGGGTTTTGTTTGTTTGTTTTTGTTTTGTTGATTTTTGTGCCATTGGCATTGACTATGTATTTGGTGCCTTTTTTGTCTTTGGGTTTTTTTTTTTATTATTAATTTATTCTTGTTACATCTCAATGTTTATCTCATCCCTTGTATCCTCCCATTCCTCCCTCCCTGTCTTTGGGTTTTTTAGTATTATTTTTCTTTTATTTGTTATGGGTGTCTTGCCCTCTTAGGGCTGTGGACTACATACATGCAATTACCCAAGAGACAAGAAGAGGGCAGTAGATTCTACCTGGAACTAAAGTTACAGAAGCTTGCTAGCTGCCTTGTGGGTCCTCTGAGAAACAAATGTTCCAAATAGATGAGCCATCTCTCCAGGCCCTGCACTTGACCTTTGTCCTTCCATTCTTGTGTACTGTGTTAGTTGGATCCAACCAAAGAGAGAAGTTCCTTGAGACACATTCTGTAGGGATACATCCATGAGGTAGTCATGCTAATTGACTTAGGCTGCCAGGCATTGAGGCATGACATTCTTGGATTCAATAATATGCCTCAGTGTCTCTTATTGTCAGGGTTGGAGCAGTTCTCTCACATCTCACCCTGAATAACAACGTAGCATAGGCCCATCTGATCAAATGCACAATTGAGAGGTCCCTCCTGGGGGTGGAGGTGTGGTAAGGACTCTTTCTTGATGTTTCAGCTGAGCAGTGTTGGGAAGAAGCTTCTGACTAGCCACAGTGGATGGAGCCTGCAGCAGAGGTCACACGGGCCTGGTGGAGGGTATGCCTGTGGGATGGGAGCCGGATGGTTTATGCTGATGTTTTACTGCAACAGATCTCAGAGTATTTTAGGAAATGTTTCTTCCAGCTGAGTGATTTACCCTTGTGACGCTCCCCTGGAACGGACCTGACTTCTGAGACTGACCATAAGTCAGAGAGTTAATGTGTGGAGGATGTGATCTTGTGGGTTCCTAAACTCGAGCTGTCAAACCAGGGGTAAGAGGATTTACTCCTTATAAATGAGGACAGATATACACAGCGAACATCCATATGGATACAGCTTATTCAGTTCCATGACTGAGAGGATCAGGTAAGATGGCTCAGTGAGTCAAGGTACTTGTTGCCAAGTCTATAAACATGAGTTCCTCCCTGGCACCCACATGGTTAAGGGAGAGAACACACTTCCCCACAAATTATCCTCCAAATTTGATATAGTTGGGGGTGCCAGGTCCTAGCCCACAGAAGCTAAGACGTCTGGTTTCCTATTTGTAACTTAGGCTGGAATCTCTCCATCTGATCCACTCATGTAAATATATTACTGTGTATTTCATTGGAGAAATTTCTTTTGTTTTTTTACATCTTGTTGCCAAGAAGCAATAGAAGCTAAGTTGTCCGGCATCAAAGCACCAGCTGAAAAACGGAAAAAGGGAAGGTGGCCATTGAATTTGTAACTGAGCAGAGACTGTTATGGATGTGAAGGTCAAGAGACAATTTGAGGGTCTCAGTTCTTAATCTCTGGCTTGACAGCGAGCATATTTACACACTGGGCCATCTCACCAGTCCCATGTTCTCTTTTCAGATGGTCTAGAACCCAAGTCCAGGAAATGGTGCCACCTGTTTTAGTGTGTCTTTCCACCTCAACTAGCATATCCTCTCACCAATGTGCATAAAGGCTTGTCTCCTGTGCAGTTGACAGCTAACACTTAAGTCACACCTGGTGTGTGTCACACCTGGTGAGGCAGCAGCACTGTGACTGTGATGCCAGCCTTGGGGAGGCAGAGACAGATGGGTCCTTGAAGGTTATTAGCCAGTTACCCTAGCTGCATCTGTGATCTGCAGGTAGATACCCTGTCTCAAGAAAAGAAAGAGTGGGTAAGATGGCTCAGTGTGGAATGGCACTTGCCACTAGGCCTGACCACCTGGGTTCAACCCTAGGGACTCACAGTAGAAGAGGAGACCTGATGTCCATGGGTAGGCCTCTGACCTTCACGTGTGCCATGGCATGCTTGTATGACATCAGAAGCCTTAGTGTCATCACAACATGACAGTTGTCAAAATTCTGCTCATTTCACGTGGGTGTTAGAGCTTCAAGCTCATGTCAGGGCACACCTCCATTATCATAAGCACAGGCCTTGTTCAGTGTGTTCTAAAGGAAAATGCAACATCCCTAATTCCATAGGCTTGCTTTGTGAGACTGAAGCACCTAGCCTGGAAACCACAAACAAAGAGGACATGCTGCCATGACAGAGGGGATCATCAGGGTCCCTCAGCCAGCCCTCTTGTGTCCATAGGTGTAGTAACCTGAGCTTTGCTGAGTTGTAGCTCACCAGTCCAGTCATCACCTGCCTCTGAAGGGTCATGACAGTAAGTGTTGGTACACGGTCAGATTCCCTTCAACTGGAAATGATATAAAAACATATGCCCCTCCTGTCACAGAGGATGGTTGAGAGACCATAGAGTGTACATGAAGATGCCTTGAAAACCACAGTTTGTATAAAGTGATAAGGTGTTATCTATGCCCTGTGTTCCTTCCTCTTCCCCTCTTTGGTGCTTCCCTTCTATATTCACACCTTTCCCCACCTCCATCCCAACCTCCATCCAAGGAGTGAAGTGATTTTCCCAATGTCTTGACCTCCCAGATGGCAGAGTCAGGGTTAATATCTGTTTTGTAGGTGTCTCCATATTCCAGGTAGGATGTCTCCTCTGATGAGAATGTAGTTGTATAGAGACAGATGAACTGCCTACATAGTATTCTTTAGGGGGCAGGCCTGGATGAGGACCACTTTCCCTTACAGCTAGTCCCTAGAAGGCACATTCTCTTTAAAAGGTCACTTTAAAAAATGTATACCAGCACTCAGGAGGCAGAGGCAGGCAGTTCTCTGTGAGTTCAAGGCCAGCCTGGTCTACAAAGCTAGTCCAAAGTCCAGGACAGTCAAGGCTACACAGAGAGACCCTGTCTCAAAAAAAAAAAAAAAAAAAAAGAAAGAAAGAAAGAAAGAAAAAGAAAGAAAAGAAACAAAACAAAAACAAAACAAATAAAAGGTATGGTTTGTGTATCTGTTCTGTGTGAGTGTATGCTACATGTGCAGTGTGCAGGTGCCTGCACAGGTCAGGAGAGGGCGTTGCATCCCCTGAAGCTGGGATTCTGGACTGTTGTGAGCTACCCAGTGTGGCTGCTGGGAACTGAACTCCTACCCTCTAGAAGAGCAGTGAGTGCTCTTAACTGCTAAGCCACACCGTCCCATGCTTATGTCCACATTTTGTTTTGTTTGCTTCAGCCCAGTGAGTGGCTTGGTGTTACTTCAGGGCAGTAGCATCTAATAGCAGAAGTAACAGGACAGTGAAGTGGATGGGTATCAGCAAAGCTTTGGGAAGGGAAAAGCAGAGTAAAGAGGTATTGACACAAGACAAGTCTCCTGTTCTTGGGATCAAAACTCTTAGAACAGAGTTCTTGCTATACAAAGTACCTAGCACATTTTGGTAGTGTTTGTTGATCACTTGCCATAAGCATTCTTCCTAGAATTGTTCCAAAACAAATAGGAATTAGAGGGCAGCTAGTCCCCTTGAAGTCTAAGGCCTTACCCATCACTACATTGCTAGAACTGGAGGGGATAGCCCTCTTTGTAAATACAACACATTTCTGAACTACTTTGAAGCCCTTAGCAGAACCTGAAATCTGTTGTTTTTCCATTGAAATGTTACTGCCACCACCTCATAGGATGTGACAGGGGCCAGCAGCTGTAGATGGCTTCCTGGAAGAATGGAAGGCAGAGGGAAGCTGTCAGCTCTATGGCAGGAATCAAAGCCTGGGGGCGGGGCTGGGGAAGCCTGGGGGCGGGGCTGGGGAAGCCTGGGGGCGGGGTTTGGGGAGTTGGGGCTGAGATCCCAACCAGATGCTAAACTTCAGGGAAATTACATAAATCACCTTGACCTTTGGGGGTAGGGCGAGGCATAAAGCGGTCATGGTCTTCTTTCGTGACTAACCACTCTCTGATCTTGAGATTCCTCATTTGATGTGGCATTGAGCAAAACTTTCAAGTTTTCTCTAGTCTCTAAGCAGACCCTGCCCCACTTTGGGGTTAGGGGTTTGCCACACCGTGCTTCCTGGTGGAACAGAGCTAGGAGGTCAGAAACTTTTCTCCTCCATAGTACTTGGCGTCATGAGAAGAGCTAACCAACTCAGCATGTGAGGGGGAAGCGGCTCCCACTGAGGGCAGCTTCTTCATCCCTCACACCCAGTTTAGGATGTTCACCCCATGGCTCTTCCCAGGTTTCGCTTGTCTGCTCTGTGTCTCCGTTCATGTGTCAGATGCATCCTTAAGCAGAGTTCTCTGAAACCTGAAGCTTCTCCAGTATCGAATTCTTTTTTTGTTTGCCTTTTGTCTTTGCCACTAGTTTTTTTATTTAAGTAATTTATTCAGAATAGATCTCAACTGTTATCCCCTCACTTTTATTTTCCCATTCCCCCCTCCCTCTTTCACCATATTTCCCTCCCCTAGGTCTGTGACAGAAGGGGACCTCCTCCTCCACCATATGGTCACAGCCTATGAGGTCTTATCCTGGTAGCCTGCTTACCCTTCCTCTGAGTGCCACCAGGCCTCCCCACCAAGAGGGAGTGGTCAAATAGGGGGCACAAGAGTTCATGTCAGAGTCAGTCCCGCTCTCAACACAACTGTGGAGAATGTACTGTCCATTGGCTAGATCTGAATAGGGCATAGTTTCTGGTGTCTTTCCCTGGATCAGGCAGGTGACCTGGTTTCAGCTCCAGGGTACTTTACTCCACACCCTGGGCTCCCCACTGGGTCAGCAGAGGCCGTGCTGGTGCTCTGCAGCCCAAGGATCAGTTCAAGGTAGTGTAGATAAAGCCAGTTATCCTGCCCTTGGCTGGGCTTTGAAAACCCTGCTGTTGGGCACTGAGGATTACCGGGGGGGGGGGGGGGGGGGGGGCTAGGCTCAGTCCACCCTAGAGTGCTGGATTGTGGGGGTTTAAGATTCTGCCTTATCTATCCAGGCCCATGGCCTAGGTTCAGTCCTGCTATACTGCCCTGTGGTTTTTGGGAGTTGGCTGAGCTTCTGCAGATCCCTCCAAGCCAGTTGAGTCCTACCTGGGTGTGTGCAGGCACCCCTGCTCGGTTGTGGGAGCTGGGTTGAGGTGGCTAAGTTTCTGCCCAATCCCTTCAGGCTGGTTCAGACCCTCCCAAGAGCATGGGAGCCCTGCTGTGCTGTGGTGGCTAGCTAGGCATCTGCCCAATCCTTTCAGACCAGATCAGTTCTGCCAAAGTGTGTGGGAACAGTTCGCTGGGTTTCTGCCCAATTCATTCAGACCATGCTGCCTTAGAATAGTCAATCCAAGTGTGCAGCTGTGGAGCTGCAGCTGGAGGGCGAGTCCATAGCCACCTTGGCCCTCTTGTGGGCCCTGGGCTGTGGGAAGCCATGTTAAATTCTGCCATGTCAAAAATCCTGTGCTTAGGCTGCACGCTGTGACCTTCTAGTTGCTGAGCTTTT
Organism: Acomys russatus; assembly: GCF_903995435.1. Lineage (NCBI taxonomy): Eukaryota > Metazoa > Chordata > Mammalia > Rodentia > Muridae > Acomys > Acomys russatus. The sequence goes on along the minus strand of NC_067164.1, from coordinate 192,588 downwards.
CTGAGGAGGTCTTTGTGTTCCAGGCCATCCTTGGACTATTTACCTTTGAAAGAAGTAGGGAAGTCCCTACTGAGAAACACCTGGAGGGTTAAGAAAATCCTTTTGCTACTCAACAATAGGAAGCTCTTACAGAGAACTATTCAGGCTATTGTGTTCTTGCCATGGGAGCTAGGGAGAGGGATCAGAATAGATCCTATTGACCTTACTACATAAAGTCTTACTCATCTGCATTAAAGAAAATCTTGATCAGAAATTTCCTGACTTGATGCGTTATTTCTCGCGTCTCTGTACCCTACTTTTAATCCCCACTCCCTCTTTCAGATGAACCCTGGTTCAATTTGTCCCACGGGCAGGGACAGGACACTGGGTCCCTCTGTGGACTGATGGGAAGATCTGAGATCAGGTCTATCCCAGATCCACCCTCTTCGGTCCCCCTGGCCCCGCTGGCTCTGACGCTGTTACTGTGTGACCCACAAACCAGCAGGAGAGGGGGAGAGAGGGTGCAGGTGAGGCATGCACGCTCTGTTGCGCTGGGCGTTGGGTACTATGCCCCTGTGGTTGCCAGCCCCTGGGGCTTTCTATGGACTCACAGGTCAGTCTGGGGTCAGAACCAGCCGTTTTCCCCCAGGCCAGCTACTCCAGGCTGGTGCTTCACCACCCACAGTTCAGTCTCAGAAACCGAGTCCTTGATATAACGCACTGCGGGTACAGGTCCAGACTCTGGGGACTGGGCACCTGTCCTCCGTGGGCCAGCTGGGTGGCCCGAGGTCAGACCCATCTGTGCTCTGCAGTTTGAAGACTCCTCTCACCTAGGGCTGTTCAGGTCTTACAGTCTGTAGATCCAAGCCGGGTCCCTGGTCTCGGTCCTGCAGATCAGATATCCTGCATGTTTGGTGCCATCTTGGATCCTCCCACCCACTATCAAATTCTTTTGAGGAGTTAAAGTCCCTTTCAGGCTCCCTGTGCTTTTGGATCAGCATGTCTCCACATGCAGGAAATCCCGCTTTTTGCACCATCTGATCTGGTATGCCTGATTATGTAAATCTCAGATTTGAAGCCAGCCTGGTGTCCATAGCGAATTTAAAGACAACCAGGCCTACCTGGTGAAACTATCTCTCAATAACTAACACACCCCTCCCAAAGTCCTATTCTTTTGAATTAGACTGTTTTCTTAGGGCTCTCTTAGGTGAACATAGTGTTGCTTTATAGAGGGAATTGAGCATGTGCATTTGGATCTTGGATATTCATAGCTAACAAGGAACTACTATATCTAGAAATGTATTTATTAGTAGAAAATTGCAGCTGGGATTGGTAAATTGTTATTATTTCTTTCACAGTGTCATTTTAAAAACAGTTTATGTTAAAGCAGTCCTCAGTTCACAGCAAAGTTGAAGAGCCAGCTCATAGGCCAGAGTCTCCTCTGCCTCCCTGTTGTCAACACCCCCCACTGCAGTAGCTCCACCCCTCCCATGGAGGTGCACTGGCCTCACTGTTGTCAACACTCCCAATACAGTAGCTCCACCCCTCCCAATGGAGGTCACTGGCCTCACTGTTGTCAACACCCCCTCTACAGTAACTCCACCCCTTCCCATGGAGGTGCACTGGCCTCACTATTGTCAACACCCCTCACTACAGTAGCTCCACCCCCTCCCATGGAGGAGCTTTGGCTTTAGTTTGGGGACTGTGTCTACTGCTGGGCCTGGAAATGCTGATTTGGAGGGTTGGCTTTGCCATCCGCAGTCAGGTTGGCTTTTGCCCTTCAAATCCCTTCAGAAGCCCAGGCAGCAATGTTAGGGAGCAACCACACGAGAGCAGTAGAGACTCACTAATAGCCCACTGCTCCTGAAGTCTGGAAGAAATGTTAAGGATCAGAGAAGCAGTATTCTGAAGGAGTCAATGGCAGCAACTTTCTTCAGCTCAGCAGTGTTTCTCCAAGCTCAACACCTGGACGCAGCAAGCTAGCCAGGGACATTGCTGAGGTCCAAAGGCTCCTCAAATCTTTCCAACCCATTGTTTCTGCCTTTAGTTTCTCCCTGAGAGTCATTCTTCAGTTACCTTGACACCACTCTGTGGGAGAATTTGGGTCATCCCATAGTGCTATTATAATTTTATGGTTTAGGGGGGCGATTTTTCACACCTCCCTTCCCCCAGAGGTGTCACCAGTCATTCTTGAATGACAAAAAGGGGGTAGTTGTCAGTGCTGCTGAAAAAAACATACTGGAAATAAGTGACTTATTCAAAGGCACACCTGGTTTGCTTTGCTAAGCCAGAAACCCTGTTTTAAACTGGCTAGCCATTAAGCTCTCTAGATCTGTTGTTCCTGCCCTCCCCCCAAATGCTGGGGTTACAGGTAAATGCAGCTATGCCCAGTTGGGGCTTCAAACCTGGGTCCTCATGTTTGTAGAGCAAGCGCTCTTACATGCTGTGCACCCTTCCCCCCCTCCCACCCCACCCCGGCCCACCTACCCACCCTCCCCCAGCCCCTGAAGTTAACTTTCAGTGTGGGTCCAGTTAAGAGCAGGCCTGGAAACTGTAGCTTGTTCAAGTGATGACATGCCAGCCAGAAACACAGAAAACCCTGGGAACACAGAAGTACACCACATAATCTCAGCACCCAGGAGGTAGACACAGGAGGACCCTTGTTAATAGGGAGCTTGTGGCCAGCCTAGTATCTTTAAGATCCTGTCTCAAAAAAAGGAAAGGAAAACATTAAATAATGACACTGTTGTTGATATGCAGCAAGGCAAAGAGTGGAAGTTTGAGGTTCCCAGTGTGAAGTTTTAAGAAAGTGTGGTAAGACTGGAAGATGCAACAAAACTACTGACCAAATAGTTACAAGTCTGAGTGTGCCTAAGCAGCGCAACACTGAGCTGTTGGCCTTACATTCCTCCTCTGAGGAGTCGGTAAGGAATTCCTACCAGCCTCAAGTCAAATCAGAACGGTGTGAAAGCTTGCTGAAGCTTCAGATGAGTGCACAGTCTAGTGTCTGTCTACCCAGGACCTTCCTTCTCTTTATCTTTCCTAGGAACCCAATGAGTGACTCCAGCTCAGTTTGCTGCCCACGCATGGAATTGCCATTCTAAAGTGGGGAAGAGGGAAGGGCTGGAGAATCCCGGGAATCATTCTGGGAGCAAGTCCTAGCACAGGGCACTGTTTGCCTTGTCATCCTGATTTCAATGGCCTCATGTGAGGAAGAGAGGAGCTGCAGGAGCCATCCTCCGAGATACCTAAGCAGGCCCCTGACATACTGTTTTCATTGGCACAGAGAGCAGGTCCAGGGTTGGACGTTTGAAGTCCGAGCTAATCTTGGAAGAGAGAAACAGTTGCTCCCACAGCTGGTCAGACTTTGCTTCTGGGGGAGCTGCTCTGGGATGCCTCAGAGGGTGCTGAACAAATAAACAAGACAGACTGTGGGGCTGCGGAAGCACAAAACAAGGCCCCATTGGTCCCTAGGGGCTCAGCAAGGCTGCCCTGAATCTGTGCCCTGTTCCTTCCTAACAGGAGACATGGTGTTTTTGGGGGGGAGTGGGGAGAGTTCTGTTCCAGCTCTGTGCCCTGAGGAGAGAAGTGCAGTGCTTTCTATAGCACTGTGGGCCCTAAGGGCTGGGATAGAGGGGACTGATCCAGAGTCCAGCCGTTCACATGTTCCCTCATCAAATATTCTGCAAATGTCCAATCTATCCTGGGGCTGCGCTGTTCCTTCCCTCCTAAAGGCAAAGAGAAGTTGGCAGGTCCTTGCATACACACGCCACTTGCCCACCCCAGGGCTTTTGTTCTGGCTGTCCTACCACCTTAGTTGCCAAGCCCTCCCTCCTTCCTGTCCTTCTGCCTCAACTTAATGCCATTCCTTCCATAGAGTGGTCTCCACGTGAGGGCTCTGCTTCACTGGGTGCAGGCAGGTGAGGCATCCCAGATCTGCCTGTAAGTGGCACCCCGCATCTGCCTGATTGCTTTGTTTCTGTCTTTTTCATTTGACCCAGGCTGGCTTTGAGCTAGAGGCTGACTGTGAACTGCTGATCCTCCTGTTTTGAATTCCCAAGTGCTGGGGTCACAGGAGTGTTCCACCATGACTGGCTGTTTTTGCTGTTGTTTTGTTCCTTTTTCCTGTGAGGCACACACTCCTCCACTGAGCTTTGTTTTATTTCTTTATCTTAAAATAATTTTAATTGACTTAAGAGCTTTGAGACTAATACAGAGACTAATACAGAGTTCTCTTCACTCTGATGACCATATGTTAGCAGCTTGCTACATAGGTGCTCCCGTTCTCTTCCTACGTGTGTGCACAGTTGTACTTGCTTTCTCTCTGAGAACCCTTTGAGAATAAGTTGCAGGCATTAAAGACTGTGCCTTTAAATACTTCAGTATGAATTTCCCAAGAATACAGATGTTATTTTACATTATCCAGGGAACTTAATGTGGATATAATGTATTAATAATTCATATTAAAATATATCCATTTCTCCCAGTAATGTTTTAAATAAAAACTTTTTTTGTTTAGGATCCAATATCACACATCCAGATCATATGTTCCATTTACTTTCTTATCTCTTTGGTTTCTAGCTTAAGATGCTTCCTCTGCCTTTGTGGTCTCCTAGACACTGGTCCCTCCCTCAGAGCACAGGCCAGCTGTGGTCAGGTTGTCAAGGGCTTTGAGGAGGAGCAGGGATCCCACAGGACTGGTGCTCACAGCTCCATCCTCTGGACAAGGCGAGTATGTCAGCTTCTGCTATGGATTAGCTGGTGAATGAGGGACTGGAGAGGTGCTCAGAAGTGAAGAGCAAGAAGATCAGAGTTGAGTGCCCCACCTCCACAGCAAGCCTGCAACTCCAGCTCCAGGAGATCTGACACGCTCTTTTGGCCTCCTCTGGCACCTGCACACACATTCACATATACACACACAAAGAAAAACACACTCAGTTTTGTGGATATTCCATCCAATCCAAACTTTTGCAGGCATTGATGATCCATTAATGATTTTTTCTTTTTACATTTTATCTAATTATTTTGTGAGGAAGGTGGAATACCTGGGCCACAGGGCACATGCAGAAGTCAGAGGACAGTTTGTGAGGATCCATTCTCTCCTACCATCTGGGTCCCAGGGAACAGACTCAGGCTCTTGACAACAAATGCATTTACCTCCTGAGCCATCTTGCTGGCCACCTGATGAGCCTTGATGGAATCAACTATTAGTATGATGGTTCAAAATCAAGGGTATGATTTTGATTCTAAGGCTGGCATCTATTTCATGGTGACAGGTAAGGGTGGAAAGGAGAAAGGAGTAGAAAATTAAATTCTGCAATAGCTGACTTCTCAAATGGCTTTTGAGGTTGGAAGTCACTGGTGTTGGCTTTCTAACTCCACCAAGAAAAAGCTAGAGAATTACATGGGCTTCACATGATAAAAATACTTGCATCCCTAGTAGAATAGTGACTCCATTTTTCCAGTACTCACTACATCCCAGATGCCCTGCTGCCGCTTAGCACCCATCATTTTACTTAGTTCTGATGACAGCTCAGTGGGACCATATTGTTGCCTCCAGTTTATGAACAAGGAAACTAACATCCAGAAAGGTTGCAACATTTGCCTAAAGCCACGTAGCTTAGGATAAGGAAGAGTCTAGATTCAGACCAAAGAGGATGGCAAGCGACAGCTGTGATGCCCTTGACTTACAGGTACCACTGCACTCTGAGCAGCCATTGGCTGAGAAAAAGTCCAGCAGGCTCTGCAGCTGCAGGTCTGGTGACAAGGCCATCTCCAGACATGGATTCATCGGTTCCTCTAGCTGGGCATAGCGACATCCCCTGTGCTTAGAAAGGCAGGAAACAATGCTGTATTTTAGAATGTCTCTCAACAATAACCTTGATTGAGGGAATTTTCTATTTAACCCTGGAGAATTCCAGTTAACCAAATGCGTATTGTATTCTTGTCCTTTGAAAAGTGGTAATCCCTGTTCACTGTGTAAGTCTGGCACTTCTCATTAACTAGCCAGTTCAACTAAACAGGATTTCCCTATTAGGATAAGAAAAGAGACAGAGATACCAAACTGAGGGCCTTTTTGGAGCTTTTAACAGAATCCCTTGTTGCGCAGGAGAGAGTGTGAAGTTTACTCAGGCTAGCACATCCTGCATCCCTGGGAGAACATAAGTCCCAGCTTAAAGTGCTTTCTACCACATGGAGAATGACTCCAGGGTGACCTACAAGCCAAGTTTAGCATTCAGCCATGTTGTTTAGCCTGTAGATGACTTGTAAAAGCCTCAATTTGATAGTTCTTTACAAAACAAAAACAAAAACCTGGGAGATCTGTTTTGGGGGCTTGAAATGAAGAGGAGCACTTGGGAGGCAGAGGCAGGAGGACCTCTGAATTCCAGGACAGTCAGGTCTATAGGGAGAAACCCTGTCTCAGAAAAAACAAACAAAAAAGCCAACCAACCAACCAACCAAACAAAAAAGGTTGGTTCTAACATATGATTTTGTTTTGGCAGGGAACAGTAATATTCAGACACCAGCAGTTAACTTTACTTTGAAAACAAAAATTAGGCATGCTTCAATAGGTAAAGGAACCTGCTGCCAAACCTGACTAGAGAATTCTGCCCTGAGGCTCACATGGTGGAAGGAGAGAGCCAACACCTGCTTACAGTTCTCTGACCTCCACAGTCATGACCCCCGACACACACACATAAATTAAAATGTGATTTTAAAAAGTTTTAAAAGCAATAAACTAGAGGATGCGACCCATTCTAAAACTCAACAAACAAGGCACATGTGATTTAAAAGTGAAGAAAAAGGGCCCCTCCAGTGATGACAAACATGTGAAAGATGCCTCTGCTTTCGCTCTCGTTTTGTCATATGGGAGCTTTATCATTATAATGTCCATTGGGAGAGAGAAGTCAGGGAAAACAAAGCCTACTAAATTGAATTTTGAACTTAAGCCTGCTAGAACCTAATACAGTGAGTGCCTTTCCCACTGTCATATGCCTGCAGGACCCTTGTAATAAACCAGGAGTGCTGGGAAGCTGCCCTGCGCTGGGGACACAGCTTACATTCTACCTCTGTGTGAAATACTTACATATACAGAGACTTTTAAGGATGCATATTGATTAAGTATAATGAGACATATCAGAGGTGATGGAAGGAGCGGAAGAAGGGAGTTCAGAATCTGGCTAGGACACCACCATCAAGGAGGGATGGACACATGGATACCCAGGACCTTCCAGTGGGACTTTTAACCTGGGGCTGTCCAACTCCAGGAGGTGTGCAAACCTAACATTACAAGGAGTCTACCTGGGAGTTTGCTATAGACATTTTCTGGGATGTGCATTTTCATCACCGTCTCTAAAGGGCCATTGCTCAAACATAGCTAAAGACCAGTGACACTGAAACACACACACACACACACACACACTCCTAGGCACAATGGCTGGCACAGTTTATAGCAGCTCCCTGTCTACTGCCCACCATCACCACCAATCCTTGACTAGAAATCTATTCTAGCTAGCCTCCTTCTGCCCTGTAGGGGGAGGGGAAGTCCCTCCTCAGGAAAGTCTATCTTTGGGCAGGCCCTGATAAGACTCTCTGTAGTGGCTGGGCTGCTGCTGGGCCTGAGGGGTGCTGTAGGGTCCTGCAGGCACCAGCGGATGTCACAGCTTACCGCAAAGCTCGAAATAGAAGCCTAAAAAAAAAAAAAAAAAAAAAAACACACAGCAGGAAATAATGTGGTGCCCAAAATAGAAACATCAACTGGGAGAGAGACCTGGAGTAGGCAGCATTTGAGGTTCCTGCAGGGTCCTCCCCAGAGGCCTCCTGACAAGCACCAAGAGGGTTGGTGTGAGATTGTAACCCAGCCCAATAGACCACAAAGGCACTGGCTGGATGTTTCTGTGGAGGGAGAAAGGATGGACAGTAAATTGAAGGGCCAGAAGTGCCTCCTCTTCCCTCCCTCGGGACCCTCCAGTTTTCTCTTTCCCTTCTCCAGTGTCTTCCCACCTTCCTCTTCCTTGTCATCATCTCTCAACCTCCCCCCCGCCCCCCGCCCACCTTCGTGGTTCCTGCTTCCTCCTTCCCCTCCCTACACCAAGCCGTTCTTTTCCCTGGGGAGCAGCCCCTGCTCTTGGGTACCTTCCTAGGTCAAAGCTCAGTCTAGCAGTAGCTAACTCAATCAGCCTCCTCTGCCTGATTCTATTGATTCCGCCTTCACCCCACACTCCTCACCTCTTTGGAGAATGGCAGGGGCTGGAGTCTAAGCAAGATGGCAGGGTCAAGATCCCATCCTCGGAAACTTTGCTGGTAATCTTGGCCTGGCTCTCCCTTCACAGCTAAGGCCCTGGCAGATTGTGTGGTTTGCCAAAGCAGGTCCCTCCGTTTCTCATGCTGGCATGCGCCAATCAATGGACAAGGTATACAGACAGCGAGGACCAGACTTTAAACCCGTTATGCTGCTCCCCATAACCCTCACCAACGCCGACGAATGTGGAGCCATCTGTGATCCCTTTTACAGTGGAAGCTCAGACACAAAAGATGAACTGGGGAATGGTGGCGATCATCGTTAATCTTAGCACTAGGCATAGGCAGACAGATCTCTGTGAGTTAGAGGCCATCCTGGTTGGTCTACATGGTGAGTTCCAGGCTAGTCAGCGCTACATAGTGAGACCCTATCTTAAAAAAGAAAGATGGGCTAATGGGCATGCCTGTAGAGTAGAAGAACTGGGATTCAGGGCCAGGGTCAATCTCTTCTCCTACTGAACTCAAACAAGCCTCTCAGCTTGGTGCTCCTGAACTTGAACCAAGATCATTGACCTAGTATTCCACTACCCGGTTGTTTTGTTTTTGTTTTTAAGTGATTTTTCTTCTTTCATGGATTTATTTTTTTCTGAATGTAAGCATGAGATATTCCATTACATATGTTGTGAATTTTCAGCTTAAAATTTCCCACGGGCAAAGAATGGTAGATCTCTGAGCTGGAAGCCAGCCTGGTATACAGAGTGAGTTCCAGGGTAGCCGAGGCTGTGCAAAGAGACCCAGTCTCAGGAAGCAAACAAATAAGCCAGGCATGGTGACACGTGCCTTTAATTCCAGCACTTGGGAAGCAGAGGCAGCTGGATCTTGAGAGTTTGAGGCTACAAAGCAAGTAACAGGACAAGTGGTGTGGTTATACAGAGAAACTCTGTCTCAAAAAAAAAAAAAAAAAAAAAACAATAGCTAGGCATTATGGTGTGTGCTTATAATCCCAGTGCCCTGGAGGCAGAAGCAGCAGGATAGCCACAAATTCAAGGTTACCCTGGGCTACATAGCAGGAGCTTGCCTCCAAAAATAAAGGCCCCAAGCCAATCAAACAGATAAGGTAATTACATCGACAGACAGCAAGGACAATGCTCCTCTTTTTTATGCTACTTATTTGAGTACCTGTCCCCTCCCCACCAACAGCTGTTCTGGTGAAAACAAGCTCCCTTCTGATTTCTTTGTATTAATTAGTAAAAAGGGAAGAGACTTATACTTAAAGTGCCACTTCACTGCTATTTCAACTCCTTTAAAATTGACTTTCAGGAGCCCACAAGGTGTTTACTAAATGAGCATCTGTGATGGTTTAAATATGTGTTGAACCTCATCCTTAGTGTGGAGGAGCTGTCAGGAAGTTAGGATTGTGATCTGTCAGTCTTGTGACACACTGGGAGCATGTACACCATGAGCATCTCAGAACACAGGTTCACATGCCTGCTTCCTGTACATGGCTAAGTTTCCTAGTGAGAACTGTCTGAACCTTGGTAGCAAAATATCTTTTCTGAAGAAGAGGATGTCCTGATACCTGGTTTCCTGCTGTTCTGTGGGATGCCCTGCAGACTTCTCATGAAGATAAAGATGTTTGCCTTGGGCCAGGCCTTGCTCAGGGTACCTGTGAGCCCTTGTCTGCAGGCAGAGGAGATGCTCCCTCCAGGTATGTCCCCGACCTGCGGGTTCAGTTATTCGTGGAGTGGCGAGGAGGGTTGCGACCTGTGAATAAAGAATAGGCAAAAGAAAGGCACGAGCCCAGGAAAAGCTTTGCTTATCGAGGGCCGTTTATTGTAAGGGGGTATCCAAATTTATAATAAGCTTCTGAAAGGGCAGGGGTGAGAAGGAATGCAGTGGAAAGTTACAAAATCTTCTGGGCCAGGCCCAAGGACAGCAGCTGTGGAGTGGGGCGATTATACAGAAGTCTCGATACACCGAATGTTCTCTTTCTCAAGGTCAGGCTGGATCTTTGTGGTTGCAAGGCAGAATAATTATCTCAAGTATGCAGACAGCTGTGGCTTTCAGCCAGCAGGGCCTCTCAGCCACTGGGGCAGGTCAGGCAAGGTCCTATGGCTCCTGACACAGGTAAGCTTTGTGCTTGGACATAGGTGGACCCCCTGCTGATAACAACCCACCAGACCCAAATGTGTTCAAAAGATAGTTCCTTGCAGACCCTGACCCACACAAAAGGTCTCAAACGCTGGCTCTTTGAAAAAAAAAAACATATCAAAGGTATCCTGGAGACAAGCCCCAGGATGTGTCCTGGGAGTGTCTCCTGCTATTCAAGTCCCTTAGTTAAAAAAAACCTGAGGCTGGAAGGTTTGGGGCACACTCCCCATTTTGCCCCCATAACTCTCCTCATCTTTCTTTTATCATTAAGCTTAGTGAATTAAAATCTAGTTCTTTGACTCCTGACTCTTCCTTTTAATCAAGTGCGGTCTGGCCCTTCACAAGCAGGAGGCTCCCTTCCCCCTCTGGAAGGGACTCAGATTTCTATTGTCTGAACCCCAGCTGAGCTGAGCAAGGCTGCTCTGCACTCCCTCCCTGCCCAGAAGGCCTTCTCTGTGACCAGTTCTCAGGACAGAGCCTTCTTCAGCTAGCCTCCAGAAGGCTGAAGAAAACTATGTGACTAGATTGTCAGCCTAGTCTCCCAGAGATAGGAACCCACAGGTATCTGAGAATCTGGCCATTTCCCACCATTTTAGTGCAATGAGTAGACTTAGTTGGAGGATAATGTTCTGTTAAGTCCTTAGGAGGCAAATCAGGGATAAAACACAGAAGGATTCCCAGTCAGTTGGCCATTTCACAGACTGCTCTGAGGCAACAACCAGCTGCCTCTGCTTATGTTGTGTGTGTGTGTGTGTGTGTGTGTGTGTGTGTGTGTGTATTCTCCATTTATTTGTGAGTGTTTTGCCTGTATGTATGTATGTATGCATGCATGTATGATGTATATATGTATGTATGTATGTATGTTCTATGTATGTATGTATGTTCTATGTATGTATGTTCTATCTATCTATCTATCTATCTATCTATCTATCTATCTATCTATCTATCTATCTATACCATGAATTGCTTGTGCTGCCCATGAGGCCAGTTCCCTGGAACTAGAATTATGGATGGTTGTGAACCACTGTGGGTGCTGAGAGTTGAACCTGGGTCCCCTTAATAAGTATTCTTAATCCCTGAGCCATCTCTCCAGCCCCGACCTCTATCTTTCTTTTCCTCATATAAAACTATATGCCAAGGAGGAAGGCTTAAAGGCTGAGGCATAAATGTATTAAATCCTTGTTTATCATAAAGAGAATGAAAACTTGTCAGTTTTAATTCTGTGGATCACCAAATAAGGCAATGCAGACTTTAATTGGAACAGAAAGGATTTAGATTGGCTGTAGGGAAAGAACTTGACAGACTCGTTCTTCTCTGAATTAAACAGCAAATATTTTGACTGAAAATTACATTATGTTTAGTGCTGTGCATAGCAGTGTGTCATTTTAACTCGGCTCACAGGAGTGCTCACTGTTTATCTGGCAGCAGCTCAGAGGGGGTGTTGTCTTTCACACCAGGAAGGAAGCTGAGAGGAGAGGGCGTTGATATTTGCCTAGGGGCGCAGGGCTGGTGCACATTGCAGCCATATGCCTTCCTTCCCTAAGCTGGGTTTTGAACCTTGGACTAGTACAGGTGCTCTTTAATAGTCAAGGTTAGAACCCAGCCCTTCTGCCTGTTTCTCGTACATGGGACCAATTTTAACTTCCTAATACTTGTTTTTTAAAGATACATTTTAATTTGAAATATAATTATGCCACTGTCCCTCCTCCCTCCATCCCTTCTCAGCCACCCTCCATCGAACCCATCTGATGTCCCCTCCAAACTGATAGCCTCTTTTTCTTTGGTTTTTATTGTTACGTGTGTGTATGTATGTACATATGTATATGTGTACATATGTATATATGTATGTATGTGTATGTAGGCATGTATGTATATATATGCACAACTGGGATGACCACTCTGCATTGGACAGTCATGAAGGGACTCATCCCTGGGAGAGGCTAGATTTCCCAGCAGTCATTAGCCATGTATCGTTCTTTGTCATTTGTAACTTGTAGCTCTTTGGAGCTCCGCTTTCCATGGTGACATGTCCATTGACACTTCTGTTCTTCCAGTCTTGTCTGTGCAGCCATTTCTAGGACAGACTTTCACCTCAGACTTCTTGGTGTTCTGCCTCTTATAAATCTTTCTGCTGCTTCTTCCCTGATGTTCCCTGAACCAAAGAGTTTGGAGCCATGATATAGATGTGTGGGACTGCCACCATGATCTGTTGATCCCTGTGCTGTGTTCAGTTGTGGTTTTCTTGAATGGCCTCTGTTTACTGTGAGAGGAGCTTCTTTGAGGAGGGATGGTGGCCACACTGACCCAAGGAAGGTGCTCTATTTGTTTAAGTCAGGACCTTGGCTGGGGATGTGGCTCAGTGCTTGAGTATTTTTATGTGTACAAAGTTCTAAGTTTCTAGAACTGCCAAAAAGAAAAGAAAAAGACAACACCCTGCAAACCAAGCAGGTAAAAACCCTCTAATAGAATAATAATAAGGATGCTCTTCTCTAGTCAGCCTAGTATTCAGAGCTCCACTGTCATTTTTGCTTCTGCCTCTTAGCTATTTTTCTTGCACTTTGTTTTTCAGTACTGGGATCAACCCTAGTGCTTGGCACACAATGGGCAAGTGTGGTCTGCTGCTGTGACCTGGGTCTCTCCCAGTTTCTGCTCTTGAGGCTTTGTCTTTTCCATGGGGTCTGTCTCTCTCTCTCTCTCTCTCTCTCTCTCTCTGTCTCCCTCCCTCCTCACTTTCTTCCTCCCCCCTTTCTCCCCCTCTCTACCTCCTCACTCTTTTCCTCCCCCCTCTCTCTCCCTCTCCCTCTCTCCATCTTTCTCTCTCCCCTCTCACACAATCCTTTGGCCTCATGAATTGTCTTTTGGTGTCTTGTTTTTATGGCAAAGAAGAATCAGGTCAGGGAGGGTGTATGTGTGCATGATTTTGTGTGTGTGTGTGTGTGTGTGTGTGTGTGTGTGTGTGTGTTGGACTTGGCTGGAGGCTCATGGCGGATCATGGGACACTTGGGGCTTTATGAAAACCTCCTTTCCCAGTATCTAGCTCCAACCTCTTACCATGGAGGTAGCACTTTTTTTCCCCAGTAAATTTGTAATATTGAGTGAGGCTTTGCCATACTGCCTGATTGTCAGTCTGTATCATTCCTGTTTGGGTGTGAAGGCATCTGTAGGTAGTAGAAATTCAGTGTATTTGCTCCCTTTCTGACTGGTGTTCCTCTCTCTGCTCAGCTCTCAGTGCTGCTTTAGAGCCTAGCGTCAAGCCTGTTTTTGCTTTTCCAGTATGAAAATGGATCGAAGGCTGTGTTTGGTATGTTTGTCCCTAGTATCTCACATTTATTGAAATGACGTCATAGCATGCGGTGACCCTCACCGGCTGGTGACCCTTCCCTGGGCTTCTGACGCATTTCTATCTATCTTCTCTGGCCTCTGAGATTGAGAAGCCGGGTTTGAAAATCAGCTCATCCTCATGTCAAAGGACTAATAAAACAAGGGACAAGGAGAGCGGGCTCAGGGCATGCTGTGTGTTTTAATACAAAGGATGATGCTTCCTCGTTTTCTCCTACATCCTCCTTCTCATGTCTCACAGTGAACAAAAAAGTTCTCTTTGTGGCACAGAAAAAATATGCTCCCTCTGAGCAGTGAATTTAAATGAATTTGATTCATAAATGAGAAAACCAAGGGCAAGACACCGATTCAGAACTCTGCAGTGTGCACTGAAGATGAAACCACAGCATGGCCTCCGGTGAGGTGAAGGCCAATGTGAAGGAGCAATGTGGAGAAAGAAAAATTTCCACAGAGACCATTCTCTCTGGATGTCTTATAGGTCTCAATAAAAAATACTAAAATAGCCTGCCCTCTTGTCTCTTAGTGATATTCCCCCTACTATTTGAAACTTGAAAAACAACCACCTAACCAAGAAGTAATTTGTTTCACATAAGGGAAGCCATTATCTATGGCGAGACTTGGGCAAGAGTTCCTAGGCCACTCCTTCTGCTTCCACAAGACAGTGCTCCAGGCAGCGCTGAGGAAATTGCCCTGTGATGACAGTGGATAACAGGCAGCTGGGAGAAAGATGTGGCACCCTTACCATAACTGATGAAATAATGGCATAATATTAACAGAATGTCATACTTTAGATGGATCTTATTAATTTCTGCTCAGGGTCCCTTTTCTTTCCGAGCATCCCATGCAGGATGGCAGTCTACAGTCATGTTTCCATACCTGGAGGTTATGAAAGTTTTTTTTCTTTCTGTATTTGTGTCAGTGTTTCTGATGACAGCTTAGAGGTCAGCTACTTTGCAGACTGCATCAGTTAGGATGGATAGGGTCTCACTGTGTAACCCAGGCTAGCCTCAGCCTTGCCAGTGTTGGATTACAGGTGTGTAGCAGGCTCTGTGCCTGGCTGTGGGGTTTGTCTCTACATGGTCACATCAGAGCAAGGATGTGTGTTGCGATAGTACCCTTGACCATGTTGCCGAGTGGCTTCTCTCAAGCCACTTTCCTCTTTCCATGTTATACTCTATAATCGCTAAGGAACCGATCCTCTACCCTTCCCACCAAGCGGGGCTTCTGTAGCTCAGTCTAACTGCAAAGGCTCTTTAAGTAGCAATGACCCTGAACTCCCCATCCTCCTCCCTCTACATTCTGTGTGCTGGGTTTTCAGGCATGTCTCACTACACCAGGTTTAGGTGGTGGTGCCAGGGACTGAAACTATGGCTTCACACATAATAGACAGGCACTGTACCAGCTGAGCTACATGCCTAGCCAGACACCCTGCTCTGAAGTGGGTGGAGTTCCATTCTGAATTACACCTTAGCTCCCCGAGCATATATGATATTGACGTAAATTGGAGTTCTGCATTCAAGATTGCCCCTCCCACCCATTTATTTAATCACCTGTATCAGCATGAACTCATTCTTTGGGCTGTTACCTAATATTGCTTACTCTGTTGCCTGTTCATCCCAGCATTGGCAATTGAGTTCTTCTCAGCTGTCTCCTGTGTGTGTCTGTTACACTATCCCCACCATTTTGTTTTTGCTTGCCTGCTTTCTGGAACAAGATGACCCAGGCTAATTTTGTATGTTCCCTTCTTAATCCTAAAATTAGCCAAGTCTCCATTAAAAATGCACACAGGGAGTGATGAGTGCCATTCGGATGCTAGTTTCAAACCAAATGCAGGGACAAGCAGCTGTGTTTCCACTTCCCAGGGTCTGTGTTGGAGAAGGTCACAGAGGAGCCAACCAAATGACTAACCTACCAATGTCTGATCGTTGGCGCCTACAGTGTGACACTGGTCATGTGCTCAGTAACTAATGTTTAAAACAAGTTCAAGCAGGATTGCAGTCTCACTCTGGACATTCTGCTGTCAGGGGCATTTTCCAGTGTCACCTGCCACAACCAATATTGATTCCTTGAGCCTAGTTTTCACAGTTCTTGATGATTTTGTGGCTGTCGTAACCTCTGCAGAGAGCCCCGATGTGAAGTTGTTACTGTCTCAGCTGAAACATCCAGTGAGCTATGTGTGTGGCACAGTGATGGCCACTAAGAAAAGAGACAAAGCCAGACGTGGTGGTGAAGGAATTTAATCCCAGGATTTAACCATTAGGCAGAGGCAGAAACTACAATCTTAGGGCTAGCCTGGTTTCCATGGTGACTTCATGGCCAGCCAGGACTACATAGTGAGACCTGTCTAAAAAAGGGGTTAAGCAGAACCCATGCGGACTAAGAATGGCAGGTTTATAAATGGTTTGGGGTGTGGTTTATGAGTGACAGCCTTACTATGCAGCCCACAGCTGGCCTGAATTTTGCTATGTAGTTGAGGCTAGCCTGGACTCGTGGTCCTCCTTTCTCTGCCTCCTGAGTCTTCACTCATTTTGCAGGCATGTACCCCCATGCCAAGCTTACTTAGTGTGGATTTAAAGAAGAGATATGAAGAAAACCTCGCTGTAGTTTTTATAGAATAATGTGGATTTCTAGGGAGAAGGCAGGTCTCTCAGAACAAGGACAGAAGAGGAGGAGAGGAAACAGTGAGTTCAGGAGAAAGCCACTGCACTGTATCAACACAGCCAACAGGGCAATATGACATTTTTTTCTTAAATTATCTGTATTATTAGTATTACCAATATGCCTGGCTAGTATTAAATTAAGACACACTCTTTATATTTTAAAATAACCTTAGTTAACCTGGGGCAGGGCAGACATTAATCCTCTAAACTACTTCCCACTGTGGGGCAAGTATGTGATACCTGCCGGAATCCAATGCCATCTGTTTCTAATAACTTCTATCAAGCCACCTCTAGTCCATAGCCCCAAATTCTTTTAATGTTCTCCATCTGCGACGAATCTCCATCCATGCCTGCCACATGTTTCTCCTCCATCTAACCCATGGTGGCCTTTCTTTCCTCCTAGGGTTTTTTTCATTCCTCTTCTTTTTCTTCTTCCCAGAATTCCTCTCTCTCTCTCCAGGTGGGATGGCTTTTTATTAAGCAAAAGGTGGGTCACAGAGACAGCAAGCAGTAATTAGGACCAGAATACATCAGACCATCCCCAACACATCCCCTCCTCTGCCCTGGCTTCTCCTCCCTTCTCCTCCCCTTCCCTATCCCTCTTTTTCTGAGCTCATAGGTGTTTTGCTAAGTCCATTCTTTCTGAAGGATGCAGTGGAGAGAAAGATTCTCAGGAATCTGTGGTTTCCCAGCATAGCAGCATGACTCCAGTGGGTCTGAGACCAGAGCAACTGTGAACTAAAGGATGTATTGTGAAAACACAAAAGCTGGGCATGTTAGCTTACGGCTATAACTCCAGAACTCTAGAGGTTGAGGCAGGAGGATCACTGCATGTTCAAGGTCAGCCTGGTCTACAAAGAGAGTTCCATTCTAAACCAGGCAGGCCCAATGAGTGAGATTGTATCTCAAAAACAAAACAATAGCTGGTGTAGCAGTACATGCCTTTAATCCCAGCACTGGGGAAGCAGAGGCAGGCAGATCTCTGTGAGTTCGAGGCCAGCCTGGTCTACAAAACAAGTCTAGGACAGCCAGAGAAACCCTGTCTCAAAAAACAAAATAAAACCCCACCACTACCAACGAATCAAGCAACCAACAAACAAACCCCAAGCCCCAAAACAACAAATAACAGCAAAAGAATCTCTTCCCCCATAGTCTGATATATTAAAAATGACTAGAAAACATGAAAATTCCAGTATGGCACGATTAAGGATCAAAGAGATGGAAATATTTACTATCTCAATTAGATTATTATACTCTATATATGAATTGAATTGCAATAATATACTTCATGATACAAATAACCCTCAATAAAGAAAAAAAATAGAAATATTGTACTGTGTGCTGCCTGTGACAGCCTTGTGGTGGGTGAACAGCAGAGTCAGGAGGCTTGCCATAAAGACACTCTCCAAGTGGCGAGGGATAGAACAAAACACACACACACACACATGCAGTATTTGTGGGTCTTCAAGCTCACTGTGACACTCTCCTGTAACCCAGGCCACAGACTTGAAATTGAGGGGACAGGGAAGTACACTTATTGGCTGTGACAGTGACTGCAGAAAAGCTGAGGCTCCAGGTGTTAGCAGCAGAGCTGACTGAGGCAGTCCCCAGCCGTGCCTGGTTAAACACTTCAGGTCAGGGAAGTCTCCACCTTTGCCTGGTGATGCTTCAGTTGTAAGATGCCATGAAAAGAAGCACACAGCTGGGCTGGGGGCAAAGTGCTTGCCTTGCAAACATGAAGATCTGTTGATTGCAGCGTAAAGGCTGGACATAGCGGTGAACATCTGCAGTTCTGCTACTAGAGAGATAGAGACAGGCGACCCTGGGGCTCTCTGGCCACCCAGTCTAACTCCCAGCGGCACGCTGATAGCCAAGCCTATGTTGGAAATCCAGGTGGGGCCTAGGGAGACAACTCAGGAGGTGAGAGAACCTGGATCTCTGTGAAGCCCAAGAATCTGAAATCCACCTAAGAGTTGGGCATGGCCGTTCCTTGCAGCAGAAACAGGCAGATCTTGGGAGCCTGCTGGGTAGCCAGGCTGCCTAGCTCAAACAGTCCAGTTCAATGAGAGGGCCTGTCTCAGAAAAACACAAAAACAAAAACAACCCCAAAACAACAACAACAAACCCAAAAACCAACCCCCCCAAACAAACAAACAAACAGAACAAACATCTAATATCCTCTGGCCTATGCATATGCATGCATGGGCATATGTTTTCACACACCTGCTCATACATGTTACATCTCCTCCACATAAACATGGTCCCAAAGGAGGCTTTTGTCTCAACATTCACACACACACACACACACACACACACACACACACACACACACACACACACACACACGGGCAGAAGACAAAGTTAGTAGGTTAGGGAGAAAACTCCCTTTGGGTGCACATTGGAAACCCTTGGGAGAGCAAAGAAAAAAGGCTTGAGGCAATGCTGACAATTCATGAAAATTTTGGGAGAGCAAAGAAAAGGTCTAGATATGGGAATGTCCTTCCATTTTTACCCAACTGTTGGCAATAATTAAAACAGCTAAGTTTTGGATCTGTCCAAGTTTGGTTGCAGATGCGTATAAGCTTAGAACCCCTTAATGTGGGCATAGGGTTTTGAGATTCTCTAAAAGACATCCCAAATGCATGTCAGGAGGAACAGACAACTGGACGTTTCCCATGGGGACATGAGGTCAGTAACCTGTTATGGCAGCCCTCAAAATGTGTAGTGACCCAAAGAACAGGAGCACAGACTGTTCCAGTGACTCATCAGTACTGGACAGGGACCAAAGAGCACAGCTGAGCTGGCTTGGGGACACAGTCATCTACATAGTGCACTAGGAATTTTTCTGAGGCCAAGTGGCAGCCATGGCAGCCTGGGGGTGCAACTGAGACAGTTCTCCCCCAGTGGAAAGTGTCTTAGTTGTAGGTCAGTGAAGAGGTTGGGTACCTCTACTCCCAGTGAACCAGAGAGGTGTTGACATTCTCTTGGACAAAGGGGAGCATTTATGTGATGAGGAAGGGAGAATTCAGCTGGTCTTGGATACAGAAAGGTGGCAATTGGGTAGTTAGGGAAAGGGGAGTCCCAAAACCAGTGAAGAGGGGGAGGAATCCCACCCTCAGAGACAGGCAATAGGCGAGAAACTTAGCTGTTGACCGGCAGTGCTTATCTGGATTTCATTTGACCTGAGAGGTGGAGTTTCTGTAGCTACAAGAATCCTTCTAAGTTCATAAAGAGAGATAAACTTAGCATCATCACTGTTTGAAATCTGCAGTGAAATATACATTGTTAGACATGTACACAGTGTAGGGAAACGCAGTAGACATGCAGCACAGCAGAGGCCTGGGAAAAGAACTTTGTGTTAAAGTGTTAATAGTATGATGGGAGACACTTTAAGAAAGAGACAAACACCCCTACCCAGATCTAGCCAATGGATAGAACATTCTCCACAGTTGAGTGGAGAGTGGGATTTGACTTTCACATGAACTCTGGTGCCCCATATTTGACCATGTCCCCTGGATGGGGAGGCCTGGTGGCACTCGAAGGAAGGATAGCAGGCTACCAAGAAAAGACTTGATACCCTATGAGCATATATAGGGGAGGAGGTCCCCCTCAGACATAGTCATAGGGGAGGGGAGTAAGGGGAAAATGGGAGGGAGGAATGGGAGGATACAAGTGATGGGACAACAATTGAGATGTAATATGAATAAATTAATAAAATATATTTTAAAAATTAAAAAAAAGAAAGAGACAAACAAAAGGGAATTTAAAATCTTGGAACTATGATAGAATCGTGTAGTGGAAAGTTTTACCATAATTAGATTAATGAATTATAGCTCCATTGATCAATGTCAACCTTCTGAACAGTTAATACAATAGCATAGCAACAGGAACAAATAAAGCATTCTTTTAGACATGTTGACCTCTATAACTCACATTTACCAACTAAAAACACATCGTAGACCTTCTAACATTAGTAAAATGCCTTTCTGGAAGCTTTAAAACATAAGTGAGATTGCTGTAAGGAGTCACTGTGCTTTAGCTAAAAGAATGGTAAGAAGGTAGACTGTATCTAGACCTGACAGTTAAAGTTTGGTCTCCTACATATGAAGAGGGCTGAGAAGATACCTGAAGTCTCCCATGATAGAAGCTGGCCATGTGACTACTTAGCCTGAGTATGAATTTGAAACAGACCTGTAGCATTACCCTGTTTGGCGAGGCTGCTGAATCTAGGAGCCATCTGTACTCCACCAGGTCAAGGAACTTAAAGGCTGCAAGTGTCTAAAGCTCTTGTGCTGCTTGAACCTCCGGTGGCTTGGCACAGAGAACAAGCCTGTGTGTGAGCAGTGACATCCATAGGCCGAATTTGCCAACAGGCTAGGCTGTGGGACTAGTGTCCTATTCTGGTTGCAGATGTCTCCTTTTGGCTGCATCTGAAATAAGTCCCTGACAGAGCTGACTCGGGCTGGACCCCGGCGGGAAGGGGCATTGTAGATCTATATTTTTTCCTCAGGGGCCTGGAGTATAGTTGGCTGTAACTGAGCCAGTTGGGAAGGCTCCTCTTAGGTTTTAAAGATTTTACCAGTTCCTATATGGGGGATCAGGAAACATCCTTAGCCTTTTAATTAAGAAGGCAATGAGATGGCAGTTTTGTTTATCTTAAGAATATTTAAATAGACAAACTTTGAGCATAGTTTATTTTAATACTTAAAGACTAAGACTAGGTTTTATCTCTGTTAAGTTGGAACATTAAAAACAAACATACAGTCCAGAAGGAGCAGAACAGTTTTGTATGATCCATAACTTCACATTTAGAATTTTAGGCTAACCATGGTTTAAGGCAGTGATTTAAATGTTAACATTGTAAACAAATGAATGTTAACACAGTAGAACATTATAGAAACTGTATCAAACCCATTAGCCAGGAAGCCTGAAGTTGAATCCAGGTTAGCTGATGGCAGGAGGAACAGCATTTATCTTGTTAATTTGAATAGACCTTTATATAACTCTGAAATAAGAAACATTTAGAACCAAGGTACAATAAAATGTTTTTTTTTAATCTAAAAGGAAATAAATAGTTTAAGTTTTAGTCTAAACATCATACCCCAGAAACAATCATATACCCAATAAACAATCTTTATTTTTAAGAGTTGGAAAATATAGCCTTAGAGAAAGCAAAGCTTCCCTGTCTGAGGTCCAGAGGCTTGGAGACAGTCACTGTGTGCAGGTGATTGACCCTGCCCCTAGCCTTCCTTAGCCCACTTTTGCCAGGCTGGGCTCAGGGGCTGTGCATGAGCATCTTCAGTGAATCTCTGGCATACCTGGGGTGAGAAGGGGGAGGGGCTAGGGCTGTGGCAGGAAGCTAGTGGTCATGTGGACAGACCATGTGTAATACTTTTTTTAACGGAAGAGAACAGGCAGTCCTCAGGCACCCCAAAAATGGTTTGGGGTCACTCTGGAACAGCACAGTTGCACAAGCTGGTCATGAAGTGGCGAGTGGTGGCAGCAAGTACCATTTGGTCACCCCAAGCCCATCCTATGGGGTATAATCTCTTTTCCTACCAGCCTCAAATGAAGCATGCAATGTAGCAATGCAACAGCATTTTTTTTTTTTTTTTTACCTGGCTGGGCTTATATCTAAGACCTTTCCCATGTGCAGGCAGTAGGGACAGGGAGCCCAGTGTCTGACTGCTCTAGGGGCCAAGTTTAGGGCGGGGGGGGGGGGGAGGTGGCAAACCAAGAGAGCATCTGTTTACCTCAGTGGTAGTCTTGAAAGCTGGTCAGGAAGGCTTCTCCACAGGTGGCCTGGGCTAAGTGGCTAGGTTAGTATGAGGCAGTGAGGAAATAGGAGAGTACTCAGAGAAATTTGTTATGCACAGTAAAGGGAGATGGGCTTCCATTGTGAAGACAATAGACTGGACCTCCAGTTTAGAAACTGAGTCATGGGCACTAATATTATATTTAATAATTAGATAGTAAGGCAATAAGATGCCAGGCAACAAATATTATGTTGTAGAGGGGTTTATTAGATGAACATTGGGGAAGAAGGGAAGGGAGAAAGGGGTACCCCAAAGAGAGACAGAGACAGAGAGAGAAAGGAAGAGTAAGAACAGCGAAGAAGTAGAGAGAGGAAAAGTAGTAGAGAGGAAAAAGAGAGAGGGAAAGTAAGATAGAAACCATGAGGAGAGTTTATTCTTTTATATGGCCCTAGGCAGGGCCACGCCCCCATGACAGGTAAGCAGTGACATCACAGGTAGACAGACTGAAGCAGAAAGCTAGCAAGTTGCCTAGCTGATGGCTCAGGCAACTGCTCAGGATTCAAAGTAGAAAGAGGGAAAGAAGCCCAGGGTTCCTTCTCTAGAGACTGGCTGTACTGTGGCCAAGGAAGAAAACTTAAACAGACTATAATTTTTTCTTCAGCTGAGGCTGTCAAAGCAGCTTCTAGCCAGAAACCTCACAGGGGTCTTAAAAGGAGGCTCTTTGATCTGTAGATTGGTCTCTTTGCAGTGATCTCCAGTAAGCTAGTGTAAACTTAGGCCTGATAGCCCTAGAAAGCTAATGGTAAAGCCCTGAGTCTGATAACCTATTTGCAAATCTACAGGGAGATAAGAAATAAGAGAGAGATAGAAAAATGACCCACCCATATTCACATACATTCAAGAGAAAACATGGATGAGGCTAGGTATATTAACTTCAACTGGATGAAGTTGAACTTCCTAATTTCAATGCTGATTATTGTTGGTAACTGTACTTATACTCCTGAGAAAAGGGAATTAATTACCTCATAGTCCAAAAAGGGGCAATTAATAAAAAAAAGATGAATTCTAAAATACATGTTTTCAAAGTCAACATTTCTTATCTATGTATCCATTACATAAGTTCATAGTAAGCTCAGAGTGACGAAGATTGACGAGGCCTAAAGGTTAACAGGGTCTAAAACTTAACAAGCATATATAACTTTTCAATAGAACTGACACAGCTAAACATTTTCCAGCTATATTAGTTCATAATGAGTTCACCACAATTTTATCAGTCTTTCATTGTAAGACACAGAGTAAATTTAAAATGACAGTATATGATGCCACAAATTTACAAGGTATAAGGAACTACAAGAGAAAAGTTTGTATATTTAGACATTAAGGTTCATGTCTGATTTAGACATTTCTAGGTAGCCCCATTATATCTTGGATTCATGGGAAGTTTAAACTAACTTGTCTATATTTACTGTGAACACCAGGAGTCATGGTGCCATTTGGAATGAAGTCTTATCTGAGGCCACAAATCTGCTTCAAAGTTATCCCCTAATGCGACATCTGAAGGTCCACAAAGGTATCTATTGCAGTCATAAACTCTCTAAAATTGTTTTAGAAGATCTAAAACAATTTAACCTTTAAAACGATTTGAATCAAATCAGGAATTCCATAATTGGGGATTAATTCACCTGAACAACAGTACATACTCAACAAGATCCTGTAGAAAGTTTGCTCAATCTGAGCTGGTCAATACCCAGAAGGTGACATTTCACACTAATGCCAGATAGTTTTTCTTTTTGGTTTTTTTGAGACAGGATTTCTCTCTGTAACCTTGCCTTTCCTGGGCTCACTTTGTAGGCTAGGCTGGCCTTGAATGTAGCCTTGGCTATCCTGGACTCGTTTTGTAGACCAGACTTGCCTTAGACTCACAGAGCTCTACCTGCCTCTGCTTCCCTGTGTGTTGGGACTAAAGGCATGTGCCACCATGCCTGGCTCTAATGCCAGATTTTAGAGAGATGCAGCAGTGCACAATTGACGGGTTTGTCAGAGCTTGGAAGCAATTCTGGGGTGCATCACGGTACAGACCTTGCAAAATTCCTGATCCCTTCCAGAGATCTCATGCCTACTGAACTTCCACAAATCAATGGCTGTTGAGATTGTGTCAGAGGCTAGAACAATCCTGGGAGTGTATCAAGATGTACCAAGAACTCAACCTCATGTGAAAACTTCGCAGCTAAACTCAGGGCCACCATTAGAACTTTTTGAGTTGACCCCATAGCCAGAGAGGCAAGGGATGAAGGCAGAGTTGATAGTACAAGAGTCTCTGTTTCGAGGTGTAAAACACATTACAGGGAATCAAGGACACAGATAGCAAATGCAGAATCAATGAGATTGACTTCTGGAATATACAGAGCACACACAGATCATTCTGAGTTGATCAGAAGACACCATAGGCCCAATGTATAGGATCTTCTGAATTGATCCAGGGACAGCATTTGGGATATATAAAAGCTGTGGAGAAGGTCTCAAAACAAGAAGAGCTGACAGCCGTGGAGATAACATCAGGGCCACATTTGGGAGCTCTGAAATCCATGCAGTTAAGGTCAAGGTCAAAGCTGGGACATGTCCAGTCTACGCTGTCAAAACTAGGGATGCAAGCACGTGATAGGAAACTTGAGGAGCTGCCTCCAGGCTCCAACTCAGAAGATGTAAAACCTGAGTTTCTACTTTCAAGGCAAAAGTTAGAAGACAGGGAATCTGTGACCTTAACCCCAGGACAATGTCTAGAAAGGATAAAATCTAAAGTGGTATCCCCAAGCAGTTCCCAGGCCGTTGATATAAAATTTGTGAAGCTGATTCCAGGTTCATGGATTCAAGACTTGAAAATTGTGGGTTTGTTTAGTGATATATAGGTTCAAGATGCAAATGTCAGGGGTTTGAAACTTGAACCAAAAAAGCAAGGGGAGCATCCTATGACCTTTGTACCAGGGGTGCTGTTTTAAGAGAATCCTGTAGAGGGCATTTGACTTTTGTTTCTTTTCATTAAAAAATAATAAATTTTTAGGCTAACATAAAAATAATTGGTTTCGCCAGAATGTTTCCAAACACACATAAAATCAAACTTTATACTCCCTGGTTGCTGTCCCACTGTTCCCCCTGGGACCACCCTTCTCTACCTGCTTTCTTTCCTTTCCCAAGACAATGCCTATTCTACTTCTCACTTGTACGTCATTACCTCCTCCTTCTCCTCCCTAAAGATCTCTGCCTCCCTTCTCCTGATCTCCCTTTTAGTTTCAAGACACTTGAATTTTTAACCTCTAATCTAGACCAATCTCACCCTACAATTAAGAAAATGAAGATAACAGCAAAAGCTGATAGCATTATTTTGTCCCAAAGCAACACCTTATTACTTTAAAAGATTTTTCATCAGTCTCCCAACAAGAGCAGTGTGTGCAGAATGGAGAGGCTCAGAGTCAACGCCCAATGGCTAACACACCAAAGTGATGAAACTTGTGCCTTAGAAAGGCAACCACGTCAGACTATACAGGCTTGAGAACAGGAGGACTGTTTTGGACTTTTACGTGGCTATCAAGAGAAATGTTCCCACTAAAACCAAAAGCAAAATGCCATCTGACAAAGAGATATGTACAAAAGGAATGGACCAGATAATGGTGTCACTGAAGAAGTTAATTATCCTCCAAGGAGGAATCTGAGCTCTGGAGTGAGTATGCTGCAGGAAGCACTGCCATGAGGTGAGAACCGATCCTTAGGTGAGCACTAGATAAAGAAAATGTCCTCTACACATGTGCTACTGACCTGGGCTGGGTCAGTGTTCTAAAACCTCATCCTTATACTCACAGACAAGTGTAGCTCTCTCCCTCACCAAAGAAGCTTCATTTTCTGCAGCAGACAAGAATACCTACTGCTTAACCATCAAGCCCAAATCTACACACACACGGGGAAAGTGGTTCTGTTAGAGATCCAGAACTGGTCAAAATACAGAGGAAAAAATGATCATGGAAAGATCAGTCCCAATAGGGACTTCTACAACACTCCCTCCCCTACACCTACGGCTCAGAGCATACTGTAGAAGGGGGTGGAAGACTTGGAAGAGCCAGAGAACCAGGACACTAGCTGGCTGTGAGATAGAGTCAACTAAGTATGACAGGGATCTACACTCATGAAATCTCAGCAATATGGCTACATGATGGCCACAGCAGCTGACATGTCAGCATAGATGGGGAAGTTTCACAAGGCCTCACCCATTATTAAAGAGCTATAGGCAATCAACATCTGCTGAGACAAAGAGAATCAAGGTTCTCCAGTGATGATACTATGGCATTTATGGATTAAAACCAAAGTCACAGCTGGGACAAGTCAAGTCTATGTTGTCAACCCCAGGGATGTAAGCAGGGGATAGGTAATCTGAGGTGTTGCCTCCATGCTCCAACTGGGAAGATGCAAAACCTGAGTTACTACCTTCAAGGTAAAAGTTCGAAGATAGGGAATTGGTGAGGGTTGAATGCTGGGAAGGACTGGGATCCACGTGACTGATAGAAGACAAAGAAAAGAACCTGCACACCTAGTAAAATGTCCATAAAACAGGAGCTGAATAACCCATGGATGTGTGCCCCAGGTCTCTCGTTATCTGGCCTTTGTGTGTGTTTTTTTCTGCATGTCCACAGTAAAAGGTGGAGGTGACCAGGCTCCCTAAGCAGCAACCTGCAACAGGGTGGTCCTTCTGCATATTCATCTCTACAGGATCTACATGTGTCACCGACCTGTGCAGACAAATATACAGAAAGGCGGTGGGCAGGCGGGCTAACTGATATTTCAACATCTGTTTTCATTTGCTTTTTATCTCTAATTAATGACCCATTACAAACATAAATTACTAAATAGTGTATAACTAAGCATAAGAAAGTTTAAAAGTGTCAAAACTACGACTACAGCTAGAAATATTAGCAGTGCTGTAAACTATATTACTAAATCATGGATGTCCTCACTAATTTGGTGCATACTCTACAGAAATTAACAAATTCCAGTTTTACATACTTTTTTTTTTTCAGTCTAAACAAAGCACAACTGGGGCAAAGGCATGAAGTCCTGAGTGCTAAATAAATGTCCACGACTGTGTCTGATAGAAAACTCCTTTTCTTCCATGTAGTCTGCTCCTTCAGTTTAGTGTGTGAAAATCTAATCCTTCAAGTCAGTTGTGACTATAATTTGTATCAAATACACATGTTTTCTGCTTTAGCTCTCCTTCCCTCTCTCTCTCCCTCTCCCTTTCTTCCTAAAGTTAGGAAATAGCTCTGAAGGATACTTTTCTAAAGAAAATGTATAGGCCAAGCACAGTGGCACATGCCTTTAATCTCAGCACTTTCAAGGCAGAGGCAGGCGGATCTCTGTGAGTTCAAGTCCAGCCTGTTCCACATAGAAAATTCCAGGACAGCCTCAACTACATAGAGAAACTCTAACTAACTAACTAACTAACTAACTAACTAAATATCCATGCCATGCAGCCTTACTAATCTTAATCATTTTGCTATCTTAACTTCAGGTAGGTCTGTTCTTTAAAACATTTGAGAATTTCATACATGGGTTTAATATTATTTCCACCACACAGTCTCTTCCCTCCAACTCAGAGCCACCTACCCCATTCCCTCTACTCTACCAGTCACCCCAGGTCTGTCCCCAACTGAGTAGTGATTCTCTTAACTTATAAAGCTTTGAACCACACAGATAATACAGTTTCCAAAGTCTCAGTAGAGACAGGATTTCTTGCTATTCCCTAAACTTGTGACTAATTTTTCTGGTCCCTTTCTGAAGGAGTCTTAGTTTCAACATGGCCAATCAGGGAAATGCTAACCAAAAGTCAATAGACTTCAGTATGGTGGCATAGACCTGAGATCTCAGCATTTGGGAGGGTAGGTCTTTTTTTGTAATTACTCCCTAAAGGACAACAATATAGACTAAGAACTATTTATATAGTAATGACGTTTACATTTTAATAGCACTTACCTTGTATTGAGTAGTTATACTGGCTAGTTTTATATCAACTTGATACTCACTAAAGTCATCTGAGGCAGAAACCTTAAAAAAAAAAAAAAAAAAAAGCCAGGCGTGATAACAAATGCCTTTAATCCCAACACTGGGGAGGCAGAGGCAGGCAGATCACTGTGAGTTCGAGGCCAGCTTGGTGTACAAAGTGAGTCCAGGACAGGCACAGCTACACAGGGAGACCCTGTCTTGAGGGGGAATAAAGGCCTCCATAAGATCAGATTGTAAGCAAACCTGTAAGGCATTTTCTCAATTAGTGATTGATAGGGGAGGCTCAGCCCGTAGTGGGTGGGGCTGCCCCTGGGTTCTCTAAGAAAGTAGACTGAGCAAGCCATGAGGAAGCCACTAAGTAGCATTTTTCATGGCTTCTGCATCAGCGCCTGCCTCCAGGTTCCTGTTTTGCTTGAGTTCCTGTCCTAATTTCTTTTGATGGTGAACAGTGATTTGGAAGTATAAGCCAAGTTGGGTAGTTGTTTTATTTCTGAGGCAGGGTCTCATGTGGATGAGGCTGGTCTTGATCTCCTGATGCTTCTGTTTCTCCTTCTCAAGGGCTAGAGTTTCAAGCACCACTGACATGTAAACTAGTTTTTGCATTTGAAAACGCTTTACTTTTCATTGAGTTGACCAAAGAAACTCTGATGAAGAAATTGTTCATTTCACACATGTCTCCAGTATATATTGCTAAATGTGTGCATTGTTGTCCTCCTAGAGCTGTATTATAAAGCGCTACTGTGAGAAGAGATTTGTGCCTAAAGACCTGGCAACAATTGGGAGTGACCATGGAGTCAGTAAGTAAGTATTGTTCCTCTGGCCTGTACATGACACAGATACTCAGAGTGTGTCCTTAGATAGTCTGCAACCACATCAGAGTGTGCGTGGGGTTAAGCTGAGAGAGAGGCTTGGGAGATAAATTGGAAAAGATGGGGCGAAGGGACAACACAAATCCTAACTGGCAGATGGGGCACCTGGGACAGACGTCTGTGTAAGCAGGTCTGACCAGCAAGTGTGCTCTTAGACTGTTTGGTCTTTTGTTGGCTTATGATCTTGACAGGTTTTTGCATTCCAGTAAATAGATCTGAGAAGGGTGAAGTTGGAGATATGTGGGGATTTATTTGGGGGTGAGTTGGGAATGGTTGGGGAAAGGATTAAAGCAGCAAGAAAATCACTGCAAAAAGGTAGAATTAGGTAAACAGCACATTTCTTAAACATGGCATTTCAGTCCTTTGCCACCCCTGTTCAGTCTCTCCCCTCAGGGTATCCAGGTACTGTTGTGCACTGGGCTGGGCTGGGCTGGGTTGGGCTGGGCTGGAGAGAACGAAGCTTAGCTGGGACAGATGGGCTAGTTGGTGGTGGTGCCCTCTCTGAGGTCTTTTTTTTTTTTTTTAGTGAAATAGCTCTCTTTATTGAGGGGTGAACAAGGACTATTTAAACCTAGGGGAGGCCGAGTAGTGGTGGTACAAACCTTTAATCTTAGCACTCCTGTGGCAGAGGCAGGTAAATCTCTGCGAGTTTGAGGCCAGCCAAGTCTACAATGTGAGTTCCAGGACAGCCAGGGCTATACAGAGAAACCTTGTCTCAAAAAACCAAAATGAACAATCAAACCTTGGGGAGTGGGTAGGGGTTCACAAGGTGAATGCACATCATTGACTGGGGT
The DNA here is from genome assembly GCF_903995435.1 of Acomys russatus. Classification (NCBI taxonomy): domain Eukaryota; kingdom Metazoa; phylum Chordata; class Mammalia; order Rodentia; family Muridae; genus Acomys; species Acomys russatus. The sequence continues at coordinate 162,754 of NC_067164.1, read as the reverse complement.
GGAGGTGCTGGAAATGCTCGTCTGCATGGAGAGGAATTCCACGTGCTTGCTGAACATGTTCTTATAAGGAGGGGAAGTCTAACCTGAAATCTACCAGGCTACACGACACCTTGTTGCAGGATATTTGACTCCATTTCTAGATCTTCTTCAGAGCCTACTTCTCAATCTTCCCTGTGATTTCTACTCCTGCAGCTGCATCTTCGTCCCTCTCGGGTCTTTCTTGAGCACTTTAAACTCGCAGTTTCTTTTTAAAGATCCATTTACTTATTATCTATACACTGTTTTGTGTGGGAAGGAGTAAGCTTTGGCATAGGTGGGAGCAGTCTTGGCGGGCTTTACCCTTGGGGCACCCCATGAATACCTTGTGACAGACTGAGTGGAGCCATCCTGGGTCTGGAATTCAGGAAGCAGACCTGGGAACCCCACCTGGACTATTGTCTTTCTAATGGACCCTCACCGGGAGAAGGAGCCGGTCCCTTCCCACGGGACTGAAGGAGTTGGGGAAGAGAGAATAACAAAGTCGGCTGCAGAGAGAGCGTGCGGGGGCAGCGGACAAGCTGGATCAGCACCCACGCCAGAGAGACACCTAAGGATCCGTCCCGTGGAATGGCTACCGGAAGGTTCACTCTTTTGTCCCTTTAACCTTTTTCCTTCTTGTATAAGCTAGTTGGGTTGCATAATAAAGTTTAATTGCTAAGAAACAGAGTCAACAGTTTTGCCTGCATGTACACCTGCATGCCAGAAGAGGGCACCAGATCTCATTATCAATGGTTGTGAGCCACCATGTGGTTGGTAGGAATTGAACTCAGGCAGGACCTCTGGAAGAGCAGACAGTGCTCTTAACCTCTGAGCCATCTCTCTAGGCCCGTTTTTTGTTTTGTTTTGTTTTGTTTTGTTTTTCATGACAAGGTATCTCTGTATAGCTTTGGTTTTCCTGGAACTCACTTCATAGACCAACTAGCCTTGAACTCAGATTTGCCTGCCTCCTGAATGCTGGGAATAAAGGTGTGCACCACCACTTTTGGGCACATTCTGGACTTTCTATTTTGTTCCACTGGTTGGTATGTTGATATGCTGATGCCATGAGCTTAATTACAGAGGATTTATGGCATTGTAGTGAGCATGTAAGAGCAATGTCAACTGCTCAGTGTAGAAAACCATAATAAGTGTGTTATGAAGTGATAAGGACAGCTGTAGCCAGCTGAGCTAGTAAACATGAGTGGCGTATAGTAATAGATAATCAGACCTGAGTGTGTGATGTGATAAAGAGTAAACAAACTCGGTGAAAAGTATATAAACCTCGGTCGAAAGCCATTCAGTATCTCACTTCCACCATGGCTGCATAAATCCTGACTGCCCAGAACGAGATCCACTGAACAGACCGAGACTCTGCCCAAATACCCAAACATGAATGACGGCTCAAGCTCCTAGGACCCTACTGCTGTAATCAGAAGTCGCAGCTCTGGACCTGTCGTCGCTGACACGACTCTCCATCAGGTCGTATAACCCTGATTAGGAATGTTAGATGCTACTCCTATTAGAATTAAGATAGTTATGAATGTTTGAGTGTAAGATAGAATAGTATGGAATGGTATTATTATATGATTTTGGCCATTTGTGGTTTTGGATTGATTTGGTGTTGTTTTTGTGTAGTGGTGACTGATATTCTTGAACCCGTTTATGTTAATAAACTTAGCAACTGCAAAACCACTGATCAGTCTCAGATTGAGTTCATTCGGGATCCTGAGTGCGAAGTACTCAGTGCTCGCGACAGTTGGCGTAGTCGGCAGGATTCCGAATGCCCTTATAAATGGTTAGGGCCAGATGGTATTACAGTTTATATGTAATTGGATTAAAACTGCTTGCAAACAGTTACCAGGCCATTACCAGACTCCTCGAAGCCAACTCCAGGCAACTGGAGGAAGAGCAGGTTAAAGGAGCAGGGAAAACCTGGGTCAGAAACACCACCCTCCCTAAGGGTGTGGAGTAAGACGAACGCAGTACCCGAAGCCAACCCAGTTTCTGGGGAAGAGCGGGTAAAGGCACAGTGGAAAGAAAACTGTATGCAAGTAATGTTCAAATTTTTAAGCAAAAGAATTGAAAGAAGAGCTGATTTGAAATTCGAAAAATTACATAAATCAGTTGGTCTGAGTAATTTTCAGTGGTATTGGAGAAAGAAGGAAATTAAATTTTTATATCATTTGGCAAGCTTACTGTGGAGATGAAGTCCATAATTAAGAAGATGAGGGGTATGGGTATAAACCCAGTTACAGGAAACCCACCCACCAGTCAGGAAGAACAGAAATGGATGGGAACAGCACAGGCAGTAAAAAATAGACTAGGCATAAAACCAATCGATGTAAATTTAGATTTAGTAGATCCAGGGCTGGTAACTCCACTAGTGGAAAAAGCACCCAAAAATGAGGTGCCTGCAATTCTAATGAAAACTGTGCAAGATATAGATAAAGATAGAATAATGGGCAAAAGGCTAGCCATGAATATAGTGAGGAAACAAAAGGATCTGGCCAATCCAACTGAATCCTCATACTCTTTCCCGGTTGTAACGACCAGTAAGAGGACTCCAATTAGAAATATTGCCAATAGACTGAACCCCTTCAGTAATGGCAACCAGCCCCATTGGACACCGGGAACAGAAGTTAAAGAGTCCAGGCCATACTCCCCACAGGAGTTGGCAGACTTAAGACGGGACTATGCCCAAAATGGTCAAAAAGATGCACAGTACATGGTCAGACTGTGGGAAAAAGGGGCTGACACAGTCATATTACATGAACAGGAGATGAGGAAAATTAAGGGGATCATAGAGAACCCGTCTATCTATGAAGCATTGGAACATGTGTTGGACACCACTAAAGGTGACACACACCCTCTCCTGGATTGGATTACTGCAGCCTGGCGACTGGCATTCCCAACCCTAGATTTAACACAGTTTGAAACAGCAGGAAGGTGGAACACATATGTAGAGGCAATTAACGTATGCAGAAAATTGGGTATCTTATGGTTTATATATAATGAGGCAGCAACCCCCCAAGCAGCACCTTTTCTTCCCTCCTTTAGACGCATCTTACTTAAAGGAGCTCCTCAACACCTCAAGATGAGTCTAACTGGAGGCTTGCAAAATTGCCAGACAGTGGCAGACAGTATAACCTTCTTCAAGGGCTTCAGAGAATTAGAACAGGAAAGAGTAATCTCTTTCCAAGCTAAAACTAGACCAAACCCCCCACAGAAGCAAAGAGTTAGACCTTTTCAAAATATTAAAATTAGACCTTTCGGTAAACCAAATTTAAGAATGCCAATAAGACACAACAATCAAAGACCAGGAATCTTTAAAAGATTCATAGGTCAGAAGGTATCACCATTTAATAGACCAAGACCTAATCAGTGGAACCTACAAAGACAACAGAGACAACAAAGACAACCTTTTTTAGGCCAATGGGGCTGCAGGGGCCCCTTCCCTCAAAACCAAGCCAGACGCTGGCGATCGAACCAAGGTGGCAAATAGTAGAAGATACCAGACCATTTGTAAATTTTCCCATAGAAATTAATGGATTACTTAAACCAGTAAAATGGCTTCTAGATACAGGTAGCCAGATAAGTATTATAAACTGTCACCCTAACCAAAATAAGGGATTTAAAGAAATAGGAATACAAGGTGTGAATGCAGTTAAAAAAGTACCAGTAATTAAGGTACGTATAAATATATTTGGCAAAAAGTATGATTTAGATATGGCAAGTTTTATGGCACCCTCCAGTGTTTTAGGTATAGAACATATTAAAAAATTATTTCCAAAATTTTTACAGATAAAAACAATTAAAAAATATTTTAGTAATTTAGCAGAAGTAAAAATAGAACCAGTAAGATTATCAGATATTAAGCCATCCTTCACGCCACAATACCCAATTAAAGGAGGTATAGAGGATATTACAAAAACCTTACAGGAATTACTAAAAGAGGGAATTGTTACACCCACCCAGAGTTTTAATTATAACTCCCCTGTGTGGCCTGTTTTGAAACCAAATGGAAAATGGAGATTTACAGTAGATTATAGAAAAATTAATGAACTTAGCCCAAAGATGCCAGGGACATTGCCGGATGTAGAGGATATATTCCTAAGAATTAGACAAGCCGCCCCTAAATGGATGGCGACTATAGACCTTTCAGATATGTTCTTTGGAATACCCTTGCACCCAGCTTCACAAGAAATAACAACCTTTACTTGGCAAATAAAACAATACAAATTCTTAAGATTACCCCAAGGTTATTTAAATAGTCCAATTATTGCACACACCACCCTGATGAAAACTTTAGAAGATTTTGAGTATCAGGGGGTGGAAATGGTATCCTATATAGATGATTTAATGATTTTTGGACAAGATGAAGATAAAATTCAAGAAACAGTAAAAAATTTAATACAACACCTAAGAGACAAAGGCTGGACCATAAATATGACAAAGGTCCAAGGCCCCAGTAAACAAGTGAAATTTCTGGGAGTACATTGGTCCACAGAAGGACCCAAGATCCCTGAAGAGGTAATAAATAAACTGGACAGATTAGAACAGCCAAAAAATAAACAACAGGTACAGCATTTGATAGGATTATTTGGCTATTGGCGCCAACATATTCCCTATCAACAACTCCTGTTGCAACCTTTATATAAGATAATTAAAAAAGCACATGATTTTGAATGGACAGATGCTCAAGAAACAGAGGTCAGAACCATGATTGACCTGATCAGACAATATCAATCCCTTGGCTATATTAATAAAGGAGACACAGTAATGATAGAAGTATTATATACTAAAGGATATGGCAATTGGAATATTTTTGCTAAAGGAAATAGGTTAACTCCAATCGTCTTCTATTGTAAAAAATTCCCATGGTCAGAAAATAAATACTCTCTGTTCGAGAGAACCATCTGGGCTACATATGAGGCATGCAGAACTACACATTCACTGATACAAAATAATCCAACAGTGATCCGAACTGAGATGCCTATTATAGACTGGATAAAGGCACCAGGAGAAGCATGGGCAGGACTACCAATGGAAGGCAAGGTCCTCCACTGGAAATGGTATCTGTCAGACTTCTTCAAACATAATAAGGTCTCAACCCAGGGCCGTATATCCCAAACCTCGGAAGATGTTCTAAGGTCAGGGAATACTGAGAACCCAACATGGTTGATACCACCCAGTTTAATCCCCAAAAATACTAAACCTGGCCCAGATCAGACCATTGGCCTGTGGGGCACTAAGGAGTTCAGTAGGGAAATACCAAATGTGTGGTTTACAGATGGATCATCAACAACAGCAAACAGTATAGTGAGGTGGAAAGCTGCTGTCTATAGGCCAGAAGATGGTAAAATAATCACTGACCAAGGAACAGGAAAATCAGCACAGCATGCTGAAGTAATTGCAGCCTTATTGGCAGCTAGACAATCAAGACAGGAAAATAGAAGAAATTTGAATTTATACACCGATTCATGGTGTGTAGCAAATGGGATAGCAGTCTGGTCGGGCAAATGGAGAAGGACTGACTGGAAAATAAATGGTAAACCTTTATGATCAGGAGATGCATGGAAGGAGTTAGCAGAAATAGGACAGACTGTTAAAATTACAGTTTTCCATGTAGACGCACACACAAATAAACAGGATGAAATGCATAAAAATAATGACGTTGTAGATAAACTAGCAGCACTGATGGCTGATGTAAAAATAAGGAAAACATATAGGATTAAGGAAATTGGTCCCACAAAAAAGATAATTAAAACTAAGTATGAACTAGTTAAACCTAATACTCAACCTATTGGAATTACAAGTAATGAAATTGTTTCATTACATAAGGGAATGGGACACATTGGTGCCCACTCCCTCAAACATTGGTTTGACAAAAGAAATATTAAAGTATCATGGCACTGTATTAGACAAGCCTTAAGGAATTGTGAGCAATGCCCCAATGAGAAGTTACGTTTTAATCATAATTATCATGGAAACATTGGTTTCCGAGCAGGTTTTAATTACCTGGTCCAAATTGATTTTATAGGACCACTTAAGAATTTTAAAAATCGATATGCTTGTACCATGGTAGATGCAACAACAGGCCTAGGACTAGCAAAAGCAGGAAACAAACCCGATCAACAAACATGCATACTCACACTTTTACAATGGTGTGCACAGTATGGCGTACCACAAACCATTCAGTCAGATCAAGGCTCACATTTTACAGGAAAAATAACACAAAAACAGCCAGACTACTAGGTATCATGTGGGATTTCCACCAACCATATAATCCCACGGCAGCTGGTGCAATAGAAAGATTTAATGGATTGTTAAAAATACAATTAATACATAGACATAAGGAACCATTACAAAAAGCATTAAATTGGTCCATTTTAGAATTAAATTCAAGACCAAGACTTAATAGGGACAGCCCATTATAAGAAGTAATAAAACTAAATATAGATATAAAATATCCACAGGAAGAAGACAGAAAAATCAATAGACCATATCTGTGCATCCACAAAAATAATAAGGACAACTCAATTGCCAAAGCAGAAATAGTGGGCCCAGGACCGGGAAACAACCTTTGGATTACACAAGGTAAGGGAGATTTACGTATGGCAAAATTAGAAAATTTAGCATAAATTATGTGGTCATGGAACAAACTAATGAAAGCAATGATGTTATTCCTAATGTCCATGGCAATAACAATATGGATGATTTTCCCGATCCTGGATGCTCTACTAAACCTCTGCGAACAAAGTTGGCAATGGGAATACACAACAAACAAAACATTTGTAATGCATGGGGCTGCAAAAGCAGTAAATTATACAGTATGTTGGTTACATTTTTTAAATTGATACGTATATTGATCTGCATAACACCAGCATATGCTGATGGAGGTTCTTCTACTACTGCTACTGCTGGCTCTACGGCTGCTACCATCACAATACCAATTAAATTTAAAACAAGAGAAACATACAATATAACAAATAGATTCCCAGAATACTGGAAGGATTTTAGGGACTGGACATATGTCACCAATAGATTTAATAGTTTTTGGCAGAAATACTCTTACTGTATTGAATATCAATGGTATTCTGGCTGTGAACAATATTCAATGGCAGTGGGAGCATCATACCATCATAAAACCTTTATGATGGATATGACCATGAATGCCACAGATCTAGAGGAACAAAATCCCCTAAAATGTCACTGGATAGAATTTTGGGGAAACAAAACCAGCCATATGGCAATATATTCCACAGCCTGGAAATCCTGGACAAATTTAAAAACCATTACACTTAAAGTTAATAACAAGCCGGGCGTGGTGGCGCACGCCTTTAATCCCAGCACTCGGGAGGCAGAGGTAGGTGGATCGCTGTGAGTTCGAGGCCAGCCTGGTCTACAAAGTGAGTCCAGGATGACCAAGGCTACACAGAGAAACCCTGTCTCGAAAAACCAAAAAAAAAAAAAAAAAAAAAAAAAAAGTTAATAACAAATACAGAACAATGGCCATCCAGTATTATGACTTTTATGCAAGTGATAAACTATTTGAAACTTTCACTTGCGGAATGGCCATGAACACAACTTATGCAAGAACTTGGTTTTCACCATTATTCTCAAGTACGTGGGCCAACCTACCTGGATATTGGTATAATAAAACAACAAAAGCATTGGAGGAACAAAATTATGAATATAATGATGAGGAATATGAGGAGGAAACCACCAGCACAGAACAAACAACAACAACAACATGCAATCCATCAAAAGAACTTAATAGAAATTGTGAAATAGTTAAAGAAAAATTAGAACCAGAATTAGTTAAAAAGGGAATACCACCTCTCCCGAAACCATGGGGAAATCGTTGTCCAAATTCATTTATTAAACAAATTAACAACACAAATATAACAAGCTCCAACATATTATGTGTAGCAGACTTTCCAAACTTACCATTTTATGGAAGTCTCTACCCTATAAATATGAATGGAGACAAATATGGAATAAATCATACAGATCCAAAAACGAATATACCTTATAATTTAAAAATTCCACAGGTAAATGGAGAACCTTTGAAATGGGAAGAATGGAAAAAAATTTTACCACTAGGAGTGGATCATTGGAGAATGCCACTAATTTTGACTGAAATTCTTCCCCAACCATGGACAATAAATAGACAAAGAGATAAGAGAACACAATGCATTAGACCATCACATTTATGCAGTCCAACCATTCAAAATTATAATAATACATGTGATAATAATAAATGTCCATTAATATGGGCATGCATACCAGACATGCATGGTAAATCCATTTCAAAATCAGATAACAAGCAAGAAGGAAGTGTAGAAATTAAAATACCAATGGTCAATATAACATCTTATTATACATCGACCTTTGCAAATTCTACAGTATTAATATTAAATAATACAGACAATTTTTATAATACTTCCTCAGTTTGAATATATAATGGTACAGAATTACCTTATCATATTACCTTTAACATGTCTAATACAGCTCATAGATATAAAGACCCATTAAATAATAATAAAGATTTTTATAAACATGAAAGATTTATACACCTTTGTGTATATCAAGCTTCAGGATTAGATGAATATCCAATACCATATGATATAGAAACAATAAATGGGACAATTTTTAGGCCCAGTAAAAATATTACTGTATTTGGGAAAAAGAAGCAAACAGCAATAATAAATATAACAGATGCCTACGAAAACATAACATACAAACTACCATTAATAGCAGAACTTCAGCCAATGCCAATATTACAAATGGTCCAAGGAAGATCAGAAGGAGGAATAAATTTTGATTATAATAACACCGTAGTAATTTACAATACAGGAATTAACAAAACCCTTTTGTGGTTTAAAACTTTGTTTATGACCCCTACATCAAGATCAAAATTTTACCACACTGGCTTCCCATACTATTTTTCATCGTGGTCAATAAATCCACAATATGATGAATGGGAACAAGTAGAATGGATTGCACACAAACCAAAGGGAATGAATCAAACAGGATTAATTGATTGGGACGAAGTAACTTATTTACATTACACACATAATATATGGCCTGACAGAAAACCTCATGAAGGTAAATTAATGTACAGAGGCTCAGTTATAAAAGGAAATGATGAATTTAAATTATATTCAGCACACTTCCCCCAAGGCTATATATACCCACCACCCAGCACAATGCCTACAGTGATAGAAGCCCCAATGATTGTGCCAGACCTAAGTAGCCCAGCCAAAGTAATACTTTTCCCAAAAGTAAGGAAGATAGCAATGAAAGTAGACTTGAATAAATTTCAACCACCAAAAACCTATTGTAGCTCTATAATGACAGAGTTCACAGAACTACAATATACTACACCTATTAAAGCGGGCAGAAAACCTCTACAATTCTTGGTACTGGGAGCAGTACTGGCAGGAGCAATAATGGGAGGTATTATGGGTGGAGGTGTATCAGCAGCAATAGTAGAACCCATTAAAGCAGAAATCATGCACATACAACAAGTAAATAGGAAAACTTCGGAAGCCTTAGCAGCAATCTCCAATTCCATTGATGCCCTAAATGTATTAAACCAACAAATGAGAGCAGAAATAGAGATAATCAAAAATGAATTTGCTGCAAAGGAAGACTGGCTAAACTTACAGGTAACACAAAATCACAACACAATGATGTGTTTACAATATAAAATGACAATTGACAGAATGACCAGGGAATTAGACACACTCTTCACCACAGGATTCGGAAGAAGAACACCTGAGTTCCAAACTTTAATTAATCCAACAGAAGAATCATTCTGTGAAGAAGGAATATGCACCATACATGTATTACAAATATTTTTAGATAATGCATTCAATGCATAGCACACCAGACCCATCCCACAAAGATGGGAACATAAATTAGACCCGTGGGAGTCAGCCAAAAGTAAATGGCTTACTCCACTGGATCACTTCTTGTTCACCCAAATGAATAATACGCCAGTATACATCCCACAAGAAGAATGTTACAGTTTAGGGGCAAACACTTTTGTGTATCCACACTTGCCAATAACCAAATTAACTGAAACTCGATTAGCACCAACAACCATGACAGATACAATTCAGGATATGGGTGATTGGACACATCTAGTATGTACAAATGACAACATACCAATATCATGTACAAACTTAGATGATGAAACTCTTAACGATACAATAACAGAATACAATATACAACCAGGGTGTTGGCTGGTACATAATTGCTCTATTTTAACAGCTTTAAATAGAACCCAGGTCACACAAATATCCATACAAACAACACATTTATATTCATCTCCTACAATTTTTCTAGAAGAACTAGAAAAAGAACATTATAGGCAATTTATAGCAAAAACACAAGAACTACAAAAATTATCAGAATATAATCAAAAACAATTAGATTCAATTCATAAAAAAATAAAAACAGCACAAACTAGTTTAACCAGAAGTATGGCAGAAACCCATAATCTGGTAGGTCTGATAAGAACCAATACATATATTCATAAGGACTGGAATGCAAAAATGAATAAATGTAGTTTCTTTGATATAATGGCAAGAATGATACAATTAGACTTTGTGTGTTTACCTTTGTATGGATGGTGGGAATGGTTTAAAGAAATAGTCTGTGTATCTGGAATAGCTATTGCATTGATAATTGTCTTGAGAATCCTTATGTGTTTTAGAAGCAGGAATAAATATGCCACGCTGCGGAAACGTCAGCGGAAGGAGGTGTGACCTCCTACAGAAAAATGGAACAAGAATCTTTATCACTTACTTCTATCACAGACACTTCGCTCCAATAAGAGACCTACTCTTTAGAATGGGACTATTATATGGACATATTGGCGAAGAGTCGTGCCACTTCTGTAAACACCGTTATTCCTCAAGATTCCTGGCAGGAACCCCGAACACGGACCGTCTCCTGCTATTAATGAACCATTTTCTACACCACAAAGAAGATTATATAACTAGGCATCCTATAGACAGGATTTTACACGTATTAGCTAGCCTTATATCTTGTTTTATTTGTAAAGGAAATCACTGTCATTATGAAATGTGTAAAAATATGATAAGACACACACCAGAAAAATCAAGACAATTATTGAATGGGGATTGGTATTGTAAGTGTGCGGTAGAATGTATTTATCAACCAGGAAATTTAGAATCATGGTGTATTAGAATATTAATGAAACCAATGATAGATGAAATGCTTATAGAATTTTCAGCATATATTACTTGGTATGAAATGAATAGAAGATATAAAAGAATGAAAAGAATGACAATTAAGAATAACATGAGAAAACCAATTACTGAAATAACTCATAGCACGCGACCATATGACTCTGGAAACCCTCGCCCTATGAGGCCAAATGAAGAGGATAATTAAAATTCCCTCTTCTAACAGTGACACCTTTTATGCTGACCACATTTCAGGTGTCAGGGGGTGGAATGTAATGAGCATGTAAGAGCAATGTCAACTGCTCAGTGTAGAAAACCATAATAAGTGTGTTATGAAGTGATAAGGACAGCTGTAGCCAGCTGAGCTAGTAAACATGAGTGGCGTATAGTAATAGATAATCAGACCTGAGTGTGTGATGTGATAAAGAGTAAACAAACTCGGTGAAAAGTATATAAACCTCGGTCGAAAGCCATTCAGTATCTCACTTCCACCATGGCTGCATAAATCCCGACTGCCCAGATCGAGATCCACTGAACAGACCGAGACTCTGCCCAAATACCCAAACATGAATGACGGCTCAGGCTCCTAGGACCCTACTGCTGTAATCAGAAGTCGCAGCTCTGGACCTGTCGTCGCTGACACGACTCTCCATCAGGTCGTATAACCCTGATTAGGAATGTTAGATGCTACTCCTATTAGAATTAAGATAGTTATGAATGCTTGAGTATAAGATAGAACAGTATGGAATGGTATTATTATATGATTTTGGCCATTTGTGTTTTTGGATTGATTTGGTGTTGTTTTTGTGTAGTGGTGACTGATATCCTTGAACCCGTTTATGTTAATAAACTTAGCAACTGCAAAACCACTGATCAGTCTCAGATTGAGTTCATTCGGGATCCTGAGTGCGAAGTACTCAGTGCTCGCGACAGGCATAGGCTTCAGCCCTCATGGGAATAGAATAGTAAGTCGAAAGGGTTGTCATCAGATGGTCTGCGTTTTGGTCTCTGGTTTCCTATCATTTTTTCTGTGTTATAATATGGCTCATTCACCCTGGTGCTCTCCCAGCCGCTAACCCCTGATGCCCTGTGTGTCTGCATTTTTGAAGTTCTAGTGTGAGCTAAGTTCCAAGTGGGTGTTGAATACAGTGAGCACTGGGGCCCACGTGCTGCTGGGGAAGATCCCACAGAACCACATGCTGGACCTCTGCATCACCAACTCCATGCTCTTTTGAAGAACACTGGCTATGTTGCAGGTGGGAGCGTGATGGGAGGCTCCAAATCCTAGACTGCCACAGCAAGTATTTATGCCAAGTCAGGGAGGGGTGTAGGGTTAAGGGCTTTTTTCTCCACGACTGTATCTTTCTTGGGAATATCCTCTGGTCTGCATGCATGCACACACAGGTACATTGAGGAGGTCCTAGTGAAAGAGAAAATTTTTAATTAGCATTAAAGCAACCAGAACAGCAGGGCTTTCTGACTCATAAACCCAAGTAGTTAAGAATGCAGGTCAGCAGGTTTGCTAGCCCAAGGCCCCAGATGATAAGTCACAAAGAATGCAGAGCTAGGAAACAAAGGCCTATTGAGTGTTTCAGGGACTGGCTGGCCATAAAATATAGGGAGGATACACAAGGACAAATTCCTGAGAGAAACAGGTACCGGACATGATTGAGTGAGTAATGAGCCAAGACCCCTCATCCGATCTTACGGTGTTTGCTTAATCCCCCCTTGAGGCCCACACACAATGTTCCAGGTTTGAGTTTAACCAGATGTGTCATTAGCTCAGATAAACATCCGCCCTCGGGTTCCGAGAAAAACAGGAACCAAGGACTGTTCCCATGTGATTAAGTCTGACCTTACCCCAGATCTGCTCACGCAATTTGCTGATGTTCAAATACTTGAAACAACCAATTGTGTGTGGCCGCACCAAAACTTATCGCTGCCCCCGACCCTTGTCCATATAAACCCTAAGCTTCTGGGCTTCTGGGTCGACTCCTCTGTCTCCTGCGTGAGATACGTGTCGACCCGGAGCTCCGACAATAAACTGCCTCATGTGTTTACAGCAAGACGGTCGTTTGTGTGTCTTTGGGTGTGCGCCGTCAGGAGACTTGAGTGAAGGTCTCCCTTTGGGGGTTTTCACCAGCAGGCACTCAGGAAGTGAACCAGGTGAAGAGATAAGAATGAAAACCTGGTGCAGATCTACTTCATGAGGCTGGATCGGACATGGGGAGTCCAGTGCCAGGCAGCTTATTGTCAGCTATTTGAAACACAGTACAATCTGAGGAAAGGTTTCCAGGCAACAATCATTCCACTTCCAGATGCACACTAAAGCTTAAGGTGCGTCTACATAGGCATCATGAGGGTGGTTCTACAGCTAAAGGCCTAGAATCCAATGTGGTCTCTGGCCAATAGCATAGAGGTTAGCAAGCCATGAAGTACTTGTGACATCTCTTTTAAGGATGGGTAATGGAAGCGGGGCACGATGTTGCATTCCTGTAACCCAGCACTTGGGGAAACAGAGGCAAGCAGATCTCCGAGTTTTAGGCCAGCAGGGTCGATAAAGTGAGTCCAGGACAGCCAAAGCTACACAGAGAAACCCTGTCTCGAAAAACAAAACAAAACAAAACAAAGGTCTGGGAAAGGAAGAGTCTGGGCCGGACCGTTTTCACTTTTGCTGGTATCTTTTGATTTCAGCAATAAAACTAAATGTCTTGTTATGGAACCTAGCCTCCAAAAAGTCAGTAATCAAACTCAGTACACAGAAAAAAGGAAAGTGGGGGCTTCATGTATTCCAGGCAAGAGAGAAGCTGTGTTCCAGATAGTATTCATGAGAGAAAGACAATGCCGGTTAGACAGCCTCCTTGGGAATACCACATCCACTCAGAGACCAGTGAGCTTTGGTTACACCCTCGCCCGGCATTTGCAAGAAAGAGTATAAGGAGCTCTGGCAGTGCTGGGTATGAAAGATCCCCAAAGGGAGACTCTCACTCAAACCTCAGGATGGCGCGGACCCAAAGACACACTGTAAACGCTGTAAACGCACGAGGTAGTTTATTGGTGGAGCTCCGGGTCGACACGCAGTTCATGCAGGAGACAGAGGGGTCTACCCAGAAGCCCAGGGGCTTGGGGTTTATATAGGCAAAGGCCGGGGGGGGGGGGGGGCGGGATATTTTGGCATGGCCACACACGATTGGTTGTTTCAAACATTTGAACATTAGCATTTTGCATAGGCAGATCCGGGGTAAGGTCAGACTTAGTTACATGGGAACCGTCCTTAGTTCCTGTTTTCCTCAGCACCCGAGGGTAGATGTTTATCTAAGCTAACAACACATCTGGTTAAACTCAAACCTGGAACATTGTGTGCGGGCCTCAAGGGGGATTAAGCAAACTCCATAAGATAGGATGAGGAGTTTTGGCTCATTTAGAGAGCTAATTAAAAATTCTCTCTCTCAGGTACCCTTTCGTGGTTGGACCCAACAAACACTAGGAAGGGGTCTGAACAGCCTTAGACTTAAGCTCTCATAAATTTTGATATATCAAAGGCACCCAAATTCATCCCCATCCAGTCTTCAGGTGTCTACAACCAAGCCTCTCACTGTGGAGATCTGGCTCCCCTTGTGCCAGAGAAATAGCCAACAAACAGATGCCCCAGGACCTTCCCCATGGAGATACAGGAACTTTTAGTGGCTAGGACTATCTTGGAATATTAAAAAGGGAGGCCGAGAATCCAGGACACCAAAGGAAAAATGAGACAAATAAAACTTGGAAATGTTTTAAGGCTTACAGAGGTTATACGGAGTGAATAACAGAGAGTTGGGTCTTTGTCAGGAGATTCCAAAAGAGCTAAGGATGTTCAGAAATTTGGTAGACTGGAGTAAGGTGTGGAGGCATGCACTTCTGATCCCTTCACATGGGAGGATGTGGTAGGAGACTGAATTGGAGGCTACCCAGCAAGATTTTCTCCCTGTTAAAAAATTCCTCAGAGACAAATGGGCTACAGCGTGCTTCTCAATACTAGCACTCTTTGGAGAAAGCAAACATCTGAGGGGATGAAAACATCAAGAGCGTGGGCAGTGGTGATGACACAATGATGACAGGGGGCTGACCCAGAAGACTCCAGGACGGAAGAGGATAAAGGAAATGATCTCTCTGATACCCATTTGCTGGACCAAAACCAAGCAGACTTAGGGTATGAGACACTTGGATACTGAACACGTTCGAAGTCTAATATATTAAAAATGGAGCTCATGACCATTGTTATTTTCACAACTTAGGCCGGCTAGTATGGATCTTGAATATGCTATAGACTGTGTAAGATCAAAGAAGGGAGTTTGAACCCGGTAGGGGATGAAAGTACCAACCTGATTCCACAAATGGTCTCAACACACACAGCTGAATGCCCAGTGTCCCACTTAAACTCAAGGCAGGGCTTGTCCACATGGATTAAATCTAGTGTGGCATATAGAAACTAGTTATAAAACACTCCCCTCATGAGAGAGGGAAGAACTGGTCTCTTTTCAGCTGGTGACTGACTCCAAAAATGAGTTCTGTTTTATAGGGTCCCCAAACTATACAGTGATGGCATATATCCAAAACAAGCAGGCAGAAGAACTTACCACAGAAAAAACTGAAGAAAAAAAATGGAGCACCAAGATGAATAATGACAGTAATGAGCTGTAATACAAAGCACAAGAGAAATATGCACACATCCAAAGCAATAAATATAATTGAACAAAGAATGAGGGGGAGGGGAGGCTAATGTTTCGTGCACAAGAACTTCAAGTAATATGCGTCTTATGTTGTTCCTCCAGGACATGGGAACTCAGTCATGCTAGCCCCTGTACCCCCAACAGGAGATCTACAGACCACTTCCAGGAGCAAAGTATGAACAAAGGGAAATGGTAACTTCAGGTAGAGAAACGCAGCAGGCACCAGCCTAAAAAGTACTTGGCACTGGGGTCACAAATTGATAGCATATCAGTCTTGATATGCTGGAATACGATGAGCATACCACTGCTGTGTGTTCCCCATCCCCATCAACCCCAAACACATAATCTCAGTCTAAATGTAAAAAGAACACCACAGACACTCAAATTTAGGGCCTTTTCTTTCTTTTGTTTTTCTTAATTTTGTTTTTCTTTTTCTTTTCTTTTCGCCTACCTTGGTGCCACCTGCTTCTGGCTCTGACTCCAAGAAAACAACTCCCAAATTCCACTAACAAAATGAAAATTATAAAGCTGAGACTGGCAGGCAGTGGGATACCCAGCTCCCAAACTAGTGCCATTTCTCAAGCCTATGCCTCTCTCAACTGAAGAGTTTCTGTCTTCAGGCTGAGATTCCATGACATCACAACAGGCACACAGTTAGTGTGCACACTCAGATCCCAGCAATGGCCCTTCTCTGTGGTTGCCCTCTGTACTGAGATGTCTGATAGCCAAAGATCAGGGAAGAATCCATCCAGGAATCTTCTGGGGCCTAGCTACACAAACTGTCATTAAGGAGGAGTGATGAGGCAAAGTTTCAAAGGGCCTCCAAAATGGCTTGTTCTGACTCACATTTTCTTTGGAGCCGGCCACTGTCCTAAGTTTGGACTGGGTACACTGCCGTAAATTTCACACTGTAGCTTATCACACAGAGTCAAGTAGAATCGAAGAGAGTTAGGAGAGTTGAGGTGGGAACTCACATAGGCTTCGAGGCGCTTGGTTTTCTAAGACCACGGGTCTCCATGTTCTGTAGTTTCTGTTGCCCTGAGACACATCACAGTGAGTAGTGGCCTTCAAAGAGCACCCTCTCTTAGGACCTACTGTCTCACTGCCACGATTATATTTTTTTATTTTGGAATAACCACAAAAGCTGAAAAAATAGTACAGTAAATTCCATTGACCCTTGCTCATGAATCCTTAACATGGGTATTTTACCTGCACTTGTGTGCACCACATGCATGCCTGAGAGCCAGAAGAGGGCCTCAGATCCCCTGGAACTGGAGTTGCAGACAGTTGTAAGCCACTGGGGGCTCTAGGACAAAGCTCAAGTCCTCTGCAAGAGCAGCCAGCACTCTTAACCACTGAGACATCTCCCCAGCCCCATTCTTAACATCTTATATAACTTTAGCATACTTGTAAAGACCACAAGACTAACATGGGAGATGGAGGTGGGAGGATCCAGGATTCAAGGTCATCCTTGGCTCCACTGCAAAGCCAAAGCCAGTTTGAGCTACGAAAATCCTATCTTTAAAAAATCACTGCCTTTATATTAAGTAAATTCCAGGTGTTATTTGGATCTCGTATTTCTCTAAAAATGTTCAGTATCTAATATCTAATCCATAGTACCATGCTGGTGAACACCAGGCCCAGAGTCCTCTGAGTCCTAGGCAAGAGCTTTATAACTTCGAAAAGAAAAGAAAAAGAAAAACAAAAGAAAGAAAAGGCCCTAAATTTGAGTGTCTGTGGTGTTCTTTTTACATTTAGACTGAGATTATGTGTTTGGGGTGGATGGGGATGGGGAACACACAGCAGTGGTATGCTCATCGTATTCCAGCATATCAAGACTGATAGGCTATCAATTTGTGACCCCGGTGCCAAGTACTTTTTAGGCTTGTGCCTGCTGCATTTCTCTACCTGAAGTTACCATTTCCCTTTGTTCATACTTTGCTCCTGGAAGTGGTCTGTAGATCTCCTGTTGGAGGTACAGGGGCTAGCATGACTGAGTCCCCATGTCCTGGAGGAACAACATAAGACACATATTACTTGAAGTTCTTGTGCACGAAACATTAGCCTCCCCTCCCCCTCATTCTTTGTTCAATTATATTTATTGCTTTGGATGTGTGCATATTTCTCTTGTGCTTTGTATTACGGTCCCAGAGTCTTGCCTTCAAAGTGTGAAATCGGAAACTTGACCACCAGCCCCAGAGTCTCACGTTCAATGTGAGATGTCGGGTTCTGTGCCATCAGCCCCAGACTCTCGGTCGAGTTCTCAGCCTTCAGCCCCAAGTCTCTGCATCAAGGTGTGAAGTCATGTTCTGTGCCACCAGCCCCAGAGTCGCGGCTTCAAGGTGTGAAGTTGGGTTCTGTGCCATGAGCTCCAGAGTCTCACCTTCAAGGTGTAAAGTTGGTTTCTGTGCCATCAGCCCCACACTCTCAGCTTCAAGGTGTGAAGTCAGGCTCTGTGCCATCAGCTCCACAGTCTCAGCTTAAAGGTGTGAAGTCAGGTTCTGTGCCATCAGCCTCAGAGTTTCTATCCAGTTCTAAGCCATCAGCCCTAGACTCTCGGTCGGGTTCTGTGCCATCAGCCCCAGACTCTTGGCTTCAAGGTGTGAAGTTGTATTCTGTTACATCAGTCCCAGAGTCTCAGCTTCAAGGTGTGAAGTTGGGTTCTGTACCATCACCCCAGTGTCTCAGCTTCAAGGTGTGAAGTCGGGTTCTGTGCCATGAGCCCCAGAATCTCAGCTTCAAGGTGTGGTGTCAGGTTTTTTGCCATCAGCCCCAGAGTCTGGGCTTCAAGGTGTGAAATCGGATTCTGTGCCATCAGCCCCAGAGTCTCAGCTTCAAGGTGTGAAGTCAGGTTCTGTATCATCACCCCAGTGTCTCAGCTTCAAGGTGTGAAGTCGGGTTCTGTTCAATCAGCCCCAGAATCTCGCCTTCAGGGTTTGAAGTCGGATTCTAGGTGCCCAGCCCCAGAGTCTCAGGTTCAATGTGTCAAGTCGGGTTCTGTGCCATCAGCGCCAGACTCTCGGTCGGGTTCTGAGCCTTCATCAGCAGAGTCTCGGCTTCAAGGTGTGAAGTCGTGTTCTGTGCCATCAGGGTCAGACTCTCTCCTTCAAGGTGTGAAATCAGGTTCTGTGCCATCAGCCTCAGAGTCTCGGCTTCACGGTGTGAAGTTGGGTTTTGTGCCATCAGCCCCAGAGTCTCGGCTTCAATACGTGAAGTCAGGGTCTGTGCCATCAGCCTCAGAGTCTCGGCTTCAAGTTGTGGAAGTTGGGTTCTGTGCCATCAGCCCCAGAGTCTCAGCTTGAAGGTGTGAATCAGATTCTGTGCCATCAGCCCCAGAGTCTTGGCTTCAACGTGTGTAGTTTGGTTCTGTTCCATCAGCCCCAGTGTCTCAGCTTCACTGTGTGAAGTTGAGTTCTGTGCCATCAGCCCCAGACTCTCAGCTTCAAGGTGTGAAGTCGGGTTCTGTGCCATATTTCTCAGAGTCTCAGCTTCAAGATGGGAAGTCAGGACAGCTGAAAGTTGGAGCACAAGCTCAACATGTACAATCTGATAGGTTGGCCCCAGATTCACATTATTTTCCTTTTATATATTATTTTCTTTTCTTTAATTGTATGCTTTGGCAAATGATTATGGACTTATGTGCCACTCCCTGAAGAGGATGTTCTCTCCTCCCCCACCACCTTTTAGCAGTAGGCCCTGAGGCAAGCTTGCCACTTTCTTCTCCCTACAGCCATGGCCCTGCCAAGACTCCAGCTGCAGCCCCCCTTCCGTGCACGCCATTTTTTTTTCTGAGACAGGATTTCTCTTTGTTTCTGTGTATTTTCAGCCTGAAGTTGGTATAATATACAGAATTTTTAAAATGCAGAATATTTTCTTTGTTTTTAGTTAAATGGACATTTACACATGCTTTTTATTTAATTTTAATTAAGTCAGATGGATTTGCCTCTTCTTCTCCCTTGGGATCCATTTTGGCACCTACATCATTGCAACCACTGTCTTTTCTCGCTGTCCTCAAGCCTGGTGTGAAGTGGAGAGGAGCCCTCTTGTGGCAAAGCACAGAATTCAGACCAATTCTAGCCCTGTGACCTGACTTTGTATAGTTTTTCTGAGCTGTACCTGTCTTGTGGAGGTCATGTAGATCTGTGCAAAGAAATGCCTGTGCTTTGGAACCTAGTTCTGTGTCAGTTTTCCTCAATTCTTCTCTTCCAGACAGATGGGAAATATTTTTTATGGTATGATACATTCCCACTTCCTTAGGTGGTGAGGCCAAGAAATCCGGGGGCACTGCTTGACAAAGTTCCAGTGCCTAAGGACTAAGCACCTTTGCCATACACCCTGAGGGCACTGCTTGACAAAGGTCCAGTGCCCCAAGAACCAGGTGTCCTTAAGGCCTGCTTGACAAAGTTCCAGTGCCTGGATGTCTCAGGTTGATCCTGACTACTGAAGTTCCCGTTAGAGGCTTCTCATCAAAGGCTAGAATTGAACATTAGTAAAAGCTGATACTAATAAAAACTAATAAAGTCATTGATGATTCCCCAGGAAAATAGAACTATGCAGAAAATTGAGTCATTCATAAAACTTATTCAGATTTATTGGCAAATTAATATATGAGTTCAAATCATTATTAAAATATTAACAAGCAACTCTGGTAAATGATTTAGAGGATTTCAGGAGAATTAATAAAGAAGAAAATGTTAGGGGAACTTTGAAGGCTGACAACCTATAGTTAAAATTATTAAGTCTTCATGCTCAGCTTCAGGAACAAGGAACTAGTTTAGAAAGAAAAGAGATCCTGACCATGCCATTATCAACAGACCTTGGTGCCTACCTAGAAGCAAAAGAAAACAGTTTTAAAATTCTAAGTTTCCTTCACAGGATTATAATAAAGATAGAAATTGCACTGAAGTAAAAGTTTATGATGAGGTTAAAGAAAGACATTGGAAACGGTCCTAGAGTTCCAATAGTTTTCTATTCTTTACAAAACTACAGTAAAGATAGAAGTTGTGTTGATACAGAAGTTCAAGACAAAATCACAGAGACAGGCATGGTGTCTCAGTGAGCTGCCTGCCCTTCTGAGTAAGCTTGACAGGCCAGGACTTTCCTGATGTTCTGGAAAGACAAAGGGACCAGCTGCTTTTAAGTAAAAAAAAAAGAGCCACATAATATTTTTAAAAGATAGCTAAAATAAGGAAAAGAAAGGATTAATTAAGGGTCAGGAAGACAAGTTTAGGCTACCAGGTGGAGGGATTGATCTTTGATCTATTAATCATATGCCAACTGAAAACAAAAATCAAACAGAGTTGCTTTGTAACTGCAAGGCTTTATAATACTCATCATAAGGAAGAAAGTTTTTAGATTTTATCCTAAAAGTTAATTTTTAGTTCTCAGGAAATTTGCTGTTTGCTTACTTTTGTTTTCTTTGTTCCTATATATTTATGTAACCAAAAAGATTTCAAGCTGTGTAATAAATGATTAAAGTTTTTGAGGAAATGATTTTGTGTATAAATGAAGCTTACAAGAGACATACATTGTCAGAGTAGGTAAAGCCATCAAGGCTTCCTCTCTGTCCTATCTGTCATCAAAAGAATTGAATGGTGTCCCACGTCTGATTCTTCCTTCCCTCATCGCACTTACATATACACTTCTTCAAGGCCCAACCCTCATCCGGAGCTGGACTCCTGCACTTAGGTACCTTAGTATTTTCCAAGTCAAAGGAGTCCCTAACTGGGCAAGCAACAGGTCCCAAGCTTATCCCGGAAGTACATTCTTGTTGTAAGAAGTTCTTGCATCTTGAATGTCTTCCTGTCTCTGTCTCTCTGCCTCTCTGTCTATGTCTCTCTCTCTCTCTCTCTCTGTCTCTCTGTCTCTCTGTCTCTGTCTGTCTGTCTGTCTCTCTCTCTCTCTCTCTCTCTCTCATCTCTTATCTCTCTAACAGAACAGAATTCTGTACCAAAGGAAAATATTATGGCTTGTTTACTTATACATGTGTATGCCAAATGTATGTATGGGCACTATATGTGTGCAGTGCTGAAGGGAGTTGAGAGAAAACTGTGGGTTCCCTGGAACTGGAGTTACAGGTGGTTGTGAGGCACCACATGAGTGCTGGGAACTGAATCACCATCCTCTGCAAGAGCCATAAGTGAAGCACATTTCCTACTTCATATGCCCTGTTTTAGGACAGAGACCAGACCTCTTTCCCTTGGGAAGCTATGACAGCTTTCGTATCTTCCCTTGGTAGCGCTTTTCCTTTTAACCCTCATGCTTAAGCCTATATTAAAATATCCGTATTGCATCAATATTAAAGTCACAAATCCTGGTTTTGTCACAGACGAGAGCCTTTAAACTTAAGGGACTCGCTGGGCAGCTAAGGCTAAGCATGCTGAGCTGTGTTTCTGTCCCTTCTGCTGTACTGACATTTCTGTCAGTTCATGCTGAGCTTCATCTTGAAGCACAGTTGGTGAGTTTGCTTGTCTGTTGCTTGGCTGATCTGTCCCTGTAAGCATGGCTCCTGTGTTACTTTGCTTCTGTTTGTTTCCAGCTAGAAACCCACTTCGAGTTTGATAAGTGTCATTTGCAGTTAAAATACAAATCCCAGCTGGGAGGTGGTAGTGCACACTTTTAATTCCCGTACTCAGGGGGGCTGAGACAGGCAAATCTCTGAGTTCAATGCCAGCTAGGTTTATAGAGCAAGTTATAGGACAGCCAGACCTACACAGAGAAACAAAGCAAAGCAAAACAAAACAAAAACCAATAAAAAATTAAAAATTCCATTGATTCATCCATACCCTGTTCCTGGATCTGGTGGAGCAGTGCATGGGGATATCACCATAAGAGCATATCCCCTAAATGGCATAGGCCACACTCTTGCTTCCCTGTGTCTCCTCATCCTGGAGATCAATTCAAGACACAGTGGGGAATGTCACCAAAGCAGAACACTGTGGGTCAAGGACACCACATTAGGAGCAACTGTCAGTACTTTGTATTAACCTGGAGTTCCATTGCTGCTGTTCTTGCCTGACTGACTCAGCTTTCTGTAAAGTCAATAGATTAGACAAAAGGAACTTTACCAGCTTCCATCTTCTATGGTGGTCTGAAGAAGGGGTTGACCTTTGTAAATTTTGAAATAAAAAATAAATATGGGCTGGAGAGATGGCTCAGCAGTTAAAACACTTGTTGCTCTTTCAAAGGACCTGGGTTTTGTTCCTAGCATCCTCATAGTGCCTCACAACTATTGGAGATTGGTCTGGTTGCTGCCCAAATGAGCAGATTTATGTACCCCAAAATGTTTGTAACCTTGCCTAAGACCTTATTACTATTTGACAAATAAAGAGCCCACACACCTGGGCAGGGCAAATGGGATAGGTGTGGATAGGCATGGTTCTAGGACTTTCGGGAAAGAGATAGGAAGAGATGAGAGGAGAACACAGGAAGAAGAGAGAAGGAAGAGGCTGGCGCCATGGCTTAGGTGGAGGAAGAAGCCCATGGCCAGCATGGATGGAGACTTTGGTCCAAATGGAGAGCATTAGCAAGTATTGGGGATTATGGATGGGAGATAGCATGGTAGAAATTTTTAGAAACAGATGGGATGCAATGGGGGATTGCTGCCCCAGTATGGGAGGTAGTTTAGGGGATTAATATCTGCACTACCACAGGTTAACTAAGGCTATTTTAAAATATAACAGGTGTCTGTATTTCATTGGTTGCTAGTGGGTTAGAAAATACCACCATAATAATAATAATTTTAAGGCCATCAATGCTATTAATAGGCCATACTTCTAACCACAACACACAACCATCAATAAACCTCTCTTCTGAGTTCTGTGGGTACTCTACATACATACGCACTCACAGGCAAACCACACAAACATACACTAAAACAAATAAATTCAACAAATTATTTAAAATAGATAAATTTAAATTCTATCTTCTTCATGAAAGGCTAACAGAAAACAGCTCTTCTGTGTATCTATGTCTCTAAACTTTACATTGAACTAGAATAATTCTGATCTAGGGGCCTCAGGGGAAAAGTAGCCACTTGATTATTGGTAATAACTGAATTCTAGGTAAATGGCTGTAGAGGACAGGCCTGGGTTGTCTAATCCAAGATAAGAGACAAGCTAGCATTGATAGATTTAAGAAGGGCCTTATGTCCAGAATTAACACTGGTCCAATAGATGACACCTGATCTGAGAAGCTGTACTTCTTTTGTTTTCTCTCTTTTTCTTTTAGATACATAAGCAAATATGAGAAATATAATTTAGCTTCACTATAAATTAAAAGAGTAAAGATCTTTGGCTTAAAGTAACACTTAGAAACACATCAATATTTTCTTTGAATAAAAACCTAGATACAGAAACAATGGATGTTGGTAATGAAAATTTAATAGATAATGAAGGCACTATCTCAAATCATAAGGAAATTTTGGATTATTTGACAAACAATATTCTGCTGTTGTCTCAGTTTTTGTAATATGTCACTATAATAAACACTGGAGAGAAACAAAACGAAAAACTTATAAAGGGTTATAGTTTCAGGCCTTGGACAGCTGGTTCTACCACTTTAGGCCTGAGGCCAGGCAGAACATCTGACTGAAAGAGCCTGGGGGACACAGCTTCTCTCTTCAGTGAAGATGGAAGGAGAGGGCAAGGAGAATGGTTAGCAGGGTCCTTTCTATTGCTTTTGATTCCTCTGGTCTCTAACTTGTTGAAAGGTACTGCCCACAGTCAGGTCACATCTTTCTTCCTCAGGAGCTGTCCCACATTTGAATAATCTCTGTAAATACTTATTTGCACAACCAGAAGTATGCTTTACTGATACTACATGTCTCCTAGTACAGTCAGGTTGATACTCAAGGTTGATCCTTATATATATATTCAGGAGGAACATTCCCAAGGACACATTTCTAATGAGTCAACTATAAATTTAATTAATAAAATACTAGATAATAAAGTACTAGAAATGAGCATAGGTAATTTTTATTTTTTAATTTGTTCACTTTACATCCCTATTGTAGCCTCCTCCCTTGTCACCTCCCAATCTCACTCACTCTCCCTCCCTTAGTCTCCAGAAAAGGGAGCCCTCCTCCCCTAACATCTGACCTCCGACTATCAAGTCTCATCTGTACTACCTGTATCTTCTTCCTCTGTGGTCTGGCAAGACCATCCCACCAGGGGAAAGTGATCAATGGGGTGGAGGGCAGAGTCCATGTCAGAGGGAGTCCCTATTCCCCAAATTGTGGGACCCACAAACAGGCTGTGCTGCCTATCTAGCACATCCCAGCAGAGGGTTTAAGTTGATATCATACACAGTCCTTGGTTGGTGCATCAGTCTCTGTATTGTAGTGTGGTTATCCTGTATTATGTGGCTAATATACGCTTATGAGTGAGTATATGCCATGCATGTCTTTCTTGGTATGGCTTACCACCTCAGGATGAACTTTTCTAGTTCCATCCATTTGCCTGCAAATTTCAAGATTTCCTTGTTTTGATAGCTGAGTAGTATTCCATAGTGTAAATGTACTACAGTTTCTTTATCCGTTCTTCAGCTGAGGGACATCTAGGTTGTTTCCAGAGTCTAGCTATTATAAATAAAGCTGCTATGAATATAGTTGAACAAATGTCCTTTTTGTATGATAGAGCCTCTTTCAGATATATGCCCAGGAGTGTTATGGCTGGGTCTTGAGGAAGAATTATTCCCAATTTTCTGAGAAAGCACCTGATTGATTTCCAAAATGGTTGTACAAGTTTACTCTCCCACCAGCAATGGAGGAGTGTCCCCCTTTCCCTACACCGTCACCAGCGTATGATACCACTTAAGTTTTTGATCTTAGCCATTCTGACAGTTGTAAGATGGAATCTCAGAGTCATTTTGATTTGGATTTCCCTAGTTATCAGGCAAATGTTGAGTATTTTTTAAGTGTTTCTCAGCCATTTAATAGTCCTTTGTTGAAAATTCTGCTTAATTCTATACCCCATTTTTAATTAGATTATTTGGTTTGGTGGCATTTAATTTTGGATATTAGCCCTCAGTCAGATGTCAGATTGGTGAAGATAAAAATCGATTTGAGGACACAAGAGGACTTAGCAAGCTAGGAAAGACATTAAATTAAACCTCTGAAAAATAACTTTTTTAAAAATTAATTTATTCTTGTTACATCTCAATGTTTATCCCATCCCTTGTATCCTCCCATTCCTCCCTCCCCCCCCCCATTTTCCCATTATTCCCCTCCCCTATGACTGTTCCTGAGGGGGATTACCTCCCCCTGTATATTCTCATAGGGTATCAAGTCTCTTCTTGGCTAACTGCTGTCCTTCCTCTGAGTGCCACCAGGTCTCCCCCTCCAAGGGACATGGTCAAATGTGAGGCACCAGAGTACGTGAGAAAGTCATATCACACTCTCCACTCAACTGTGGAGAATATTCTGACCATTGGCTAGATCTGGGAAGGGGTTTAAAGTTTACCTCCTGTAATGTCCTTGGCTGGTGCCTTAGTTTGAGCGGGACCCCTGGGCCCAAATCTGCCTATCATATTGTTCTACTTGTAGATTTCTAGGACCCTCTGTATCCTTTTATTTTGCTATTCTCCCATGCGTCTCTCATTTAGAGTCCCAATAGGATGCCCTCCCCTCTGTCCCAGTTTCCTGGTAAGTGAAGGCTTTCGTGGGACATGCCCCTTGGGCTAGTATGCAGATATAAGTGAGTATATACCATTTGATTCTTTTTGCTTCTGGGTTAACTCACTCATTATGATCATTTCTAGCTCAATCCATTTATCCACAAATTTCGGAAATTTTTTGTTTTTAATAGCTGAGTAGTATTCCACACACATATGGTCACTTGAATTTTGACAAAGAAGCCAAATCCATTCAATGGAAAAAGGATAGCATCTTCAACAAATGGTGCTGGTCTAACTGGAGGTCTATGTGTAAAAAAATGAAACTGGACCCATATTTGTCACCTTGCACAAAACTCAAATCCAAGTGGATTAAAGACCTCAACATAAAACCAGAGACACTAAGCCACTTAGAGGAAAAAGTGGGAAAGAGCCTGGAACATATTGGCACAGGAGACAACTTCCTAAACAGAATACCAACGGCCCAGGCCTTAATGTCAACCATTAATAAATGGGACCTCATGAGGCTGAGAAGCTTCTGTGAGGCAGGAGACACTGTCAAGAGAACAAAGCGACAGCCTACAGACTGGGAAAAAATCTTCACCAACCCTACATCTGACAAAGGTCTAATATC
The DNA here is from genome assembly GCF_903995435.1 of Acomys russatus. Taxonomy (NCBI): domain Eukaryota; kingdom Metazoa; phylum Chordata; class Mammalia; order Rodentia; family Muridae; genus Acomys; species Acomys russatus. The sequence continues at coordinate 135,560 of NC_067164.1, read as the reverse complement.
CAAAATATATAAAGAACTCAAGAAATTAAACACCACCAAACCGAATAACCCAATTGAGAAATGGAGCTTGGAACTAAACAAAGAATTCTCAACAGAGGAGTATCAAATGGCTGAGAAACACTTAAAGAAATGCTCAACCTCCTTAGTCATCAGGGAAATGCAAATCAAAACAACTCTGAGATTCCATCTTACACCCATCAGAATGGCTAAGATCAAAAATTCAAGCGACACCCCATGCGGGCGAGGATGTGGAGAGAGAGGAACACTCCTTCATTGCTGGTGGGAATGCAAACTAGTACAGCCACTTTGGAAATCTATCTGGTGCTATCTCAGAAAAATGGGAATAGGGCTTCCTCAAGACCCAGCTATTCCACTCCTTGGAATATACCCAGAAGATGCTCCAGCACACAACAAGAAAATTTGCTCAACCATGTTCATAGCAGCCTTATTCATAATAGCCAGAACATGGAAACAGCCTAAGTGTCCCTCAGTAGAAGAGTGGATAAAGAAACTGTGGTACATATACACTATGGAAAAATAACTTTTAAAAAGACACCTAAAATTGACTAACATTCAATTTTAGGAAATTTAGGTAAATTATGTAAAACATGAAGTTAAAAATTAAAAAACAAAACTTAGAAAACACTCAAGCCTGTCCATGTTGGCATATGTCTTTAATCCCACCACTCAGGAGGGAGAGGCAGAGGCAGACCAATCTCTGAGTTTGAGGCAAGCCTAATTTACAGAGTGAGTTCCAGGGCAGCCAAAGATATATAGAGAAAGCTTGGCTCAAAAAAAAATTCAATGAAAGTGACTTTACACATAAAAAATGGTTCAAAATCATGTAGATATAATAAATACATTCATTATTGGTCCAGGAATCTATGTCTAGACAGGTCATAAGCCAGAGGGAGGACCTACTACTGGTATTCTACTGATGACCATAGTATTAAATTGACTTCTAGTTGCTCATCATTGTCTCCGATGGATAATAGATCAATATATTTCTCATTGCTCATCTGAGAAATTTCTCTTTGCAGTGTATATGGTGATTAACACAGAGACCCACAATTGGCCAAGGTGCAGAGAATAAGAGACTGGAGGATGCTCAGACTTAAATGCAATAAACATATTGCATATATTTGCTATATATATATATTGCAATATATAATATGTATATATGTATGTGTTTGTGTGTGCGTGTACATGTGTGTGTGATATATATAATTTACATACCACATTTATATCATATATGTCACATATGACATATCATATTATTTTGGAAAAGGGATCAAAAAGTTTAAGAGCCAGATGACTACAAACAGGCAGTGCATTTGGAAACAGCAGAGCAGTACTTATAGGAACTCAGCAGTTGTATACATCAAGGTCAGCCAGGACTACATAGTGAGACTATCTCAAGCAAAGTGAAAATAAATATGAAACTCTCAAAGAACTGATGAAATATTTTATAAAGATAAACATTCAGTTACATTGCGGTTTAACTTTTAATCTGTCACTATTTTAATCTAACAATAATCCAAGCTTGAGAAACTGTAAAAATTGAATTTAAATCAAAATAAATGTTAAAGATTTTGGAAGAGTGACTTCAAGAGGGACACAGAAATATACTATAATGGAGTTACAAAAGTTATAGCACCATAGTTATAGCACAGAAGGCAGCATGTCACTGACACCAAGGGCAGCTCAGGCTCCATTACAAAAGACAGAAAAAGAAATCTGAGCCCAAGTAGCAGAAGTGGAGGCCTCTCTTTTCTTGCCTCATCCTGAGGATGAAGGGAAGCTTCACTTTAAAAGCCTACAGCTAGGCTCTTGTATATTTCAGGCAAGAGACAAAAAACAAACAAACAAAAAGCCCACAGCAACAACAAAAAGACAAATGACAAAACAAAACAAAACAAACAAAAAACCCCAAGATGTGTGGCGGCAACTCACTTTGCCAGGTTAGCTAGGGACTCACAGACAATATCTTAGTGTGGTACTTGTCAGTACCTGAGAGAGAAAAGACTGTTTCAAATATTGAACAGCAGCTGGATTCTAGCATCACAGTCTTACAAAATGAACATTAATGTATATAATATTTTGAACATAGCCAACTAGAGCAAAGACTTGTTTCAAGTGACATCAGCACATATATTTTAACTCTAGATCTTTATTGAAATGTACAAATGAATACCAGATTTAATTCTACAGTCTAATTTTAAGTATGCATATTATTATATTTTAAATTTTTTATGTTATAGAACAATGTTATAAATGATTGGGTTGCCACTGTTAGTTACCAAAATTCTCTATTTGACAAAAGTCATATAAACATAAAATCAGAACTTGGACACTAAAAACATAAATCATCCAACTAAATGAACAGAGAGAGAAGGAGAAGTAGAGGGTGTCATGTGGCAGCATAGTATCAGGGCATCAGTTTTTCATTCTGGAAATTAAAAAGGAAAGAATAAAGCACTTTCAAGGTACTAAAATGGAAAATAATTATTTACAGCTAATAAAACAAATAGTGATAGACTACACAAATGACCACTGTGCTAATTAAATAATTGAGTCATGCATAAATTGTCAAAGGATAACATCACTGGGCCAAAGTGGGGGATTACAATGGAGGTATTAGGCTGTCAGCATTGAATGCTTTTATCAATCTTAGCACCACTAAAATTAGAAATCAGGCATTAAATGTCTTCTGGGGTATAATCCAACATGAAGCACACAGCACCATGATCTATTTTTGCCAAACCAAACAAAAACAAAATGAACTTGGACTTGATCTAACCAAGCCTCTACAGAAACACAAAGGAAAGTGAAGGAAGTTAAAATAAGTCACAAGGAAGCAAAGAAACAAATCACAGTGTATACAGTGTTCTGTAAAACAGCAGGTCTGGTGCACAGAACAGTGTCAGGGAGAACAAGGGAACCCACAGGAGGTGACCACGCAGACAGTTTATAGGCAATTGAAGTCATTATTCCAGCTGGCTGGGACTACACTCAGGTTTTGGCAACACAAGTGTAGCTCCAAAAGTTTGGGTAAGGGATTTTGTTTTGTTTTGCTTTTTCAAGACAGGGTTTCTCTGTTTAGCCTTGGCTGTCCTGGACTCTCTTTGTAGACCAGGCTGGCCTCGAACTCACAGCGATCCGCCTGCCTCTGCCTCCTGAGTGCTGGGATTAAAGGCGTGCGCCACCACGCCCAGCAGGGATTTTTTTTTAAGGCGAAACAAAATCAAATAAAAAACAAACAGCAAACCAAAGCCCACATCCTTGTATCTCACTCAGCTGCTGCAGAGGGAGATTTTGCAAAAGCAAACAGTTTAACATAAGCTAGGATAAACCGTTAGCTAGAGGAGGAAGTTTGCACAAGCAGGCAGTTTAACAGAAGCTAGTAAAAGTTGGCTGGAGTAGAGTCTGGTAATTTTCCACAAGATTCTTCATTAAGGAGATCAAATCCCAGTTAAATCTAAACGGCCTCTGCACTGCCTCGCCTGTCACAGCGCTGGGAGGAGATTTGTATTGATTAATACAGATGGCCACAATAACTGAATAGATTGAACAAACCTTAATCTAAATTTTATTACAGTTAAAAATTTTTATTTATTGGCAAGGAATATCTTATCAGACAGTATGAACAAATTTTAAATTAAAAAAGCGAACAGTGACTGCCACCTTGTTTAAAAAAAAAAAAGATAGGAAGCCGGGCGTGGTGGCGCACACCTTTAATCCCAACACTCAGGAGGCAGAGGTAGGGGGATCTCTGTGAGTTTGAGGCCAGCCTGGTGTACAAAGTGAGTCTAGGACAGCCAAATCTACACAGAGAAACCCTGTCTCCAAAACAGAACAAGATAGGGTTTCGAGAGTATGGTTCAGTTAGTCAGGTGCTTGTTCAGTGTGCACCATGTCCTCAGTTTAGTCCTCAGCATCATGTAAGACTAGGTTAGTAGAATATGCCTATCATCACAGCATCTCAGGAAGTGTAGGCAGGAAGGTCAGAAAATGAAGGTTATCTTCCGGCCACCTAGCAAATATGAAGCCAGGCTGGACTACAAGAGGCTCTGCCTCAAAATATATATACATAAACAATACTCATGAATATAAAAACTGTAAGTTGCCCATGTGGATATGATTGGGTCAACAAGAAAGACTGACCATAGTATTATTGTAGGTTTAGATTTTTTCAAACCTACTTTATTTAGAATTCTTTTTTTTTTTTTTTTTTACATTCCTACACAAAACTTTAATGTTCACAATAGTATTCCTAAGAGCTCTGGAATAGAAACAGCACAGATTCCCACTGAACAATGAATGGATAAACAAAATGTGGAATGCCCATATAATGGAATATTATTTGGCAATTTACAGAAATGTAACACTGATGCATGCTGCAGTGTAGTTAAACCTTGGAAACATTAGGCTAAAGTAAAGGAAAAAGTTTCAATGTACTGAAAATTATGAAGTTTATTTGAAGTTTCCAGCTAAAGAAATTTATAAATGCAGTAAGTATAATAATAATAATTTCCTGGAGTTGGTGGAGGGGCTTGTGACTTCAACCTTACTTCTAACCCACCAACAAGAGGAAGGGGAGAAAGAATGTTGTTGGGAGAAGGGGTGGTGGACCTGTTTAGATGTAGTTCCTTGGGCCAACTCCACTCTGAATTGTCAGGATCCCAGCAGACCAGTCCAGTAGTGAACACCAAACAGCCCATGAATTCATAGAGGTGGCCTCGTGCAGCAGAAAGTGCAAGGCCCTGCAAATCAGCCAGAGTTTGTGGAAATGGCCAGAATCAGCAGCAGTACCACAAGAAGTTCTCTGGAACATTTCCCCCTGAGAAGCGAAGACCAGCAACAACCAATAAAGACCAGGGAAGTGTTGCAGAGCAATGTTGCCCAGCTATCCAAATTTGAATAAATAAGCTGCACAGATATTTTTGTGATAATTGGAATAATTCTATCATAGTCTGGGCATAATAGTTTGACATCTGTTAGGTATGATAATCAAAGTGATTAATATTCTTGTATTTTGTAGAAGTGTTCTCACACTTTAAGAACAGGAGCATGCAAGAGAAAAAGTCTATAATTTTCCTAAATATCTCTTGTGCATATGTGTGTGCATGTGTGTGTGTATCCGTGTGTGTGTTTCCTCACATAGGACACAGAAGGACATTTTCTTCTATTACTCTTGATCTTATTGTTTTACTAAACTGGAAGTTCACCATTTCTTCTGGGCTGCCTGGACAACAAGCTTTCTGAATTCTCCTGTCTCTGCCCTTCACCCGGTACCAAGTGTGAGCAGCCATACACACTTTTCATCTGTGAGCTAGAGATTCATACACAGGCCCTCATGCCTACAGAGCAAGTCTTGTGCTCCCTGAGTGGTCACCCCAGCCCTCCTAAAAGCACTGTAACAAAAGCAAAGAAAGAGAATACAGAAATAAATGTGCAGGAAACTTGGTCACTTTGTTATCCGAGAGAATGGCGTGTTGGGTGACAGCCTCATGTCATAAGCACCTGAGTCAGGCTGTGCTGAACAACAGCACCTAGCCATAAGGAATTTTTTGGCACCAATCTGATCCTTCCAGCTCCACTTGCAATATCAATATTCCCAGGTATGAGAAACAACCCATCTTGCTCCCAGTAAAACCACAAAAAGGTGTAATTTTTTGTAGCTACTTATGTCCCTCAGCCCCTCTAAATTCCCCCAACCTCTACTCTACAGAAATATTAGGGCCCCCCACTATTCGCATCAAGCAGTTTCAACCTGTTGAGATCAAATCTGTTTGGTTCTACGCCTCATTTTTCTTACACAGGCCTCATTTTTATTTTTAATCTTGTGCTTGTTTAAAATATTTTATAATAAGCTAAGGTGGCTTAAAGCCTGTATATATTAATAAAATACAAATTACAAACTATTGAAATGAGTAGTAAAGGAAATGAATATATAAATATAGGGAATTCTGAAAAATATCCCCAAGAAAATCTGTAGACTTGAAGGTATATATCTGAAAAAACTAAATACTCAAATACAAAGAATTCATCAGTGCTGAATAGACACACATATTTAACCTGATTTCAACATTATGCATTGTATATATTTATTGAATGGTACCCCACAAATAAATCTATTTTCTTTTTTTATGTAACAGTTAAAATAATATTTGCCACACAAATTTAGGCTACTTTGGTAAATTTATTTTCAACAAAATTAAATACTTGTCTGCTTAGCATATCAGTAAGAAAATGAGTCAAGATGGGGATTTAAATCAGTGGTGGAATGCCCTTGTGAGGATTGCTGTTGGCTGTGACCATGACAGGTGTAAAATCCCTCTTCTGGTATAACTATCAGGGACTGCATAGATTGGGTTACCCTCTGGGCATGTGTTCTTATTTCATTCCACTGCTGGGACAAATACCATGACCTAAAGCAACAAAGAAAGAAAAAGTTACATCTTACAGGTTACAGCCAACACTGAGATATCAAGCAAGAACCATAGAGTAATGATGCTTGTTGGCTTCATTTGAAGATTCATGCTTACCTAGCTTTCTTCCAGGGTTCAGAACCACCTGCTGACAGTGCTGCACACCATGAGCTGGCCACTACTACCTCGATTAACTATCAAAATGGTCCCCCACAAAACAAGCCAATGTGATCTGGGCAGTCCTTCAGTTGATATTTCCTTCTCAAGTGACTCTACACTATATCAAGTTGGTACTCTTAAAGCTAACTAGGGCAGCATACCTGTGAGGGATTGTCTTATTTAGGTTAACTGAGGAGGGAATACCCACCCTACTGTGTAATATCATTCCCAGGGTTTGAATCCTGAACTACACAAAAAACGGGCATTTCTAATACCTATCACTCTCTTCTGGAGTTAGTTGCCTCAAGATCCACGTAGATGGCAAATCTGGGTCCCCAAATGTGAGCCAAACAAATCTTTACTAGTTTTTGTCAGTGTATTTTCCCATATTGACAAGAAAAGTAAAACTGTCTGAGTAGTATTCCCAAGGCCTTGGGACCAATCTGCAGACCTACATTAAATAAAATAAAATTTAACTTAGTTTTAAAAACATTTACAGTGTTAGTCACTTCTGCTCCATTTGTGAGCTATTCATTTATCAATGTGAATATGACTACTTTACAACCCTTTGCTGTTGCTTCTGATTGATTTCATGCAGAAGTTTATTGAAGTTGCCTCAAAGGACCAGGTAAATAGAAAGGAATTTTTCTTTCTCTAAATAATTCTTTCACTGTTTATTAATGGGGAATGCATGACTTTGTTTCTGCAAGATGGTGATGAGACTCCTTGTGTTAACTGTCTTTGGATACCACAGCCTAGTAGAGAGGAGAGATGTGCTGTTCATCTCTCAATGGTAGTTGAGAAGTTAGTGCTTTGTTCATACGTCTAGTGATGGGCATAGTAGTCAGTAGGGAAAGAAATGGGTGTGGAGTAGGGCATCTACTGCCCAGAAGTGTCCCATTCTGCTCAGCTCCCCTTTTCTGGCCCTATGCCGAGAAAGAACAGTCTTTTCTAAAGGATTTCTTACTTTTGTTTTTATGGCTATTTCTTGATTCTGGGATTTTTATGGCTATTTCTTGATTCTGGGATTCTGGGCTATGAACATGCATAGCCACATGAACCATATATGAATGAGGAAGAAATGTGACAAAATATGATTACTCTATCTTATCTGGAACTAAAATTCACAAACCATAGATTTTCGTCATTAAAGATTAGAAAGATGAGGTTATCATCAACCTCAATGGCCCGCAAGGACAGTGGACAAATATTCATTGGTTAAGCATTTGTGAGTGTAAAATACTCAAAGAAGTATCAATATTGACTAGGTAATTATAAAAGGTTAACATTTAGGAAAGATATTTGAACTGGTGATGTTTGAGTACAGAATGTCATTGCAGCTGTGATATTGAGAGGATAAATGTTGATGGGAGAAATAAAAGAACAAAGGAAGTTGAGAAGCAGAAAGCAGTAGGATGGGAGTGAAGCTGAAAGTCTATAATGTCACAAAAAAGCAAAGAAATTGGTTTCAAGCAAAAAGAAGCTATTATCTGTGTGTTATAGTGCTAACCAATGATGATATTTGTTAGCTGAATATAGAATAAAATTTCAAAATGTAGAATGAGAAAAACCTAAGGACAAAATATTTCAGCTGAGACTTTCAGAGGTGCCTGTTCATGAGAGAACATGTCAGAGTGAAGCAGTTCACTGCTACAGCTGTCAGCAAGCAGAAAGGCTGTGTACAGGAAGGGATCAGAGCAAGATCCAGCTCCCAAACACCTGCTTTCATGCCTTTTTCCAACAAGGACCCCCCCTCCCATAGGTCCCAACATTTCTGTTTTTCTTCTAGTCTCTCATAGAGCACATCCCAACTGCTGTTTCTCCTCTCTCCACTCCTCCCAGTGCTCCCCTCTGCCCCAGATCCACTTCTCCTCCATTTCCCTTCAAAAAAGAGCAGGCCTCTCACGGATATCAACCTAATAGGGCATAACAAGATGCAATAAGACTAAGCACAAACCCTCGTATTGAGGCTGGGCAAAGCACCTCAGTGTGAGGAAAAGAGTCCCAAGAGCAAGTGAAAAGAGTCAAAGACACCCCTCTTCCATTAGGAGTCCACAAAAATATCAAGCTAACAACCATAACGTATGTAGAGGACCTAGTGCAGACCTTTTAAGGCTCACAGAGACTGCCACTTCAATCTCTGTGATCCCATCCCCTATGAGCCCTGCTGAGTTGATTTCACTGGCCATGCTCTCCAGGTACCCTTGATCCCTCTGACTTCCACGATTCCTTTTTTCTCTCTCCCACAGGGCTCCCAAGCTCCAAGAGGCAGGTCCCACTATTTCCGGCTTTTCACAACCTCCAATGACAAGATTTAAGGATCCACTAAGGGATTAACCTATGGATTAGGTCAATAGACTTTTGTTGCCAAGAGGAGAGAATAAATATGGAAGTAGTTGGCAGAAGAAAGGTGAAGTTGCTTTTATTTAGTTAGATTTAGATGAAGGAAATGACAACACACATGATCCGAGAAATGATTTGATAATAGATTTTTAAATGATGGTGCTGTGAAGAGTAAAGAGAAATCTCACGTGATTCCTAGAGTAGATGATTGCTATGGATTGAGTGTCAATGTCTCTAGGATGTTTGTTGTGGAGTTTAAGACCAATCCACTAGTATTGAGAGGAGGATTCTTAAGAAGGTGAAACGTGTTGAGATGGGGTGCTCATGAATGGATTATAGCCTTTATTAAATTGACTGAGGTAGCTTGTTAGCCTCAATATATGTCCTATAAGGAAACAGAAAGAAGGCACCACGTGTGAGGAACAGGCAGTCATCCCACAGTAAACTTGCAAGTGCCTTGATCTTGGATTTCACAGCCTCCAAAGCTGGAGAAAATAAGTTGACTAAGTCAAGGTACTGTACTATCACAGCCTCAAGGGACTAACTACAAAAGATGGAGATGCTTGTGATGTGGTAGTTAGTCCATTCATTCTCTTCACTCCTTTATTAAATACAAGGCAGGTTGTCTTTGTGTATGGTGTTCAAAGATTGAGACAGAAAATGAAGGTTGAAGATGGTTAGGAGAACTGGACAGGGAATAGATTGTGCTTATGCATTAAGGCCAAAGAGAGTCTGTCGTATGAAAAATAATTCCAATTAAGCAAGTTGTATGTACTAGGGTAATATGTTGGCAAAAAGCAGTGAATCCAGCTCAAATCTCTAATTGCTTTCAAGTTTCTCTTTGATCTAGTTTTATACTACCTTTCATTTTTCTATTGTTCTAGAAGATATGTTTAAACAAAAGAACAGAAAGTGGGGTAAGGAAGGAGACACAAGACTGAGGTTGAAAGCATGTACACTATGAGAAGCAAACAGTTCCATCTGCTGGACATTACATGGATTGTTCCCTTGGAAACCTTTCCATTTGCAACCAAATACTGGTACATTTTAACCTTTGCTGAACACTGAAGAAGAATCAGTCCATCTTTGTTAATAAGAAAATTAAGTTCAAAAACTTTAACCTACTTCCTAGAAATAGTATTCATAGCTGACATTAGCAGATGCTGTCAGAGGGTTAACTTTATATTTACTATAATTCAATAGTATCATAATCGATGCTCTGTTATTTCTACATTTGGCTACACTCTGATGGCATTCTGTTATCTCTGGTTGCACTTTAGAAGACCCTAACTACCACCTCACTTACCTTACTTGGGACCAGTCAGCTTAAAGGTTAACTGATAATACTTTGTCTAGTTAGCCAAAAATATAATATTGCTTTGATAGTTAGCCAAACTGTTACTGCCATGCCTGTGCCTTTTACATTTGATTTTTCTATATAAAAAAAAGTTGCTCTAAAAGCAGGTTGATGTCACAGTTTGGCTCCAGAGTGCACTGTGTTGCAGACCATGGCCAGTGTTGGGGTGTTGTGTTCAGAAAACAATCCATATCTAACTGGACTCTGAGTGGTTTCTGTGACTATTCTTGGACTACAAGATTTGGAGATTCCACAGAGACAGTCTTATCATAGATACCAGTGTGTTGAAATAAAGCTAGGTTTAATGTATGCCTGTGTCCATCTCCCAGTATATGTGTGTGTGTGTGTGTGTGTGTGTGTGTGTGTGTGTGTCTGTATTTCTGTCTCCTCCCCCGCTTCTCATGTGTATGTGTGTTGTAGGACACTATCCCCTTCGCCAAACTGTCATTCTTTTTATGGACTCAATGGTGCCTACTGTCAAGAGTCCATCAGGCCTGTGTACTGTTGACTTTTCATAGGGAGGGCATTAAACTATTAGTAAACTGGCACCTCTCAGACTTCTGTATGAATTCTATGGTAATTAAATGTGCCCCTCAGAGTCTCATAAAGGTGTAAGAGTACATAGACTTAGGGATGACTTGGGAAAGAGGGCTCCATCTATGTGGCTATGGGGTAATAGGTGAAGATTTTCTAGTGTGAGTCCAGGGATTAAGGGGCTATCTATGTATTTATGTGACTGACATTTATTTCCTATACAATTAGGCCTCCTTGGTGTAATAATAGATTCCAGAGATTCATCTGCTTACCGTGAACACATCCCTGTGCAGACACCAGCATCAAGTACAGAATGTAAGTCACAATGTGAAAACCCCCTATGGTTAGTGGAACTGAGGGAACTTGAGTGATGGAGAGCAAACAAGTGGGAAAGCTGTATTGGAAGTGGGCTGTGGATGAGGCCTTCACACATTAAATGTGTGAATTATAAACTGAGAAACACAAAAGTATATAAGCTAATCAGACCACTTGAATGAATATATATTTACTATAACTAATGGTATAGAGGTGTCTTAGTTTCCTTTCCTGTTGTGTTGACAACAGCAATTTAAGGAAAGGGGGATTTGTCTCACAATTCCAGGTGATAGTCCAGTGCTGTTAGGAAATCAAGTTGGCAGAAATTTGAAGCTTCTGATCATATCACATCCACAGTCAAGACAGAGGAACACATGCATGATCATGCCCCTCTTTTTATTCAGTCTAGGACCTAGCCCTATGGAATGGCGCCACCCAGTGTGAGCTGAGTTTTCCATATCAATTAATGTGATCAAGACAGTCCCATAGGCCAACCTCATTTAGAAAATTCCCCACTGATATATTTCACCTGGTGATTCTAGACTGTGTAATGATGATAAGGTCACCAGAATTTTCTTTTATAGAGTACAAACGTGTCCGTAGAACAAATAACAAAGGTATCTGTGGGTAACATTACCTTCTACATATATTCTAATTTATTGGCTTGAACCTTATCACATCTAATTCTGGAAGTCTTCAGAGTTAGCAAAAGTGCCAGAATTTTCTAAATTGTCAAGGACAGCAACAAAAACAGGAACAAATAACTTTTGTGTTTCAACACAGTCCAAGAACAGAGTTGTGTGGGAAGATTTCTGAGTGCTTAGGGGAAAACTAAAAGAAAACAAAAGACTTGGAACCTCGGTTCTTTCAAAACACTGGATTGTTCTTGGATCATGCTTTTGTCCCCTTCCCAGGTGTAGTTGATAAGGGTGAGTTTACTGCAGATTGCTTGTTACAACGAACTATTGTTATTTATTTATATGCCTCTATATATTCATTATGTGCCCCTTGTCTGCCAGCTGTGGCTTGTGATTGTACACTTTACTCATGTGCTTCTTAACCCTTAGGGTACAATTGTCCGATGGTCTGAATAAAGTTGGCTATTGGTGGGGGGGTGGCTTTCAATGCGTCAGTGACTAGGGATTACCATATCTGAGTTGCAAAGAAGGTCAGAGACTACCGATCTGGTGAGTAACCTAGTGGCTGACTCCAAAACACCTACGTAGGTGTATCCCAGACCCAGGCACACATGGTATATAGTCACTTAGAAATGGATTTTAGTTACATAGTACAGGATAAGCACACTATAGTGCACAGACCCAAAGAAGATAACAAGGAGAATACAGAGGACGGTACTTAAATCTCACTCAGAAGAGGAAACAGAATAGACAGAGGTAGTGGTTGCAGAGAGGGAACAAAGTAGAAGAGGGAGCACTAAGAAAGATGAGGGTATGGATCAGACCTGGGGAGAGTGGCAGCAAAAGGACAGAAGGCCTTTAGAAAAACATGAAACTGTGAGTGGGGCATCTCTGTAACAAGCTGAGACCTAAGTCAGGGTAGGCTCTTGGGAGGATGTGAGGGAGACTCTAGCAGAGACTCCTAGTAGTAGGGGCCCATAAAGACTGAAGAGAACTCCCCTAACTAGAGAAGACTCCTAGTACAGAGAGAGAAACACCAACCAACCCACAAAAACTTGGACACAAAATTTACCCTGCCTGTAAGATGTGCAGGAAAAAAGATAGAGCAGACAAAGCAGAGATTAAGGAAATGTCCAACCAAAGTGTACACTAACTCAAGACCTGCCCCTATGAGAAAAAGCCAATCCCTTACACAATTAACAAAGATATGCTATGCTTACAGACAAAAGCCTAGCGGAGCTGTCCTCTGAGAGGCTTCACCCAATAGTGCATTGAAGCAGATGATGAGACTCAGCCAAACAAGGACCATGCATTGACTGGACCTAGACTTCCTACCCAGATGTAGCTGGTGGGCAGTTCAGGCTTCATGTAGGTCCTCTAGTAATGAGAGCAGGGCCTGTCTCTGTTTCTAATGCCAGCTTTTTTTTTTTTTTTTTTTTTAAATCACTTCCCCGTGGTGGGACTGTCTTGCTACGCCACAGGGGAAGACAACACACTCAGTCCTTATGTGACTTGAACTGGGCTGGATGGGTAGTGGTGTATCCCCTTTTCTGAGAAATTGGGGAGGAGTAGAGGAAAGAAAGGGAGGGTGGGGCTTGTAGGAGAGGGAGGATGGGGCTACTATCAGGATGTAAAGTGATTAAACAAAGAAAAAAATTTTAAAGAAAAGGAATTAGCAAAAAGTTGGCTACTGTGTAAGACTTTAGTCCTCACTTATTGGCTCAACTTTTCATGAACTACTTAAGATACTACTATGAACTTTTTTTCTTCAATAAGCTTCATAAAATTGGAATGTGAATATTTTGTATTTTGTATCTAATTTTGCTTTTAATTTTTTATAGTTTTTTTTTTTACATAGTTCTGCATCATGCATGAATGTACTAGTCAGGCTTCTCTAAATAAACAGAATAAATCAATCTATCTATCTATCTATCTATCTATCTATCTATCTATCTATCTATGTATTACCTATCTTTATTTAGAAAAGGGATTTACTAGAATGGCTAATAGGCTCGTGGCCACACTAGTCCATCATTGCCTGTCTACCAACAGAGATCCAAGAATCCTGTAGTTGTTTGGGCCATGAGGCTGGATTTCTCAGCTGCTCTTCAGTATACTATGGAAACCCAGATAAGTAGGCTCTAGTGGCAATGAAGAAATGGACTTGCCAGCATTAGCAAGCAGGCAAAGCAAGCTTTCTTCCTCCATATCCCTTACATAGGCTGCCAATAGAGAGAAGCTCAGATTAAAGGTGTATCTTCCCACCTCAAAAAAACTTAAATTTAAATTGGATCTTTCCATTTTATATGTTTAATTAAGAAAAAGTGCCTCCTAGGTGTGCCTAAGCATTTAGGTTTTAGTTAGTTCCAAATGTAGTCAAGGTGTCAACCAAGAACAGCCACTGTAATGCACCTAATCACTCAATTCTTTCTCCTCTATCATTTATGACCAGAAATTTAAGGCAAGATTACAGCTCTTATTTGTGTCATTACTGTAATCTAGTTGGATTTTAGGAAATCATTTATAGTATTTTTAGATGTGACAGTGATATTGTCATCTTAAAAGCCCTTATGCAGATACATAATAAAAATATTTATGGACAAAAATTTGATATAGCTAGGATTTTTTCAAAATTCTAATGTCAGAGAAGTGGGATGAGATATGGACGGGAAGGATTTGACTAAAGTCTGTTGGTCTGGAATGTGGTTAATGGTCTTGTGTTTGAGTGTTCAGAGATCTCTATTGTAAAAATCATTAAGGTATTCAGCCTGGCTGTCAAAGTCAACGGTCCAACCTCACATACTTGATGTGAATTTTGTGCTGTTTGACAGTGTGGATCTCCTAATACTATCTCAAACAGCTTCTCAGCTGCCTATTCTGTATCTTGTCCACAATTGAATATTCCTCCCACTCACCTTTCAGCCATGAGTGGGTGGGAAAAGGGCTTCTGGTGTGTGAACCTCTCTCCCTAGGACTATGAGGAAGCAGCATCAACTGAAGGAAGAGCTCTTTTTTTTTTTTTTTAAGAAAGAGCTCTTACCTGGCAGGATAAAACAGAGCTATGCCCTGCTCCTAGCCTCCAAGAACAACTGCATGTATCTACCAAGACATAAAACACGTGAGCCGAGTAAGGACATACCATTGCTCAAGAAAACATGGATGGTCTACTATTTTATTTTCATAGAATATCACAGTAGCAGCAGTTTTTCAATTCAGGAGAATCCATGTGCAGTTGATATCAACCATATCAGATTTTACTAAAGGCTGCAAGTGATCCCAAAACCTTGTTGAATGAATTCCATAGATTCCAAGAATTTGAAATCTTTGCCACTTGAGGAATTTTGAACTTTCTCTTCTGTAAGATTTTTTTGGGAATAACCCAGCGAATGGTTTGGGGGATAATATCCATTGAATCTGCTGGTACACAGGCATAAAAAAAAGGCTGGTTTTCCCTTCTTTCTGAATAGAATTTGATATTCTGCCAATGAGCATTTGGCTCTTGTGAGTTTGGCTCTTTTGATTTATAATGATATAGTCTCTTCTTCCATGATCGTTTCTCCTCACCATGTGAGTGATTGCCATCTGAATCCCAGTGGACACTGGACTTTCTCCATAAATAAGATTTAGCCTCCCTTCTTTCTGTGGGTTGTGGGTACATGTGAGACTTGTCATGTTTTTTTGTGAGATTCAATTTAGTATTGGATTCTGTTGTTGAGGTTAAAGAGTAGCTTGTTCTGCTCCACCTGGCCATAGTCCAATGCTTCTCTTCATGGAACGTTTTGGAAGATGATGTAGACTCAATTTCAATACTATTGGACGAACTGTGAGACCATGAGTCAGAAGGTTGCATTTTGGAGTTTGACCTACATTTCCTCCTATTTTGAAACTGATAGCAATGGGGTGTATGTTTTCTATAGATTCTAGTATGATTGTCACTTGGATACTTATGGTAAAATGGTTTCAAATATCTTGCTTCATTGACTTTGTGGATATATGCCAATGGAACATCTTTGGGTTCCTCAAACGCAAACTCCTGTGTTAAATGAAAATTGCTTTGTATAAGCACACAATGGTCGCTGCCAGTTTCTTCAGGAGCTGGACATTCCGCTTCAGTTGAAGTCTCAGTGTCTAGAGGGACATCAGTCCACTCATCCGACGATGAATGTGAATCAGCTAAATCAGCAGTATTTTGCTGAGTCCCTGAAACAGAATGTTTGTATGAATTGGTTTCGTGTAACCATACATAACTTTGCTTATCATTTCCTGGTGTTATCTGTACATTTAAATCCGAAAGAATTCTATCATTCTGTTCTGTACCTTGTAGACCAGAGTAAAAGGCATGTACGTTAGTAGGCTCCTGGAATTT
Organism: Acomys russatus; assembly: GCF_903995435.1. NCBI lineage: Eukaryota > Metazoa > Chordata > Mammalia > Rodentia > Muridae > Acomys > Acomys russatus. The sequence continues at coordinate 119,417 of NC_067164.1, read as the reverse complement.
TCTGGAGAGTAATGAGCTTTCTTGTGTATTTTCCTTTGGGAAAGAAACAAGTTCTTTGTCAAAGGAAAGAGTAGTACTTTCCTTACTAGCTTCAACTTTTATACATTTTGAGCTGGAATCAGTGCTTAACTCGGAAGTGTGTTTGGTAAGTGCATTTGGCTTAGGGACCACAGTGAAAGAAGGTTTAGGGAGTGAGTGGAGGTATTTGTATTGCAAATCACAGTCAATGTCAGAAAAAGATTTTTCATCAAAGAGTACTAAAACTCTGTTTGTTCGTTTTGGTCCTTGTGGGGCAGAATGGATACACTTAAATACGGGTTTTGATTTTTCCTGGGCATAGGCCCTTGAATAAGATTGTTCTGCAATTCTGGGAAGGCCCATTGTTTGTATCTCCAGTCTTTTTGTACAAAGGTGCACAAGAAGGTCATCCTTTTCTTTCTCTGACAACTTGTGAAGAATGTGCTTCAACGGAAGATTATTCAAAGTTGCTAATGAAGTTATGGTTTCTTGCTTTTTGATGCCCCTTGGTTCTGTCATGACCATCTTGCTGCTACTTGACACATTAGTTGTTGATGTCTTCACCAAGCTGAGAAGAGGAAAATCTCTTTGGTAACTGTTTTTTAACTCAGTATGTATGGTATCAACTTTTGGAGAACTAAAATCTATTTTTGTATCTTTTAGAAAAAGCCTGCAATTGGAATCTTCCGAAATAGCCCTTTGACCGTGAGAGTTATAGTTCTGTAAGGATGTGCTCACTATCTCTGGTTTCTGGTTCGGTTTTATGTCAAGTGCTTTAGAAATTAAATGCGTAGAGAGCTTATTTTTTAATTCTGGAGTTAGCTGTTTTAAAAGAGGCGTGTGTAGCAATGTGGCATGTATTTTTGATGATGTGTTTGGACTCTGCAGCAAAGGAGATACCTTTGCATCATCAGACTTGTAGGTTTCTACTTGCTTCAGTATTTCAGAAAGAACTTGGTTTGGGATCTTATTTTCAACAGGATCTTCAAAAATACATTTAAGTGCTTTATAAATGGGAAACAATGTTTCTGCAAGTGATGTGTTTTCATTGTCTTTATCTTGAAGTGTTGTGGGCACAGTTCCTGAAGCAGCTTCCTCTGTCTTGGAAAGCAAGGGACACTCTCCCACATTATCAAATAGTGCGGTCCCAGACAGTGGCTGTAGACTTGGAGATGAAACACTTGTACTCACAGCTCTTCTCAAATGAGTTTCTATAGTGTCCTTTACATCTTCACATTTACATAGGTACTCAGGGGGCATTAGAGTGTCTTTTTGTATTTCTTCTTTCTCAGTGGTATTCATGTCAAGTTCATATATGACCTTTAAGTCGTCGTTCCCTGAATCAACCCCTTCTCTTGTTTGTATACATAAGTTCTTTTCTATTTCACATTCAAGGTTTACTTCTGGCTCCCCATTAGGAAGTTTCTGCATTTCTGGATCATTCACCACAAAGGGCTGAGATTCTTGCAGCAATGGGATTGGAAAATTCAGTTCTTTTACAATTGTTATGATGTCCTTAGTTTTTCTAGCATCTGGTGACTTCTCTTGGAATTCAGAATGACAGATTCCCTTTTCCCTACTTGGGTTTGTTTTTGATTTAACTGTTCCTTCATTGTGAGGTGGGCTTATCGTAGAAACACAAATATTTCTGATAATGACTTCTGGGGAGACATCTTTACTACTTGGAGCCATGGTTTTTGGTTTGCTGAAGCCATGTTCTGATTTGTTCTCACTGCTTGAACCACCACATCCTACGACACTAAGTATCTTTGTAATGGGGTGCTCTGAGATTCTCATAGTTGATTGTTTGGGTTTCAGGTTTGTTACTATGAATCCACTTTCCTGACTTTTAGGATAAATAGGAATATACGCATACAATGAGTCAAGAATGTTTGTTTGAAGCGATTTTTCTTTTTGAAAGTTATGCTTTGTAGTAGATAACTCTAGTTTCTTTTTAAGCTTTTCCTGGGCGAGGTAATTGTTCCCTGTGGGAATGACTATCTGAGTCTTGGTCTGAGATTCCTCTGTTGTTGGAGGAAGAACATGGCTTGTAGTGCTGCTGATATTCTCCCTGGATTTATTTTTCAGATTGACAGTATAGCTCTTCTGCACTTCTCTTTTGTCATCTTCTAGGTCTATACCTCTGCTTCTATCTGTTTTTAAATTCCCTTCTCTCTGACTCACAGTACTATTGTTCATTATTTGTTTTTTATGTTTCAATTTTACATGGGAGATTATGTTAGTTTCATTCTTTTCTTCCAGATGTCTAGATTTCAGTAGACTGTCATGCGACTTTTGAGACAATGCTAGATCATGCTGTTTTTGTTCTGGAGCAAATGGTGAAAGGCCTTTCCTTCCTGTGGCATTTAACTCCGTAGTACTCATGTGTACCCCTGACTCTATTTGTGAACTGATATTGACTACAGGTTTCTTGTCCACATCTGTTTGTAAAGGTGTCCTCTGATTTGTGCTGTTAACTAGAACATTAAGTAAAGGAAAGGATTTTGGCTTTATCTGCTGTCTACTTTCACATGGAAACATGACTTGCTCTTTCATGATCACATTTTGTTCTTTCTTATCTTGAGACTTGCTCAAATGTACAATGCTTAGTTTGTCAAGTGATATATTTTCTAAAGTTAGCATTTTGCTTATCATAGCATTACTCTGTCCATCTTTCTTTGGCTTATCAGACTTACCTGAACCAGTTTCCTGTTCTCTCTCTGTCACAGATCTTTCTGAATATATAAGGGTGTCATGTGTGATCAGTGTTTTCTTGAGTGATTTCTTTGGTAGAGAAACTGAAAACTTGGGTCTTGCTTTATTATTTAAATTATCTTTGATTTCACTTTCCTTCTTCCAATCTCCAATTTTTGCTAAAGGTTCTTTCTCAAAATTTTCTGGCTGAACTTTTTGCCCTTTGATGGACATGTCCAACATTTTTTCCCTTTTTATGGTACCTAATCTTGTGAGATCAATTTTATGATTTGGGAAAGCTGACTCACACTCTGATTCTACTTGTGGATGTCCACTTATTTGTTGGGCAGTGGTCACGTACTTTGACTTCTGTGGCTTGGCTTGTTTCAGTAACACATCGTGTTCTGTTGCTTTAACAATACAGTTGCTATCAACCTCAGCAGGCTCTCTGGTTGCTGTTTCTTGAGCATATGCTGGTTCCTGGAAATTTTCTTGTGAAAAAGAAAATTCAGTACATTCTGCTGTGCCTTTCTGTGTTTTTTCCTGTGAATATCTAGAAGCTGTTGATGGTATGGACATGAAAGTCTGTGTTGTGGCCACAACCAGTTCACTTTTATATTTGTATCCTTTTTCCTCCAGAACCTTCATATTCAGGTCAAGTTCCTTTATATTAAGAGGATGTAAATTTTGTGAGGCCTTTGCCTCTTTGCAATGCACCTCAGTTGTCAAGTCTACTGTTTTTCCTACCTGTTCTGTATATTGTTTTCCTTTTCTGACATGACCACACATGTCGTCTTTGTCTGTCATTTTTTCTGCATCTGATAATGCTGGAACCATTTGTGGGAGTAGGGAAGATCGTTTACTCTCTAGTCTTTCTTCATCTACTTGTGCATATTTACACAAGGTAACATTGTTTGGAGAAGGCTGAGGAGTATACATATTTGTTAAAATTTCAGGCTTACTTTTGTTGTCATCATGTTTTTTTGGTTTGGGTGCTTTAATATGTATATATAGTTCTGTTCTGTGGAGCTTCTGGGACAGAGGTGATTTTCGTGATTTCAAAGTTACATCTGTGCCTCTCCTATCTATTATCTCTTTTCTATATGACTTGTCTCTCTGAGACGTATGTTGTTTTATAACATCTTTCACGGTATCACCAACAATGGCCTCTTTAGGTACAGTTTCTTCTTCAGTTGGTATTCTCTGCAAAGCATCATTTCTCCATCTTCGTTCTGTGAATTCTATTTTCTCATACAATTTGGGATGAGTCAGATCTGGTAATGAAAGAGATTTAGTCAAAACCAAGCATTGTTCATCTTTAAGTTTCTGCACCTTTGTTTCTTGATACTTGTGAGTTGTTAGAATTTTTGTTATTTGTGTTCCAGCTTCTTTTTCTTCTGACATATGTTGTTTTTCATTTTGCAGATTAACTGAAGTATCTCTGGTAACTGACTGTATGTAAATACCTCCTTCAGAATCAGTTGACTTCTGTAAGTGTCCCATGGAAGCAGAGGATCCTGTTAACATTGGCGCACACACTTCTTCGATTCCGGTATTCACAGTAAGGATAGGTTGGGAAGACATAGCAGTGATTATCTTAGTTAATTTCTTAGTTAATGCTACACCCAGCTCGCTTCCATCTTCTTTCACCTTCCCCCCTTGCTCTCTAGTTTTCCGCTGAAGGGCACTTAAATTCTTCATAGATAAAGCAGACGATTTTTTTGTGGTCAAATACATATTCTCGGGTTGCACTATACGGTTTACATCCACATGCTTTTCTTTACCTAAGTTTTCTTTCTGTGGCACATGTTCTTTCAGTAATTTTTTCTCACTGCAAACTTCTTTATCAGCCATCTGTGCACCTGGAAATTTCTTGGGTTGCAATTGTGATACAGACAATTCTATAATTGTATTTGTCAGACCCATAAGTTTTTCTTCCTGGGCTTTCCTCTGCAGCTCTTTGATAGTGAGCATATTTGATTGTGGTAATGTCTTTACCTTTTCATCTACTGATTTGGACATCATTTTGTCTCTCATTTCTCCTAGTATATCTTTCTCTTTACTCACTCCAGTGTCTGACTTCAGGAAAGATGGAGAAGGCAAGAAAGTAGTTTCCTTTAGAACCACCATTTGTTCACTTTTGCCTTGCTCAACATCTTTTCTTTGCTCTTTAATATTAAAAGTTGTTATCATGCCATCATTCAAATGTACAGGTTTGGATATTCTTGCTCTCAAAGTTATTCTGTCTTTGCCACCTGTTACACTGCCCTTTGCCTCTTTATATAACTCTTGTTGGTTGGCTTCAATTACATTAGGTAGCATAATGCCTTCATTTGAACCTGCACGTATGAGCTCTCCTGTACATGTTGTCATAAAAAACTCATCCTGTAGAGGAGACAATCCATTGTGAGCTATAGAACGCATGCAAGTATCATTCTTTGTTGCAAACATTTTAGACTGTCTTGCCTTTTTCTGTTTCTGTCCTATCTTTTCTTCATTGTTCCTCTGGGGAGTCTTCCTCTTCCTTGAAATATTGTGCTCATTGACACTAAACACATGAGAAGGTCTAGATATCTTTGCTCTTGAAACTATGTCACTGGAGTATGTCGAACCATCTATGGCTGAGGTTTCTGCGTCTTCTTGCACTGGATATTGTTTTCTCTTTTTTGCACATTTAGCAATTAGCTTTGTGGATGCTACTTGCCCTAAAGGTGCAGAAACATCACTTTTTGTTGCAATCACATTATGGTGTCTTGCCCTTTTCTGTTTATGTCTTGTTTTTTCATGATGACTCCACCTATGAGTCTTTTTCTTGCTCAGGGCACTGTATTCACTGACACTGGACATATGAGGAGGTGCAGATATCTTTGTCTTGAAAATTGGGCCACTCAAGTGTGTCAAACTCTCAATGGCTGAAGTTTGTACTTCCTCTTCTTCCCATGTTGGATGTAGTTTTCTTTTTTTTGAATGGTTATCAATGGCCTTTGTTGATCCTACTTGCCCTATAGGCAATGTTTTTTGTAGCACAGTGTATGGCACATGCCTTTGCATTATTTCTGTTTCAACTTCCTTTGTTATGCCTAATTTAGAGATATCTGAAGATATGACGACAGGATATGTTTCTCTCCGAAGCATCACTTTTTCCTTACCGCCTTCTTGATTCACTTTATTTTGCACTTCGAGATTCACTTTAAATCTCTTTATTTTGGGTATACATGAAAGGGATGATTTCTTTATGTTCACATGTTTGGCTTTGGGTTTTTTTTTGATTCTCTCAAATGTATTCACTCCATATTCTTTATGTAACATGCATCTAGATTTTTTCGAATCACTTATGATATAATTAAAAGAAAATGATGCACAATTTAAATTTTCTACATCTGAAGATTCCATACTCTGTGAGTACGGAGAGAAGGATCCTGTTTCTATCCATGTTGCTTCCTTGGCTTTGATTTTTGTGTCTAGCTTACTGTAAAGTAAAGATGCAATGGTCAAACTTTCACCTAGTTTGCGTTTTCTTTCCTGTACATGTCTCAAGTTTTCATGTACATTTGTCTGTTCATCTGTTGTGTTTGGGCCACAATGCTCGGTGATACTGCATACATGTGAAAGTGGTAACTGATTTTTGTTGGAAACTGTGTCTTTGGGATGCATTATATCTTTTGTATCCATAATTTTTTTTCTACCCATCCATGTCTGTGACTCACACTGTTTTCCTGTTTTTACATTTGACTTATCATCATCCTCAGTTGACTTTGTAAGTCCAAACTTTCCTGTTTCAAGCAACTTCTCGATTTGTTGTTTTTGTGAATGTGCTAACTGTATGATTTCTTTAGTGCCTTCTTCTCTTTCTATTCGGATGTCTAATTCATGGGAAGACTTTGAAGGAAGATCTTCAGGAGCTACTTTCTCTTTGCTTTTCCCTTCTTGGTCTGCTTTCCTTGGCTCTATACTGTTGTGATTCATGTTCCCTTCAGTGTCAGATTTATGGTTCCATTTATTTTTTACTCCATCTTCTGGATATCTTTTCTCTTGCCCTTGACCATCTCTTCCTCCTTCTCCCTGCTCCATCTCCAGATCCAAGTTCTTTTTATCGTTATTACCTTGACAGAATTTCCCTCGTTTTGATTTTTCTTTTATATGTATGTATTTTTCTGTTTTTGTACTCTCCTCTTCTTTCTGGACTGAATATTCTATGGAATGTTTTACACTGTTCAAGACAGGTTCAAAGGTAGACTTTTTATAAATTATTTCTTGGAGCTTTGAGTGATGACTAAAAGATTGGGTTCTTATTTGCATAGTTTCCTCTCCATTTATTCTTTTGTTCATTTCAGAGTAAGAAGGACAATATATGGAAGGTTTGTTCCAGTTTTTAATTTGTTTATCTCCCTGTATCTTTTTTACCTTTTCTTCAACATTAAATAGTAACTCCTGTGATGCTGAAGACTCTTTCTGTCTCAAAGAGAGTCTCCTGGAATCCATCACTTCCTTGGAAGCTATCTGCAATCTGTCTTTCAGTGGTATATGTGTTGCTTTTCCAATACTGCTTAAAATACCATCAGTTGCTTCCTGGTACATTCCTATTGTATGTGAGAATTCTAACATTGCTGGAGAGCTAAGGCAGAACTTGGTTATTCCTTGTAAGTATGCCTCCATCATTTTAGGATCCCATTCCTGATAAGATGAGGAAGGAACTGAATCCCGAGGTTTATTCTGAACTACATTTAGATTAGTTTTGTTGCCCTGAATATTTTTTTGTATTTTATTGTTCCACCATGGTTCTTTTCCATGTAACATGTATTTAAAAGATGGTCTCTTTCTCTTTTGAGTGATATGTATGAGGCCTATTATATCTTTCAAATCTAGCATATTGTTCCTATAGTCTTTCCTTTGTGGAAAACATTTTAATTCTATTAAATTGCCTAAATTTTCCCTATTAAAGGCCCCTGAAAATGGTACTTTTCTGCCTTTCAGTGATACTAGGGGATTTAGTGGTGGAAGGCAGCTCTTTAGTGGTCTTGACTTATCATTTCCTACTTTTAATTTTGAATTTAAACCAGTATGCGATATAGAAGGTAATGAAATAAAAGATTTTGTTGGTTTCATGTCTGATTTACTTAGGTCTTCTTGTGCCCTGCCTTGTTGTTTTGTAGTGTCACACAGTGAAGTTAATCTCTTTCCATGGGGTGGATAAGGCAATGATGATTCCTCTATCTTTAAGGTAATATTAGAGTCTATTATTCTCTTCATCTTCATTCCTTTTATACCATTTTTCTCTTTGCTTGATTTATCTTTCTCTTGCTTTACATTACTTGAGCTAAGCACATCAATTTTTTCTTTATCCAGTTTAAAGTGAGGCAAAGGGATGGGGTCACATGCTTTTATTGCAACTGAACCTGGTTTATCCTTTCTATCTTTCATACATACCATTTTCTCTTTTTTGTAATACTGTGGTTTTACTTTATTGCTTGGGTTACAGTAAGTGGAACTACTAAGTGGAAGTTCCAACTTCTTCAAGTTTAGGCATTGTCTTTTTGGGTATATTGTGTCTTTCATACCTCTATGTTCTGTGTTATTGGTCTGGTTTTCATTTTTGTGCAAATATTGCATGTATAATGAAGGGCACTGTAAGAACATCTTAAGTAGAAACATCACCTCTTGCTTCTTTTCACTTGGTTTGTTTGACAGTTCCTTTTTCAGAGCTCTTAGCATAGAGGAACTATCATTTGACACTGGCTTACTTATCTGTACTCCATCAGATGACTGCTTTATTTTAGACAACAAAAGGTGTGGGCATTTTATAGTTTTATTGCTTGACTCTGAAGGCAACACAGTATCTTGTTCTTTTGTTTGCTCTGGACTAACTGAGGGGAAAATCCACCTTCCTCTACCTTCATACCCAATACTTTGTTGCTCTTTAGATGACAAGTCTATTCCCTTTGTCATGTTTGACACATTGCCTATCTCTGACAATGCTTCCTTTGTCTGAGGCTCTAATTGTCGCTGGACACAAGAATAGTTTTGGAAGCATAATAAACGGTTCTCCAAATTCTTAGGGGAAAATGGCAGGTGGTGCTGGTTTTGTTCTTTTATCCTTTTTTCCCATTCTCCATTTTCTGTATTTAAAGTGTGATTATCTACTGCTTTTAAAGCTTTCTTTACCTGCAGTGATGTAATCCTATGTGTATCCACCAAAGGGTGAGGGTTAGACACTGGGAAAGCCTCCCGTGCACTCTCTTGGCAATCTGTTCCTCCTTTAGCATGCAGGTTAACTCCTTCTGAATGTGGAGATTGATTTCTTAGAATGTTAACTTCACTTGAAGCTTTTCCTATCTCTGTGTTAATTACTTTTGCATTTAGAGATGCTTTGGCAGAGATCTGTTTCTGCGTATTTTCAGCCTGAAGTTGTTGTAATACACAAAATAAAAAAAAATCCAGAATTTTTTCTTTATTCTGAGTGAAAATGGCCACTTGTTTTGCCCTCAAGTTTTTGGAAATGTCCACTTTCTTTTTATTTAATTTTAATTTACTATCAGATGGCTTTGCCTCTTTTTCTCCCTTGAGATCCATTTTGGCACCTACATCATTGTAACCACTGTCTTTTCTCACTGTCCTCAAGCCTGGTGTGAAGTGGAGAGGAGCCCTCTTGTGGCAAAGTACAGAATTCAGACCAATTCTAGCCCTGTGACCTGACTTTGTATAGTCTTTCTGAGCTGTACCTATCTTGTGGAGGTCATGTAGATCTGTGCAAAGAAATGCCTGTGCTTTGGAACCTAGTTCTGTGTCAGTTTTCCTTAATCTTTCTCTTCCAGACAGATGGGATATATTTTTTATGCTATGATACATTCCCACTTCCTTAGGTACCTTAGTATTTTCCAAGTCAAAGGACTCCCTGACTGGGCAAGCAACGGATCCCAAGCTTACCCTGGAAGTACCTTCTTGTTTAAGAAGTTCTTGCATCTTGAATGTCTTTTTCTGGAAAGTATCCAGCTCCATGAAGTATATACCATGTCCTTTGGAACTCGAAGTATTCATCTTCATGGGTCCTCCTCTTCTAAGCGGAACTGAAAATGCATGTTTGATGGAGTCTTTAACTACTCCTTGCTTTATTCTTTGTGCAGTGGAGAATTCAAATTCTGTACCTGCTCTGTGCCTTTGGGCCTCAATCCTACTGTAATCAGTTTCTCCAGTGTCTGGAAACATGGCACAGTATGCTTCTTTTTCCAAATGGCCATGGACATTGATATATCTCAGATCCTCCACCCGCTGGCCAGTCATTAACTGATCTTTATTTTGTGAGATAATATCTAGTAAAACAATTTGATGTTCTTTTTGCTTTATAGTATGTTGTGTTGATTTTCTGATAGTGCTTGATATTGTATTATCAAGAGGTGGCACAGATAACATTTTAGTTTCATTCATTTTCTTCATATTTATCTGTGGAGGAATATATGGTCTTTGTGGTGTGTCTTTCTTCTCGTTTACTTCCATAAGCTTTTTTACTTTAGATGCAATATAGCTAGAAGCACAAAAACCCTTCCAAAGTAAATTTTCCACAGTTTTCCCTTGGAGCAGCTCCTTCTGTGTCTTAATGCTATATCTTAGCTCCTTTCTGTAGCTATGGGTTATATACGCAGTAATGTTAAGCATCCTTCCAGAAGTTGTCTTCCTCACCTTCATTTTCATTCTTTTGTGATACAGGACACTTTGTGTGAAAGATGTTCTTTTGTTTATAAGCTTATATGTATAAACGTAGTCTAGACTGATCCCTTGTACACACTTTTGCTGTCTCCACAATGTGGCCATACTTTTTGGCTCTGTGCCATATCTTTGCCTGAACATACCATTCTTTATTGTGTTGCTAAATTGTGCTCTCATTTTTATGTCTTCTGTTATTTCAATTTTTTTACCCCCTCCACTTTTTTTTCTTCTCTTTTCCTGTTCCTTAATAAGCAAGAGTAGTTTTTCAATACTTGTTGGCATGTAACCTATTTCTGAAATATATTCTTTATTTGAGAGTTTCTTCAGCTGTTGAGTTGAATTCTTTAAGTTTTTCTCACATGTTTTCATGTCTTCTTTTGGATCTTCAGTATGGGACTGATGTGTTGCAGGAGAGGAAATAGATCCTAGGGGAGAATCTGTGAAAAGACTTTGTTGCTGTACTGTAAGCCTGGGAATAAGCAATGATTCCTTTGAACCTAATGGCTTATCCATTACTTGCAGTCCCTTTATCTTCTGTGGACCTAATGGTTTGATGTCTTGTTTTGTTATGAGTTCATTTGTCATTCTGAAATGAGATTTTTTTTTCATAGGCTGGAGAACCATTCCTGGTGGCCACATCCCTTGCTTCAGGGGAAGTTCCTCTTGTAGACTGTCTTGTGGGTCATGGTAGACATTTGCTCCTCCTTTAGTTCTTGAGGTATCTAGTCCAAGGTCATCAGTTTCATCTTTCTGGGATGTTAACTCAGAGTACATCTTTCTTTGTAAATCTTCTAGCTTACAAGTGTGCTTTGACTTAACCCGAAATTGTTGCATACATTGCTGGTGAAGGTCCTTGAGAGTGCAGTGGTCATGTGCTCCTTTAACATTTCCTTCTAGCTCTCTAGGTACATCATTGCATCCTGACCATGCAGCTTGCTTTTGGCTGGATGGCTTCTCCAGAACTGTCTGGGGAAGAGTGTTTTCTTTCTCTTTCATCTTGCCTCTCTCCAGTTTTACTCTGGTAAGCTTTTGAACTGGGGATGTAAAGCACCCTAAGTCAAAATTAGCTTCTATCACTAGGTTTTGTACATTTCTTCTCAGCTCCAATTTGTTCTGGTGCTGCAGACTGTGTCTCTGTTTTCTCTCATTGCTTCTGTCCCCATGTCCAAGATGTAGAGAAACTGGTATGGAGCCAGTCTGAGATTCCTCTGTATTTAGAAGTGGAGACATTACACCTACCTTGCTGCTTTGAAGGTTATTCATATTGACTAGCTGTGCTTGCTCATGATATAGAGGTCTCTCTAATTCTGGACGTGTTGCTGAATTAGTCAGTTGTAAAACAGGTTGCACAGAATTAGGCCTTGCTTTGTTCTGGGAACTAAAACTGAAATATTGGGAAGTCAATGAGTCCTCTTCATCCCCTTGACCTTTTACATGTTTGGTGCCATTTGACGCAGTGTCCTTGTTGGCGTAGTGTGTACTGCAAGCTCTTTCTTCATGTACTGACTGGCCATAAAGCTCACTACTAAATCCCATTGTGCACACTGTATCTTTATCTTTTATTCCATTACTTGTGTTAACATCAAGAGACACGGGCATATGAGAAAAGAAGGTGGCATTTAAGGATGAACCTGACAAGGCTTTACTTTGCTTTGGTGTTCCAAATCTTGAGGTAATAAGTGTCTGACAGATTGCTGACTTACTTGCTTTAACAGTAAGACAGTTAGTACTCATTTCACCTCCATTTTCCATGAGTTTTAAATTCTCTCTCTCTTTAGATATAGATGTGGAGAAAGCCAAAGACATTGGTGCTTCCAGTTCCTGGGTTAACAATCTTTTGTTTTTCTCTGCTGTTGGGTCTTTCAATTTGATTCCATTAAGATTATCAGGTAAGACACAAGAATGTACTAATAATTCAGAAATCTGTGATTTCAAGGTTTTTAGAAGCAGGTTTTTTCTATGACTACCTTGTGCAATAGTCAATACCTTTGAAACAGAAGCTTTTCTTCCTTTCATAGTTACACAAGTTGAACACATTTTACCTTGTAAAGCTTTGTTTACAGACACCGTGTCCTGCCTTTTAGATCTTGGTACACTAGGGGTTGAGATAGTCAAAGACTCTGGGATGGTTACTTGTAGATCATTTTTGAGCCTTTCTTTTTCCAATCTATCCCAACTACTCAGTTCCTGTGCATGAATCTCATCAGCTGGGCTGTCATACTTTGTTCTGTCAGTGTTAGTGTTATCTATTTGTGGTTCTTCTGATTTTAGGGGAACAAGCTTTGAACCTGATGTATACATGTCACACTCTCTTTGAGTTGTATCTGCTGAATGATCCTGCTGTGTCAGATCTTGTTTCTCACTGAACAGAAAGTTCCTCCTTCTTTGTTTTGCTAATTTTTGAGATGTTGGATCTCTGCTTTGATGTGAACAAAATATAAAATGCTGGCTATTCTGTGGGGGTGACTTTAATAGTGTGTCATTATCATTATTCTCCTTTTCTTCTTTATCCTGAATATAAATTTCTTTGAAGGCATCTGAAGCAGCCATCTCTTCATGGTACACTATCTCTGGCTTCATTTGTGTAGAATGGGGTGTTTTTTCCTTTGGTGAGTGTTTTCCTGTTGCTATTTTGCAGTTCATCTTAACATCCAGTGCAACATTTGACAAAGAGAAAGTTTCATTTGCAACTTTTTTCTCCTGATTCATGCCTTTCATTTTAATCAAGTCACATTTAATTTCCCCACAATGATTTGGATTAGAGTATGAGACTAATAGTTCCTTTTCTTCCTTTTCACTGTCTTCAGCCTGTTTCTTGTGTATTCTTTCATTAGATAGATCACATTTTCTTCCAGATAAAGCATTGTCCTTGACTTCCCCAAACTTTAGAGGGAACATGCTGAAACAGCCCTCTAGAATTTCTGATTGAAATTCACCTGGGATAGGACCTGTCGTGGAACATGAAATCGTTTCTGTAGGTGTTTGTGGTTGTAGGTGAGTGGTTGTTATCCCTAGTGGGTTCAGTTGTTTACCCGATCTAACAAGGTCATGGTCTTTTTCTTGATACATATCAAATATATGGCCAGGGCCATTTTCTGGTTTCTCTTTTCTTCCCTTTTTATACTTCTTCATTCTAGAGAAGCTACTTGCATCAGCAGAACCTGGACAGTGCATATTTCTTCCATTTGATGAATTATCTTGCATTAGTTGCATATAACCAAGTCTTCTTAGTCTCTGTTTATCTGTCCATGGTTTTGAATTTCTAATGTGTTTTGGACAGATACCTGCTATGTTACCCTTTGCTGTGAATCTTTCACTTCTTTGTTGTATCTTAAGTTGCATCACTGTCTGTGATGGTATTTCCCTCATTGCTCTTTGTCTCTGACTCACTGGTGTCTGCTTCTTTGATCTTGGTGCTGTTTTCTTCCTTTTCAGTCTAGAAACAAAGGATTTTGTAACAGAATCAGAAGACTGCAGGAATGTCACCTGCAGATTTGTTGATGTCTCTGAGTCTTTTTCTACAGGATATGAATCTAGTTCTCTTTCAGAGTTTTCATCAAATTCTAAGTCATCATCTGTCACGTTTGTAAATTCACCAGGTGAAGAGTTCCCTGTTTTGGGAGATAAAATTTTAGGAACCACAGGGAAGTTTATGTCATTTTCTGTTTTGGTAGCTTTATGTAATCCTTTAGATATTATGGGATCCATTTGTAGGCTGGCCTCCAAAGTGCTTTGCAGAGAATCTTTTTTGCACTTTACACTCTGACTGTTAACAGGTTGTTCTTGATGTAAGGACACAGGTGATGGGTCTGGCTCATTGCAGATAACTTTCTTGCTTTGATCTGCATCAGCCCACAGGTATTGGCCATGCTGAAGTGCTACCTGTACCAAAGGGATTTGTTTCTCTTCTTGAAGGTTTTTCTCTCTATCATAGAAAGCATTACTTTCAGCAACATAATCAACACATGTTTTCTTTGCTAGTTCTCCTTGCTTTAGTTGAGCATGACAGACTATTTCCTGCAATCTGCTATGAATAGAAGAGCAAACAGTGTTTTGACCGTCAGATAAAAATGCTTTAGCTTGATTTGTCTTTTTAAATTTGGCCTTGATGGCCAATTTTGTCTTCTTTTTATTGCCTGTGATACTGAATGTTTTTGAACGTGGTGGTTTCACCTTATTCATATTGAGCTTCACTGTTCTTATATTTATGAATTTTCTTTTGCTTTTCTTTTTTTTAGAATAAGTCAAAACAGGCATGCAGTAATTTAAAGACCACAAGAAAGGTTTCTGGGTAAAACCACAACGAGTTTCCCTTGTATCTTTCCTACTATTTGGGACATTACTCTTTCCTGATTGGCTCAGAAAGTATCCCACTGTTAACTTTTCTGATGTTGGAGGACACCACTCTAACCCTACAGAACTTTGGAGCTCTGTTTCTGTAGAGGTACTGCTCTTCACATTTGCACCTGAAAATGAATCCAGTCTCAGTGAGTCAACTGACTCTTTAACTGCTTCTCTGAAAGGTTCTGCTTGAAGCATTTCTTTCTCTATTTTAATCTCCTCCAGTGGATTTTTTGTTCCTGATGTTTTTTTCCTGACTTTGAAAGGTCTTGTGGCAACTGCACATAAGTCCTTTTTCAAGTCTTCTCTGTCTTCTGTACTGTGACCATCCAATGTCTTTGTGGGCTTTCCACTAAATGGGACCCCACATTCTGTCGTTTTAATTAAATACTCACCAATGGGCAAGTTCTCTTGCACTGAAAGTGGGTATATGGGACTGGCAATCTCTTCTCTGTCTGTAGGTTTGTCTGTACTTTGCTTTAATTTCTCATCCTGCAGTGGACCTATCAGAGGACATGATCTAGTTTTCCATACCTTCTGTGTAGAAATAGTCTGTGACTGTACTTCTTTTTCTTTGCTTTGAATTCTTCTATTTTCCAAATGGATCTGTCTCATTTCAAATTGAGCACTTTTTTCCTTTTGCTTCACACATATAATTGCTCTAAAATCTTCTGCCAGCGGTGGGGCTGTTTCTCTTTTTTCCTTCTCTCTGTCACACTCTTGTGGCTTTCTACCTATGGAGTTATCAGTATGCTTTACTTCCTTTGTTTCCTTTTCCCCTAGTAGTTTCTCTTGCTTTAGTGCAGGGTGACTACAATTTATTATTGTTGTGTCTGCCTTGGATTCTAATCTGCTACATAGTTCTGTATCAAAGGGTTCCCAAATGGTAGCCTGCATGGTCTTTTGAGAGGTATCTGACATCCTTTCATGTTGATGTCTATTTTTTTCATTGCTTCTAGTGTCACATTCTAGCTTTTCACTGTCACTTGGCTTATTGGTCATTAATGGTTTGTGTTCCTGCAGATTTGTGCTTCTTGTAACCACTTGAACATTTATGTCTTTCAGCTCATTTTTCTCATGCGTTGGGGATTCCAGGGAAATAAGTAAATTGCTATCTGAAAAGTTGAAAAGGATTTCCATTGAATTTTTGGCTTTCTGCATTTTTTCTTTTGAAAAGCACCTTTGTGTGTTTGTTGTTCTGTCTTTTAGCTCATCTACATTCTCTATATGCTGTATTCTCTTCTGTACTTTCATTCTTCTGTTCAGTTCTATTTTGGGAAATGAAACCTCTTTCTGCATCGATTCTGAAAGCCCCTCATGCTTTGGAAGGTTCAGGTCAAATGTCTGCTGACCTGAGTCCTCACCAGACTCTTTAATCTCTCCATTTGTTTCAGGTAATGAACAAGGAGCTTCTAGTTCATCAGTGTTGACCATGAATGAGTGTTCTAAGTTTTCAATAACACCCAAGCTTACTCTATTAGTAGAACTTGAATAACTGATTTTCTTTGCATCTGGTGACCTATTTTGCTCCTGTAGAAAACGTTCATATTTTATTAAGTCTGGAGTGACCTTCAGTAGATGGCTTAAGAAATACTTCTTAGCATGGGGAGTGATAAGCTTAGATACAGAAATAAGATGCAAAGCTATATCTGATATTATTTTCCTTTGATGTATTATTTTCTTTTTCTTGCATCTTAATTCAATCTTATTTTCTAAAGTGTGACATACTATGATTGGAAATACCTGTGAATACGATATTTTCTTTGCTTTCAGAGATGGAACTTTAAGATTTAGTTTTCTTTCATTGTCTGGTGTCTTTCTATTTCTCTGCATTTTAATGGTTGTTGAAAGAGACATTGAATTGTATGCTTTAGCAAATGCATTTGGACTTAAAGATAGAAAGTCAGCACTCTGGAAAACACTATTTTGCCCCTTGACTAAATGGTTATTCTTGTTTGGGTCGTTAAAATAAAGGGAATATTGGGTATCATTGAAATGTCCATCAGACTCGATGTCCTTGGTTAAGTCTTGTGTTTCAACAATACATGGCATGTGAATGAAATGTTGGCTCTTTTCTTTATGATGTATATCTTGGGTCTGGAAGGAGTCTTGTGGGCTGTTAGAAAATGGCACTCTCGTAAAATCTAGAGACTGAGCAAATCCAAGCTGGTTGCTGGCTGACTCTTGGTGGATGTGAATAAATTGTTGGGTGTGGTTAGTAAACTGTGGTTCAGGAATCATTTCATTCTGAATAACATTTTTGTTTAGGAAGGTATCTTGTGCTTCAGCAGGAGTAACCATTTCTTTAGGATGTTGATTATGAATCAATGGCTCCTGAGATCTGTGGTGCAGATAATCACCTTTCCTTACTAGCATAACTCTGGGGTTCACAGGAGTTTTTCTTCTTATGTTTTCTTCCACATGTTTGATTTGGTTGCTAGAAAGAAGTAAATGCACAGAAGGGCATGGTGTCACATCGAGATCCTTATCTCTTGTAAATGTAAAAGAGTTTTCAAAACTAAGGTCATCAGGAAGTGTGGGTTTTGTACTGTTTGTTTTCATTATTGAAAATAAATGTTTGGTGGAAAATTGTACTTCTTGATATTCTCTTTCCGATTCTATTCTGTGGCTTATGAAATTTTTCTTTACATTCCTGTGAAACAGTGACAAAGATTCCCTGGTCCCACCTGAATATGAGTAACTTTCACAAAAACGGCTCCCTTGAAATGCAAAGTCACTGGATGACTGAGTGGTTGTTATTCTTCCTGAAAAGGTTTTAACTCTGGAAATAAGAAAACAGTACATGTGAGTTGTAACTTAAAATAAAGCTGTTATAGGGTATCTCTCTAGACTTAAGGCAAATCTATCATAGATGAAGGCAAGATTGTTTATAAACACAAAGGTAAAGGTGAAACTACCATCCATATTGTCAAGGGACTTTAGTTCTTTTAGTACTAGTCATTTCCTTTAGTAGACCAACCAGTTACTAATATGCAGAAAAACATTTACTTAAACCCAGAACTAAAGAGGCAGAGGAAGGTGAATCTCTGAGTTTGAGGCCAGCCTGGTCTTCAAAGTGAGTCCAGGACAATCAAGACCATATCTGTTGTGAAAAAAACAAACAAACAAAACCAACCAACCAAACAAACAAAAGAGAGTAAGTGTTTTTCACCGAGGTGCAGTAGCACAAGCCTATAATCTCAACACTCAGGGATGCAGAGGCAGGGGGATTGCTATTAGTTTGAGGCCAGCCTGGTCTACAAAGCAAGTCCAGGACTGCCAGGGCTACACAGAGAAACTCTGTCTCAGAAAACAAAAGCAAACAATAACAACAACAAAAAGAAAAAAAGAGAGAGAATCTCTAAGTGTTTTTAATCGCAAAAGCCAAGGGGTGTAGATTATATGTTTTTATAAAGAATATGTTTCTATTCTTTGCATATTTTTTATAGGGAACAATCTTATGGAATTTAGTAGGTAGAACAATGGAATACTGCATAATATCAAGTGCCATTTTCTACAGATAATTAATCTTGTCAGCTATTGTGAGGAAGAGAAAAACCTACATTCTGTGAAAATGATTCTTAGTAGACTTCTGCGTCAGAGTAATGATTTATAGTAATGAAAAGATAGCAAAGATGTTATAATTTTATTCTATTGTTGAAGGAGAGATAAACCTGTTTTTTATGATCCCAAATGTGGGATTGGAATGGTCTTGTGAGAGAACAAGTGAGGTTAATCCACTAGAAGATCAACCACCTCATGTGGGAGCTTAAAAGATGCCAACTGAAAAGGTCCCGTGAACAGACTCTGGGAGGAGATATATAAATGAGCCAAGTGGGAGGAGATATATAAATGAGCCAAAAACTGGAAGTGGGGCAGTTGGAGAATTCAGATAGTTTTGGCTGTTCACCACTCCACTTAGAGACACTCCTAGAGAGAACCACTTGAGGGAAGGCTTTAGAGCTCTGGCTCTTGCTGAGGTTCCGGGTTCTGGTTACTGCAGGTTCTAGCAGAAGAAATCCTAGAGATTACGCCAGGAGAATTGTTCCTTGGAACTGATATCCTCACAGTTTTGTTATTGTGTTTGTTAATCCTCTTTTCCTCTTGTTTTGGTTAGTCGGGTTATAAGTGACATATGCTTAGTTAATAAGTTGTAATAAAAAATACTGGTTAAAAAGATGAGCTTACATATTGTAGATGACTACTCTGTCTAACAAGTACTCAGACCAGCAACATTAGCATTAGCTTTGTATGATGGTTATTTATATGTCATCTTAGCTGAGCTGTGGAGCCCAGATACATGATCCAATGTTACCATAGATATTTCTGAGAGGGTATTTTAGAGATGAGATTAACATTTGAACTAGTAAATTATAAGGGAACCTGTTCTCCCTAATGTGGGAGAAGTCATCCAAACAGCCTTAGGCATAAATAGAGCAATAGAGTAACTTGTTCACAGCAAGAAGAAAATTTGTCAAGGTAATATTTAGACTTACACAGATTTTAGGCTTGTCAGTAAGCATAACTGCATAGAACAATGTCTTAAAGCAAATTGTCTGTGGAACAGCAGGCCAAATAACAAAACAAGACCTTACCAAGGTAGAGTAGCCTATACCTCAGGAAGGTGAGACAGGAAATCCTGAGTTCAAGGCCAGTCTAGGCTACATAGCAAAACCTTGTCTCAAAAACAAAATAAACAAGACAAAACAAAAACCCTCAAACCAAACATAATCACCTTTGAAACCACAAATGATGGTTTCACCCCAGTATATGCTCACTGGAGAATGTCCTCATTAAGTCTGCTGCTCCAAAACTACTTCCTTACCACCCTTCTCAGTTACTGCTTCCCTTCTCAGTGGTCCATTCCCAGTCTCCAACAATGCTTGAATCTGTAAATGTCACCAAACACTGGATACACTATGCTTTTTCTTATTATTCACAATATTGTTTCATTTTAAATTGTAAACTAATTTTTGCAGTGATAGGTATTAAACCCAAGGCCCAGAACATATGAGATAAGCATTCCACTACTGAGTCCCCTGAAGTTTGATTTTTGTTAGGTAGTGGTTTAAAAACAACAAATAACATAATATTGTAATGCACCATAATGAAAGTTACATAATCTTTCTTTGTCTCAAAAAGTCCTATCTTATTTTCACTTTTCACATAAAGCTCGTTGCAGCTTCTCTTTTGATGTCTGAATTTCCAGCACCAATATCATCATGCTTTGGAGCCATGGTTAGAGGTTATATAAATACAAGTACAGTAATATGAAACAGTCAATCTGAAACAAAGATGGCCACTCAGTTATGTAGGATAATACAGCATGGATACACTGAGGAAGAGACCTAGCAGAAAGGCATCTGTTTTAGTTACCGTTCTAGTGCTGTAAGGGAGATACCATAACCAAGGCAACTTACAAGAGATCATCAAATTGGGGGCTTGCTTAAGTTTCAGAAGGTTAGTCCATGATCATCATGGTTGGGAACACAGCACCAGGCAGGCAGGCACAGCAATAGCTGAGAGCTTTTATATTTGAACCACAAGTTTTTGAGAGAGAGAGGGAGAGAGAGAGAGAGAGAGAGAGAGAGAGAGAGAGAGAGAGAGAGAGAGAGAGAGAGAGAGAGAGAGACGGTGACTGGGGCTGGTATGGGCTTTTTAAACCTCAAAGCCCATCCACAGTGACATACCTCTTTCAACAAGGACACCTCCTGATCCATCCTAAGCATTCTATCAACTGGGAACCAAACATTCAAATCTCTGAGCCTGGGGGGGCCATTCTTATTCAAACTACCATAATATATTTCATCCTGTTCCTCAGGATGGCATGCAATTTCAAAGCCATAATTCCTGGGACCTAGTGGGACAACAAAGCAACTAGACTTTAAAATTTAGTAGATTTGAAATATGAAAGAAATTAGACTATCAATCTCCAGATTTATTCTGCTCAATCAATCAATCAATCAATCAGTCAATCAATAAGTCAACTCATGGAAAAACAGAAGAGTCCTCAAGGCCAGTCATGGTAGCGTATACCTTTAATGCCGATATCTGGGAGGCCGAGGCACCACCAACCAAGCAAACTAGCATCAATACATAAATGTAATTTTAAAATTTGAAATCCCAAGCTGGGTATGGTGGAATATACCTGTAATGCCAGCACTCAGGAAAGCAGAGGCAGGCAGGATTTCTGTGAGTTTGAGGCAAGCCTAGTCTACAAAACAAGTCCAGGACAGCCAATGCTAAACACAGAGAAACCCTGTCTCATAAAACCAAACAAAAACAAACAAACCAAAAGTTGAAACTCTAGCTCTAATGTCTCCATCATTAAATAGTCTTAAAGTCTTAGGTTGGTTTAGACATATTCTAAATACTTGTATGCTGAGCAGCAACTATCTTGTAACTACATGTCTTTTTGAGATCAGAATGTTTGTATCCTTTCACCACGTAGAGCCCATTGCATTAATATTTGATAATCATGGGATGAATTTTAGTTAAAACTAAGATAGCAACAAAGATAACAGTAATGTTGGTGTTTAGACCATGGCAGTGAGGTAGTTGGGAGCTGACAAATTCTGAATTACATTGTGAGGCACTTGTAGCAAGCAATAGATTCCACACTTAACATTCTGAATTTCAGAAACCCTGTCAGTTTTACAGCACCTGGTTCGCTGTGGGCTCTTTCCACAGTAGATTTTTTTTCAAACATAATTATAAGAAATCATGGTTATCTCTCTCCTCCGGCCCAGCAAGATGCCCAAAGGAAAGAAGGCTTAGCGGAAGAAGGTGGCTCCGGGCCCCCGATGTCGTGAAGAAACAGGAGACCAAAAGGTGGTCAATCCTTTGTTTGAGAAGAGGCCCAAGAACTTTAGCATCAGGCAGGATATCCAGCCCAAAAGAGATCTCACTTACTTCATTAAATGGCCCTGCTACAAAATCAATAAATAGAACCTAATGAGGCTGAGAAACTTCTGTAAGGCAGAAGACACTGTCAACAGAATCAAGTGACAGCCCACAGAATGGGAAAAGATCTTCACCAACCTTACATCTGACAAAGGTCTAATATTCAAAATATACAGAGAAATCAAGAAATTAAACACCACCAAACTCAATAACCCAATTAAGAAATGGGGCTCAGAACTAAGCAGAGAATTCTCAACTGAGGACTATCAAATGGCTGAGAAACACTTAAAGAAATGCTCAATGTCTTTAGTCATCAGAGAAATGCAAATCAAAACGACTCTGAGATTCCATCTTACACCCATCAGTATGGCTAAGATCAAAAACTCAAGTGACAGCACATGTGGTCGAGGATGTGGAGAAAGGAGAACATTGCTGGTAGGAATGTAAACTTGTACAACCACTTTGGAAAGCTATCTGGCACTATCTCAGAAAACTGGGAATAAGGCTTCCTCAAGACCCAGCATTTCCACTCCTTGGAATATACCCAGAAGATGCTCCACCACACAACAGGGACATATGTTCAACCATGTTCTTAACGGCCTTATTCATAATAGCCAGAACCTGGAAGCAACATAAATGTCCCTCAGTCGAAGAATGGATAAAGAAACTGTGGTACATTTACACTATGGAATACTACTCAGCTAAAAAAAAACAAGGAAATCCCAGAATTTGTGGGCAACTAGATGGAACTAGAAATGATCATACTGAGTGAGTTAACCCAGAAGCAGAAAGACTCACATGGTATATACTCACTTATAACTGAACACTAGCCCAAGAGGCATGTCACATTAAAGTCTTCACTTACCAGGAGAATGTGATAGTTTTGAGGACATCCTATTGGGACTCTAGGTGAGAGAAGTATGGGAGAATGGGGAAATAGAAGGATCCAGAGGGTCCTAGAAACCTATAAGAAGAACATCATGACAGGCAGATCTGTGCCCAGGGGTTCTGCTCAAACTACTGCACCAACCAAGAACAATACTTGCAGTGAGCATCGAACCTCTTCTCAGATCTAGCCAAAGGACAAGACATTCTCCACAGTTGAGTGGAGAGCAGGGACGGACTCGGACTTGAACTCTGGTGCCCCATATTTGACCACTTCCTGGTGGTGGGTAGGCTACCGAGATGAGACTTGATAGCCTATGACCGTATACTGGGGGAGGCGGTCCCTCTCAGTCACAGACATCAGGGAGGGAAATAGGGTAAAAGCGGGAGAGAGGGAGGAACAGGAGGATACAAGGATTGCGATAACAATGGAGATGTAATCTGAATAAATAAATTAATTAAAAAAATTTTAAAAATGGCCCCACTACATCAGGCTGCAGCGGTAAGGGGTATCCTCTGTAAGTGGCTCAAAATACTTGCTGCTGTTAATCACTGCACCCAGGCCCTGGACCAGCAAACAGCTACCCAGTTGCTTACTTAACCTTGTCCACAAGAACAGGCCAGAGACAAAGCAGAAGAAGCAGAGGTTACTGGTGTGTGCTGAGAAGAAAGCTGCTTGGGGATGTTCCAACTAAGAGGCCATCTGTCCCTCGATCAGGGGTCAATACAGTCATCACCTTGGTGGAGAACAGGAAGCTGACTGGTGGTGATTGCCAGTGACATAGACTTCATTGAGCTGCTCTGTGTTGAAAGATGCACCATTAAAGGGAAGGCCAGGCTGGGGCAGCTGGTCCACAGGAAGACCGGCACCACTGCTGCCTTCACACAGGTTAACTTGGAAGACAAGGGTGCTCTGGCTAAACTGATGGAAGCTATTAGGACCGATTACAATGACAAATACAATGAGATCCATCGCCACTGGGGAGGCAATGTCCTGCATCCTAAATCTGTGGCTCACATGCCAAGCTGGAAAAGAGAAAGGCTAAAGAACTCACCACCAAACTGGGTTAAATATACACTGCTAAATTTTCTGTACATGAATACAATTACAAAATTTTAAAAATAAAAGAAAATCATGGTTACAACTTTTTCGTGAGTAGTGAAGACATTTTATCTTAACCTTGAGTCAGTTAACCTCTGTAAACTTCATCTACATTAAAGGACAATTTTACCAATATATAAAAAGCATCTAACACAGCTTGGAGCAAGGCACCCATGTAAAAACAATATTTGAATGAATAATAGTTTACAGTACCTTTGGGAAGATTCTCCTTTGGGGCTCAGAAATAAATACAGGCCTGAATTGACTGTAAAAAAGTTGTGTTGTTTTATCTCACTTACCTTTCTTCTGTAGATGTGTGGGTAATTGACCAGCTCTCTATAGACACATGGGAACAAAAAGTTACAGTGTCAGAAAAGACATTCAGGCTAAATAAGTTTAATATTAAAAGATAAAATTGTAAATTGGGCTGTGGTGGATCATGCCTTTAATCCCAGTACTTGTGAGGGAGGCAGAGACCTATGAGTTCGAGGCCAACTCGGTCTACAGAGTGAGTTCCAGGACAGCAAAACTACATAGAGAAACTCTGTCTGCAAAACCAACCAACCAACCAAACAAACAAACAAAAAAGACGAAATTGTGTGATACTTACCAAATGTCATGCCTTTTGGGAAACTATCTTCATTCTGCTTCAAGGGAGAAAATAAACATGTTAGAGAAATAACCCACCTATTTGAAGTGTTTTCTTTTTATCAATTATTCTTATCTGTGTTTTTGAAAAATAGTAGAGTGGTCAATCATTTCTTACCTGCTGAGAACCCAAACTACGATTTTCCCATAGCTCAAACTTCTTCTTAATGAATTCACAAGTTCTTATAAGGATTAACTCAAAAACAACTCCTAGAAAAATTGTAAATAGGATTGGTATCCAAGCATTGTTAAAAATCCAGTAGTCTAGAAAGTCCCATAAAAAATGCATTTTCATCTAATATAGACTTCAATTTGTTTTTAAAGAAGTGATATGTTTTTGCCATAATGGGTTGGAGCCTCGTTCAGAAGGCATTAACTTCAGAAGCCTTTTAAATACATCTATCTCATAAACACAGGCAAAACTCTGCCAGAAAAAAAAAAAACACTTCTACTGTCATTCAGTGCCTGTATCCAATGGTGCAGTGCTTGCTTCAGGCCTGAGTAAAGTAAGGTGCGTGTCATAGTGGCTGTGTAACTGAGCTCACAGCAACTCCTGCTGTAACAAAAGGTCACAGGTAAAACTTGTGCAGCCCATGCCTGGTACTAGTGTTGGAAGTATGCAGGACATTTATTTATCTTTTTGGCAAGGCCTTGCAGTATATGGCGGCACTGGCCTGGAACCCTTATGTAATCCAGGCTTCCAGGCTTCCAGGCTGCCCTTCAACCAGAGATCCTCCTGCTTCAGCACAAGTGTGCACCACCTCAGTTGGCATAATTATGTAGTTAGTCTTCCTTTTACTTTTTCTTGAGACACAAGGTCTTCTTCTGTGACACAGGGTAGCCTGGAACTCTTTATATAGCTTAATTTGGCATGGAACTCTCGGAAATTCTTTACCTTGGCCTTTCAAGTATTTTATGCTTCCTTGTAGTCAAGAAAAAAAGTCTTTTCCTGGAATAAATGTTAACTGACAGGTACAACAAATAAAAATACTGGATACTACAGTTGGACATGGTGTCACATGTCTTTAATTCCAGCACTCAAGAGACAGAGGCAGGCAAATCTGTTAGTTCTAGACCACCCTGGACTACATAGCAAGTTTCAAGACACCTAGGGCTAATAGTAAGGCCCCGTATAAAAAAACAAAACAATAAAAATAAAACTGGTTCCCTTAGTTAGTTGGAATTTGACATATACCAAATAGCTTTTTAGTTTAAGTATATACTGTTGCCACTGTGTTGAGCATATAATAAACTGTCTCAGTTGAGTTTGCATGGCTTCTTAGAACACTTTACACTTCTTTTCAATAGAAGGTTCTTTCAAGTTCACTACTAACAGTCTTTTCATACATTCAAAATCAAACTTTTGAATGGCTTATTGGTGAATTTTCTTTTGATGTCCCAGGATCAGAAATAAGCATGGATCACAGGCATATTTAGACTACTTAGTCCCTAATCTAAGTGGGTAGGCCTGGAGGCTCACTAAGCAAACACAGATTTAGCCATAGCATAGTGTGAACAACACTATTTTCAATGTATGGCATTTTTATTTTGATGATGTAATTAACACTTCTTGCACTTCATTTATTCAAGGTGAGTTGAGAAAAGAGGTCTATATTCTGCTGAAGTAAACTGTTCAGTCCTCCTCTGAGTGCATCAGAATTGCTGAGCTCTTATTTCCCGCAGAACTGGGGCTCAGGAGAGAAACAGCACATTCTAAACAGAACTGATAGTCTCCTGGCTACTGAGTAGACTAAAGGTACTTGTGTTTACCTTGTGTTCTTTCTGATCTTCTATTCTGACCTTACAAAGACAGTTCTCCAGAGTGTTTGACAGAGATTCTATAGCTCTAAGAACCTTTGTAATCACTCTGTTCTTCAAGTATGCCTTCACTTCTGTACCTCTACACATGCACAGTGGCCATGGTATCATTTCCTCTAGATTTTTAAGTCTTTTAGGTTTTTTGGGGGGATGGTGGTGGATTTTCTGATAACATGTGAAGGAGCTGAGTGGGTATCTTGATTTTTCTTACATGATGACATATTTTCTCAAATTCTCTTAATGTTAAGTAACTCAAAGGGGATTCATTTTAGTATTTCATGCTGAAAGATCTCTAGGGCTCAAATCAGAATCTCCTAAGGCAATGGAAATTGAGGATTTGAATGAAGAACTGGTGTGTCCAAATAGCAACAAAGAAATGATGACATCAGAAAAATTACAAGCAGAGAATTACTTCTCTAGATTCATACACAGCCCTTCAAACCCATTTATTACAAACTCTGTCAAATCGACAGAATTTGGGCACCTTCAGGAATCTGGGATGTCAAAAGTATCAAGAACTTTGCCTATGAAAAAAAACCTTGGGGTTGGTAGTTTACAGCCTGCAGAGCCCTATAAAGACTCTTTCATTTTTAAGTTATCAGCTCTTCTCTCAGCTTTCCATAATCAACCCCATGAAAAAGCAGAGAACACCGTGGGACCCCCATATCCTGAGATCTGGGAGAGGGACCTCATATCTAAGGAAGGAGCTGAAAAGAAGCACATGGAGGAATTTGGGGGTTCACTCCAGAGCGCTTCTCCATATCCACTGAGAATACTACCAGACGAGTGTCAGGCAGGGTTAGGGACTTGAAGAAGCCCTTTCCCTTCTTTCCTGGGCAGACGACAGAATGTCTGGGAAAGCCATGTCTGCAGGAGGAAATATCTCTCCAGTATGCTGATGCTGGGGAGTATTCTGGGAAGCACGATGGAAAGGAAGCTTTGCTGTCAGCCACTTTTAACAGAAGGGTCCACTATGGCGATCTGTCGATCTATCCAGAATTTATTTGGGGTTCCAGATGAACTGATGGAATTTTCCCAGAGCCTGCTAGAGAAGGGTCCAAGAACTGTTTCACAGAATTCAGTTAAAAACTATATTCAGAGACATATTTGTTGTCACAAGAAGAGAATACCTTTGAAAATGTGGACACGCGGCTCCACCTCTTCCATAATACGGCAATACTCTGGCACTAGATTGGGAATAAAGAAGACAGACTCAAAGCTCAGTCATATATTCCAGGAAGTCACTCAGCAGGAGCCTGTCTCGTGCACAGGGCCCCAGTTCCCTGCAATAGTGAACCCAGCACCTACTCCTGGGATACTTTATAATATGGACGATCATCCTCTTTCCAGGAAGCAAAGTAAAACCTCACAGAATGATTCACAGGCAAGGACTTGTGAGTCCCTCACAGCAAACTCTCTCCCCCTGGCCAACACTGATATCTCAGAACAGCTCAATATGCTAAGAGAATTGAAGCTAAAAGTAGCAGCGAAACTCCTAAGGAGTAAAATACCCAACAACGTCCCTCCGCCTCTATCGTCAGGTCTTGTCCTAAAATATCCTATTTGCCGAGAGTGTGGCCGATGGTCAGGGATTAACTCCTGTCATAAGTTCCAGTCTGCTTTTGGGCCCTATCTTCTTATCTATCCAAAGCTCCACCTTTTAAGGACACCCCCCGCTCCCCCCCCCCACCTGGAGGCCATGGTGAGATTCAATGTCATCTTTCTTTTAGAGTGGAAAATGGGAAAAGACCTCAAGTCTCAAAGTACCGATGAAGAAACGGAGTGGATCCATGGAAGGGCAGTACATCGCCACCAGGACAGAAAACATAAAACCTCTAAGGTGGCTTCTAGAAGTCCTGCTCTTAAAAGAGATTTCCAGTCTAGTTCATCCCCATCTGCTGCTTCTGTCCAAGGCCACATTAGACAAATGCAATGGGGCAGCAGAGCTGTGGGAGAAAAGACAGAGGCCAAAGACTATAAAATTTGTCAGGATGGAACACGAGCCAAATCAAGGCTCAGAAAGAGCTCTTCCTTAAAATACCCAAAGAAGACAACCACTAAAGGACCTAAAACAAAACACAAACCTCTACAAAAAACAGTGAATGACAGAAGAGAATCCGTCTGGAACACTGACTGATCTGTCAAAAAACAAGAGTATTGCACCCTTTCAAGCAAACACCATTTCTTCAAAGAGACAGCCTGAGAAATCCTCCAAGCCCAAGTTCATCCAACTGCCTTTTCAGGGCCTAAGGCATAAGATACTCCAAAAATCACTTATAATTTCGTGTATTTTTAGACAGAAGTTTGAGGGCAGGACAAGGCCAGACAATTTGTGCTCAAGCAAAAATATGCACCCCAAAACAAAAAGCCAAGGATTCTTGCCCAACACGGGCCAGCACGCCAGCTGTCAAGCACAGGGCAACAGATTCGATCCCTAAGCAAGAGGATAAATTGCAGGAGACAAGTGACCAACACACACAAGCTCAACAGTCAAAATAAGTGAACGCTCTCCAACCCAGACATCTGCAATTGCAGAAGACCATGGTCTCTGAAAGAGACGTCTCCATCCAGGCTGAAGTCAGCAGTCAAGCAAAGAAAAACTACAGTGATGACATCCCCAGCTCAGAGCCTAAGTGGAATGTAGGAGCCAAATTTTGAGCCCAAGAAAGAGCAGTACCTGACTCCCCCTTGAAGAGAACCCTGCAGAGTCATTTAAAGAGAAGCACACAGGAGGAACATCATGGCTTCTTCAGGGAGAGAGACCTCTGTAATAAATCTGAAAGCCCCATCGCAGCCTCTCTGAGAGAACACATCGAAATGTCTCTGAGAGGAGACATTACAATCATTACGGTCCTTCTCAGAGAAAGCACAGCAGTCCCTCTGACAGAACCCTCAGAAGTCTGTCTGACAGGAGTCACCTCAGACCCTCCCATCAAAATCTCTTCAAGGAAAGAGGTCACAGTCAATCAGAGAGGAGACATCCTAGTCCTTCTCAGAGAAGCCCTTGGAGTCTCTCAAGGAGAAGCCGTCAGAGTCCCTCGGGGAGAAGCCCTCAGATTCTCTCAAGGAGATGCTCTCAGAGTCCCTCAGGGAGGAGCCTTTGTGGTCCTCCAGAGAGAAGAGGACACAGTCCCTCTGCAAAGAGTCTACACAGTCTTTCTGGGAGGAGCCAACAGAGTTCCTCTCCTCAGAGGTGTCCCAGTCCCTCAAAAAGCTTCTATGTTAATCTTACCCAGAGGACAGGAGGCAGTTCTTTGGAAAGGATCCATGGTCGTCTCTCTGAAAAAAACCTCTTCCAGTCCCTCTGGAGGGAAAAGTCATACTTCTTCTGAAAGAACACCCTACATTATTTGCAGTAACATGGTACACAGGCCTTCTTCCAGACTCATGTGCAGTCCTGAATAGACTCACTTCAGTCCTTCTGAGCGCTTCAGCAGTCACTCTGAAAGGAGCCAAAGCAGTCGCACTGACTTAGATACATGCTGGCTTTGGAACAACTTGGATGCACAAGCTGGCCATGAAGCAGGGATTGGCGGTAGCAGGTGCCATCTGGCCACCCCATGGGATTATGTCTGTTCCCAGCATCCTCTAATGAACACCATGTAACATAGCAGTGCAGCAGTGTCTTTTTTTTACCATGCTAGGCTTAGCTCCCAGACCACTCCCCTGCGCAGGCAGTAGGGATGGGAAGCCCAGTGCCTGAGTGCTCTTGGGGCCAAGGTTAGGCTCCTGAGGGTTGGTGAACCTAGACAAAGAGCATCCATTTACCTCATTGGCAGTCTTGAAAGGCTGATCAGGAAGAGTTCTCCACAGCTGGCCTGGAACAAGCGAGGTTAGCTTAGTCTGCATTCTGCCCTGGGTCTTGGGAAAAAGAGAAGCAGTAGAAATTTATCTCACCTTAGAATTGTGGTCTGAAGGGAAGGCAGACAGGGGTTAAGAGGGGAATGAATGGAGATTTAGAATGAAATTTGGAGGAATAGAGTTCGCTATAAAGGATTCCAGACTTGTTAGTGATGGAAGAGCCTTTTTCATACAGGGCCACCAATTTTATAATTAATAATAAAGATATAAGGCAATAAGATAAGGTACCAGATATTATGTTACAGAGGAGTTTATTAAATGAGCATGGGGGGAGGAAGAAAGGGGGAAGGAGCACCCCAGAGAGAGAGGGAAAGAGACACAGATAGAGACAGGAAGAGTGAGAAGGGGAGAGAGAGAAAGGGGGGAGGGAGGGAGAGAGGGATGGAGGGAAGGAGGGAGAGGGAGGAGGGAGGAGTGAGGAGAGAGGGCTGTCTTTTTATATAGCCTTGGGCAGGGCCACGCCCCTGTGGCAGGTAGGCAGTGACATCACAGGTAGGCCAACTGAAGCAGAATCCTAACAACCACACCAAACATTTCAAAAGCTGGGCAAGTTTACAGGCATGAAGTTAGTGGATAGAAGAGATGTACACCTAGTAAGTACATCCTAGCTGCCCCTTCCTGCTCAGCCACTGCTACAGTGAAAGAGCAATTGAGAGAAGGGGGTGAGAATGGGTCTGTAATTTGAGATCAATAAGGGGCCAGTACTTGAACTCCATTTGCATCTGTAAGACCACTTGTGGGATGGCTGGGACTAGGTGTGCAAATGACAGGAAACTCAAGGTTGGGGTTCAGGAGGACCACTTAAAATTTCAGACTTCTTCTATTGGCTCCAACTCTTCCCCCCCTCACACACACAATGGCCTCCCTAGTCTGCTGTGGAGATGGGAGGGCAGGGTCTCAATAGAAGAGGAAGCACAGTTATCATGTGATTCCTTCCCTGCTTCAGCCCCCTCCAAAGAAGCAAGGCAGAAGTAGATGTTCAGGACAGGGCTAGACCACACCCTGTAGAGGGGAGGAGAGCAGAAGTGGTGTTGGTCTGGCAGGAGCCCTTGGGTGAAATTGTTAGGTGTGGAGGGGGAGTGATATCGTCCAGACTCAGTGCAGTCACCGCTGTGATTTTCTTGGTGTGAGCATTATACTTTAGAGATAAAACTGTGCAGCTGAGAACACACAGTCCCTTGCTTTTGTCTTGTACTCAGAGTTGGATTTTTCAGAGCCCATTGTAAGCCCCACATAAGATGCAGTTTGCCACTCACCCTTCTGAGCAGGGGCTGGAATGGGGCTTATCGAAATGATGGCAGGAAGTCAAGCTCTACTCACATTCTCATTTTCAAAGAAATATTTCTCATTGCTACCAGATCCTTGCCAGGCTATATGCAAAGTAAGGAGAAAACAACAGAGACAATTACCCAAGACAAGGCTGGAATGATGTCTGTAGGGAGGAAGAGCGATGGCATTCAGGGAGGTCTGGCATCACACAAAAGATGCCCTGCATCAGATTCTTGCCCTGATCTCTACACTTCTGAGAGATACAGTCTGACTAGGGAAATCCATACTCCAGGATTCCAGACCTCTCTCTCCTTGAAACAGCATCAAAATGGCAGGGCCTCCTTTGGGGTCTTGCTTCCTGAGGTCCTAGGTCCCCAGAAAGCAAGCCAAGAAGTCCCATTACCCATCGGTCCATTCTCGGTTCCCAACTGACTGAGGTGGTTAGTGTTCAAGTCTCCCAGCAGCAGCGTATCTGACGTGTGGGCCACCAAGTAATGCTCCTTCCCCAGGATCATCACCTCTTCTACCTCATAGCCACAGTGTGAATTGAGCACCACCCTGGTTCCCGAAGATAGGTTCTTCACAATCACCTGTAAGGGACAGGTCCAAGCCCTTCAGGCTTTCCCAGCACAAGAGTTGCAAAGGTGCCATGTCCTTCACACACCTCCATGATGCTGAGCTCAGCTAATACCTTCTGTCTGCACCTGGCTGAGGATGGTGTTTATAGTGACAGTACCTTACACTCACACAGGGATTCGCTACCTAGAAACGCTTTCACATATCTCTCTTTTGCTGTTCATGGTACACGTAATTCTGAAAGTTCTACTGAATAACACCAATCATTCACTTTGTTCCCACAGCTCTTAGTACAAATATACCTATTAAGACAGAAGGCTGTATAGTAGTGGTATTAATAATAATAACTGGAGGTCCCTTGGGGCCTCCAATAAGTGTATGTTTTCCTTTCTTGCCTCTAGCAGCAGACTTTTAGGTTGAATTCACAAGGCTATTTGGGCCTCTCTAGTGCCACAGCAGAGTGCCGTGGCCTAGGGAGTATTTTAGTCTAGGTTGGAGGCAACCACCAGTACAGACAGGGGCCACTGATAACACACTGCACAGAGTCGTGTGCCATCCTGCTTCCAGGCCAAGGCAGTGACAGTGTATACCTTGGCAATCTCCTTGGGCTTAGCCTCTTCCCAGATGCTTCTTCGAGGACTCAAGTTGAACACCCAAAGTCTAGAGAGGTATGTGGCTTCTAGAAAAGATAGAGGCTGAGCAAAAGAGTCAAAATAAGCTAGTACCTAAAAGAAATCAGTTTTATTCTGTCTGAAAGGGAAGCAGATACAAAACAACAGACCACTGAGACAGACTAGCTGGAGAGGATAAAAAAGATGCCAAAGGAAATAGTGAGATGATGGATGCCAGCGTGATGCTGCACACCTGTAATCTACCTACTGCGTTCCAGGCTAGTCAGGGCTACAGAGTGAGATCCTATATCGACAGTCAAAAACAACACAAAAGGATGGAAGTAGAGAAAGGAGGACAAATGAGAGAAATGAACTGCCAGGAATACAGGAAAAGTAAAGAAGAAAATACAGGACTCAGAGAAGAAAGGAACATCAGGAGACACACAAGACTGAAAGACACAAAGGACTAACAGAGAGGACCTGGAACTAGGTGCAGTGTAGGCACTGGAGATGAAAAGCCTTCTTCTCAAGGACCCCTCAAAACAGAAGCAATAACTAGGGTGCGGCAGGATGATCTCAAAGTCTCAAGCAGGCAGCAGGAACATAGAGAAGGTGATGAATTCTGCTGTGGGGTTCCAGGCTGAGCACTACACTGCATTGTGAAGCTGCCAGCGTGCCAACAGGCAACAATATGAGAATCCCTTTCAACAGACTCCCGCTGCAGTTTGGAACAACCTGGCCAGTGCAGAGTTCACAGAAGGAGAAGAGAGATGATGCAGCGTGTGGGGGACCTACCTGTCATAACTTCCCAGCACCACAGATTGGCCTCTAGGACTCACTGCAGCTGTGTTGAATTCCCACTCCTGAGGGTCTCTGCTATGGTTGAATGTCTTTAGCACATGGCCTTCCTTCCAATAGGCCACAATCCTCTGGTCACAGCCAGCAGCCACAATGCTGTTGGTTGCACAGGCCAAGGCATAGGGTGGGCATGGATGGTTAACCAACTTCTCTTACACCCCAGAAACTCCTCACTCCTAGCAGCTGATCCATGCATTCTTGACCATGCTACCCTGCAGAAAACAAATCTTCCTGCCAATATTTTCTTACATCAACATACCTTAATCTTAAAGACTTCACAAATTATCCTTCCTATCGTGAACACACACATACCATATTCACGCATGTTCTGACTTTGTACTCTAAGGATATGGCAAGAGTGGTGTGTTGGGGATCTTTGGTATATACTAGTAAAGCCACCCAAAGGGAGACAGCACACAGTAACCAACACTGTCTAGGCCCAAGAGAGCATGTGGCTTCTTTTTCAAAGAGACTACATTTTACATAGGTAACTCACAATGTAAATGATTTATACAGTACCTAATTATACAGAGTAAAACAGCAAAGTTTCGCTTTTTGTTTTGCTATCTTTTTTCCAAGAATATAGTTGACTTTTCAACATTTTATTTGTACATGTTTGGTATATGCATGTGCATGACACTGTGCGTGTGTGTGTGTGTCTGTGTGGTGTGTACATTTGTGTGTGTGTACACAGGGGTGAAGGACAAAGAATGACTTGCAGAAGGCATTTCTTTCATTGCACCACATGGGTTCTATCATATTGGGCACTAGGTACATTTACCTGCTGAGCTATCTTGCTGATATGTTTTCCCCTATGAATTTGTATGTCTATGTGTTACATAAACATGTGTATATGGTATATATGTATATCTTTACATAAATGTAAATAATTTCCCCCTTTGGATTCTTTACTTCCTCCTCTCAAGATCCCTCCCATCTACTCCTCCCTATCAATAGTAACCTCTAGCCTCCTAAACATAGTATTCTCTATGGCAGCATCTAAATGCCTCCCTCCAAGACCCCACTCTTCCAGCTTCCTCCTCTAGTAGCTCAGTCATGGTGCTCACACATGCAGCTCCCCTGGGGTGCTCCTGGAATGTGTACCCCACCCCACAGTACACTTTATTCATACCTGTGACTCTCCAGAGCCCTCATCATCAAAGAAATATCCGACAGTGGTGCCATCTGTGTGACCTGAGAGGATCCCTTTCCCAGAGCAGCTGAAGAGGAAAGGCAGAAAGGCAAACTTAGAGCCAGAGACTGACCTTGCTCAAAGGCCCCTTTCTGTCAAATGCAACTCATTCCTGACATTTCCAAGTCTTCCTTTTGGTACTCACTTGGTTGTCAATGCCAGCACATAAGAATGTGTCCCATAGGTGGTAGATTGACCTGACCCGCGAGTCCAGTTATTCGGGGGACGAGGAGGGTCGCCGCCTGTGAATAAAGAACGGGCGAGAGAGAAGACAGGACTCAAGAAAACATTGCTTGTCAAGAGCCGTTTATTGTAAGGGGGTGTTCAAATTTAAAGTAAGCCTCAGGGAGGGCGGGGGCAGGAAGGAATGCAGTGGAAAGTTACAGAATCTTCTGGGCCAGGCCCCAAGGGCAACAAATGGAGAAGGGGCGATTACTCAGAAGTCGCGATACACCGAATGTTCTCTTTCTCAAGGCCAGGCTGGATCTTCTGTGGTTGCCAGGCAGAATGTTTATCTCAAGCGTGCAGACAGCTGTGGCTTTCAGCCAGCAGGGCCTCTCAGCCAGCTGGGGCAGGTCAGGCAGGGTCCTATGGCTCCTAACAGTAGATGACCTTTTACTTTTAGTGTTTGCTAATCAAACCTTAAAAATCAAAGAGCACACACATGTCTGGCTAGACTACTTTCAATTTCACCCAGGCCCTGAGACAAAGACAAAAACCCGAAGGGTACAAAACTGGTCCCTGTGCATTCTTCTGAAGTACACACTTAGGCTCCAGGGGAAAGAATGAACTGTGTTGCCCCCACTCCCCACTCAGGACCATTATCCCCACCTAGCACCTACTGCCTGTTTCCTTTCGTCTCCTTTACCTTGCCTTCAGCCAGTCCAAAGACGATGATGTACTCTGCAGGCCACTACATACAAGTGACAGTGCTCTGTATGCAAAAGGATGAAGGGATGACCCCACCTGTGTCAATCCGAACCTTTATAACAACCTGACATCCACTGCATCCATCACCCTAGTCTTCTATGGGGAAAGAGTGCAAGGAGCAGACACAACTAGGTTCTTAGTAGGATACAAGGAGCACGTAGGCAGCACTGTCCTTCAGTAGCTCACATCAGCTTTAGACATTAGAAAGGACAACTAAAGGCATGTCTCACAAAAGTCTTCACTTACCAGGAGAGTGGCATAGATGTGAGGACATCCTACTGAGACTAGTTAAGAGAAATATAGAAGATGGGGAAATAGAAGGACCCAGACAGTACTAGAAACCTACAAGAAAAGCATCTTGACAGGTGGATCGGGACCCAAGGGAGGTCTGCTCAAACTATTGCACTAACCAAGGACAATACAAGTAGTAAACTTCGAACCCCTACTCTGATCTACCCAATGGACAGCACATTCTCCACAGTTATGTGGAGAGCAGGGACTGACTCTGACATGAACTTTGGTGCCCCAGATTTGACCACCTCCCCTTGGTGGGGAGGCCTGATGGCAGTCAAAGAAACACTAAGCAGGATACCAACATGAGACTTGATAGCCTATGACCATATAGCGGGGGAGGAGATGGTTGTTTGTAAGCCACTTAACGTGGTTGCTGGAAATTAAACTTGGGTCCTAGGCAAGAGCAGTATGTACTCTTTGCTGCTGGGTCTTCTTTCCAGCCTCAGTTTTATTATTATTATTATTAATTTCAAGTAATCCATCGTTACTGCCTCACTTATTCCAGTACCTACTTAAAGTGTTTTGAGAATTAAGCAATCATTTTCTGATTTGCTAAGGATCAAAGTAGCATGTTTGCGCCTTTGGTCTGAAGCCGCCCCTTTTCACTGGCAGCATGTAAGAAGACATCCTAGGTGTTAGCTGACACCACAGTCAATTGTTATGGAAATGTGTATCAAACTTGTCTTGGAGCAGGTGTTTGGGGGTGCAGAGAGGCTGAAAGGGAGACAGTAAATAAAATGTATCCTAGAAATAGTGAAGTGCCCCTGGAGTCCAGAGCTCAGTGATCTCATCGTGCCTTGAAGCTTTAAGCATTATTTATACAGCAATGGCACATGATAGATTTGTATCTATCATTTAAATGTTAGAGATGCCAGGGGGTGGTGGTGGCACACACCTTTAATCCCAGCACTCAAGAGGCAGAGGCAGGAAGCTCTCTGTAAGTTCAAGTCCAGCTTGTTCTACAGAATGAGCTCTAGGACAGCATGGGGAACTTGGTGAGAATCTGTCTCAAAATCTAGATTATGAGTGTAGGTAAAGGGCTCACTTGGCATGCAAGACACCGAGTTCAACTTTCAGCATCTCACACAAAATTATGTAAAGTTTAACTATTTGTAGTTTTGTTATTACTGCACTTTTACCAAATGATTTTTTTTAGTCCTTAACTCTATGTATGTAGTGAAGCACTGCTCAGTCCTCCCTAGCGACACGGGAGTTCCACACCTTAAGGCCGAAACATCTGGCTGGCCCTGGTTCCTCTAGGACCGGTGTTCCTGCCCCACCACACAGTACAGGGACCAGCTGCCACGTTGAGCATCCCCATTGCTGGCCAAGGTAGAGGCAGGAGCTCCTGGAAACCTTCAGGTGCTGCTGCCCTGGGCGCCTACCCCAGCTTCTGGCTAGACTCCCCGTGGGGACATGTGCCTGTGGCCACCTCCGGAGGAGGCGGGACTTCCAGGGCAGTGCACAGGCTTCAGGCCTGCAGTTGGGGCACAGGTTGGTGCATCCAATGGGGGGCTTACTACAGTAACCTGTTGTACCTTGTCTAGTCACCAGTTACTGGTCAGACTAAGTTCCAGGTACCTGGACCCGGCTTGGTCCGGGGAGGTTGGATCTCAGTCAAATGGTGGCACAGAGAGCCATGCTTAAGTATGGCCAGAGAGCTAGCCTCTTCAAGAGAATGCCCGCATCTCTTTGGTGCTGCTAATATCCAGAGCATTTAGTTTTAAGGAACTCAGGATCATTAACATTTTTCATTTTTGAAGAAGACAGAGGAGAGAAAGAATATACATAGAGAAAGAGGGGAGAGGTAGAGTTTTAAGACATTCTAGTCTAGGTTGGGCTGTGGTGGCACACACCTTTAATCCCAGACTCAGGGAGGCAGAGGCAGGTGGTTCTCTGTGAGTTTGAGGCCAGCCTGCTCTACAAAGTGAATCTAGAACACCCAGGACTTGTTATATAGAGAAACCCTGTCTCGAAAAATAAAAGAGTACTGACTGCTTATGGCTGGGAGGTGGTAGAGCTTGCTAGTAGGCAGAGGCAGGGGGGTCTCTGAGTTAGAGGCCAACCTTGTCTACAGAGTTCTAGGACAGCCAAGGCTACACAGGAAAACCTTATCTCTAAAAAATAAAGAAAGAAAAAGAAATTATAATAAACAATAAATTCTGGTCTATTCAATAGCCATACATCCTTTCTAAAATTTTTTAAAAATTTGTTTTCCCTGATATTTATATACAAATTAGTTTTTTCCATATAGAATGTAGAACAAGATACAGACATAGATCTCCCTCCATATGGATAATTGATTGTGCCAGCATCATTCTTTGCTCATCTTCCTGCAGTGCCGTTTCAAGTGGATCTCAAGTGTCATTTATGTCACACATGGTCTTGTTTTTAGGCTTTTTCATTTGCTTTGCCAACCTCACTGTCTTTGTGTCATTTGATGCTGCCATATCTATTAAAAATGCTTTGCCAGTAGAGCACATTCTCCCCATCTACCCTGTCCTATGCTTAAAGATCACTTTGTTGAATATTGCATTCTTTTTTAAATTTATTTTTATTTAATCAATTTATTCCGATTACATCACAATTGTTATGCCGTCACTTGTATCCTCCCATTCCCCCCTCCCTCCCGCTTTCACCGTATTCTCCTCCCCCAGGTTTGTGATCAAAGGGGACCTCCTCCCCCATGATACTGTCACAGGCCATCAAGTCTCATCTTGGTAGCCTGCTTATTCTTCTTCTGAGTGCCACCAGGCCTCCCCACAGGGGAACTGGTCAAATATGAGGCACCAGAGTTCATGTCAGAGTCAGAGCCTGCTCTTCACACAACTGTGGAGAACGTTCTGTCCAGTGGCTAGATCTCAGCAGGGGCTCAATGTTTACTGCGTGTATTGTCCTAGGTTGGTGCAGTAGTTTGAGGACACCCCCTTGGGTCCAGATCCACCCATCATGATGTTCTTCTTGTAGGTTTCTAGGACCCTCTGGATCCTTCTATTTCCCCATTCTCCCATACTTCTTTCACCTAGAGTCCCAATAAGAAGTCCTCACATCTCTCCCAACCTCCTGGTAAGTGAAGACTTTCATGGCACATCCCTTTTGGGCTAGTGTCCAATTATAAGTGAGTATATGCCATGTGAGTCTTTCTGCATCTGAGTTAACTAACTCAGTATGATCATTTCTAGTTCTATCCATTTGCCTGCAAATTTCAGGACTTGCTTGTTTTTAATAGCTGATTAGTATTCCATAGTGTAAACGCACCACCGTTTCTTTATCCATTCTTCAACTGAGGGACATTTAGGTTGCTTCCAGGTTCTGGCTATTATGAATGAGGCCTCTAATGAACATGGTTGAGCATATGACCTTGTTGTGTGGTGGAGTATCTTCTGAGTATATTCCAAGGAGTTGAATAGCTGGGTCTTGAGGTAGACCTATTACCAGTATTCTGAGAAAGCACCAGATAGATTTCCAAAGTGGTTGTAGAAGTTTGCATTCCCACCAGCAATGAATGAGTGTTCCCCTTTCTCCACACCACATCTCCCCCAGCATGTACTGTCATTTGAATTTTTGATCTTAGCCATTCTGTTGGGTGTAAGATGGAATCTCACAGTCGTTATGATTTGCATTCCTCTGAGACTATGGACATGGAACATTTCTTTAAGTGTTTCTTAGCCATTCATTATTCCTCTGTTGAGGATTCTCTGTTTATTTCTCAGCCCAATTTCTTCATTGGGTTATTCTTTTGGTAGTGTTTGATGTCTTGAGCTCTTTATATATTTTGGATATTAGATTCTTGTCAGATGTAGGGTTGCTGAAGATCTATTCCTAGTCTGTAGGCTGTCACTTTGTTCTGCTAACAGTGTCTTCTGCCTTACAGAAGCTTCTCAGCCTCCTGAGGTCCCATTAGTTGCTGACCTTAAGGCCTGGGCATTGGTGTTCTGTTCAGAAAGTTGTCTCCTGTGCCAATGTGTCCCAGGCTCTTCCTCACTTTTTCTTCTAACAGATTCAGTGTCTCTGGTTTTAAGGTGAGGTCTTTAATCTACTTTGACTTGAGTTTTGTGCATGGTGATAAATATATGACTCATGGATTCTACTACCTATTATTTAGCAGTAGGCTGTCCATCAGGTAAACTTTATAATGCAGTTAACACAACTCCCTCTTTTTAATTCACCAAGAGAAAGAAATAAAAGAAGAGTGACTTGGCAGGGGATTGGTTGAGAATTGATGTTCAGGAAAACTCTGAGATGACATTTAACGTGAGTCATGAGCCACATGAATAATTTAGTGTAAAAGTTAAGGAATATGATGTTAAAAGGTAAACACGTGCAAAGGCAGGAAGAAGCTTTGCATGTCCTGGGTCCTGAAGGACCACTGTGGTTGGGACAGAGATGGAAGACAGAGAACAGAGATTCTGGAAGTGGTTGAGGGTCAGGTTAAGTAGAGGCTGAGGGAGCAGTTTAGGAGCTGTGCTTTATTCTAAATGAGGAGCTACTAAAGGTTTTTAAGTAGTGTGAGTGATCTTACTATGTTTAACAATAAAAGAACTGCTTTGAAGGAACCTCTTGCTCACAGTGTAGTACACGAGTTAACCGTCCATACAATAGACTAGGCGAGAGATGGTGGAACTTAGAATGTGGTGCTGGCAATGAAGACAGAAAGAGATGAGGTTAATAAGCTCTCTAGAAGGGAAAATAATGAAGACATTGAAGGTAGGTTTTGAGGGGGAATCAAAGGTGTCTACTTCGTTTTAGTCTTTGGAGGCCACTGTGTTCACTGCTTTCTTTTATTCTGTCTAAAGGTTTTCTCTGTGTCTGTAAGCCTTCGTTTCTAGGTAAAGCATTGGCCATGTTGGATGGCTATAATAATGGCCCCTAAACATCCTGCCTTCCTTTATCCATTGCCACTGTCCTTGGAATGTGACCTTGCCTTGTCTGTGGTCGAGAGGTACTCTGTTTCCTTACTTCTTTTGACTTTTTTTGTTTTTTGTTTTTTGTTTTTTGTTTTTTCAAAAGAAGGTTTCTCTGATGCTCTGGCTGTACTAGCCTCACTTTGTAGACGAGGCTGGCCTCATACTAAGAGACCCACCTGCCTCTGCCTCACAAGTGCTGTGCCACCACAGCCCAGGGTTGTTTTTGTTTTTGTTTGGTTTTGACAATTTTTAAGAAAATATTTTATGTGTTTGTGTGTGGGTCTGAGTGAGTGTATGCATGTGCATTGCGTGTGTTCAGACAGAGGCCAGAAGAGGGTGTCAGATCCCCTGGAACTGGAGTTACAGGTTGTTGTGAGCAGTCTGTTATATACACGTGTTAGAACCTGAACCCCAAGTCATCTGCGAGAGCAACATGCATTCTTCACTGCTGAGCCGTCTCTCCAGCCGCTTCCTTAACTCTTTAGTATGGGATTCTTTGTGACTTGAGTTTTACAAATAAAATATGCAAAGTGGTACTTGGCCTTGGAGTCTTGGCCTTAAAAGCCTTGCAGTTCTATTTCTAGCCTTTCGGTATACCATTATTGACATACCCACATGAGGGCTCCTTGAGAGAGGATAGCCCATGAATTCTAGCTGTAGTTAGCTCCATACTCACCTTCAGCCAAGGCCTCTTTAGATAGTGTGTAGATTGGAGGAGGGAGTTTTACCAAGAACGGCAGACATAAGTGGGAGGATGGTACTGTGAGCACTGGGTGTGGTCATAGACACTACAGAGGAGGAGTTCCTACAGAGTTCACGGTGCTAGCTGGGTTCCACAGACAGCTGGACACTCAAGACTGTAGTATTGCTATTATTCTCAGTTCCCTTTAGGAGGATACTCTTTGGGTGTTTTTACTCAGAGTAAATATGGCCTCTGTATGTTTCATGCTTTTTTTCTTCCCTTAGATCTTTATTCCCAGTAGCTCTCTGTCTAGTTCCCTTCTGATTATAGTCACATGATAGACAAATACATGCAATGTGAATTAAGCCATTTACGGAGCTGTTAACACTTAAACGTGCTGCCATAGCCATGATAATGTAATTTTGTAAATTCAGGTCTAAGTGGGGCAGGAGGATCTCAAGGCCACTTCAAGGCCCTGCTTGGCATGGAGATTGTGCAGGCTCAGGGTGGGCAGTTTAGTAGGATCACAAGATTAAGAAGTAGGCAGAGGGCTGTGAGATAGTTCAGTGGTCAGATACAGCCAAGTAGAATGCCAGATAAAGCAAGCCTTTCCTACCATGTGTGACCTTTAATTTATATTTTGTACTTAGAATTATAAGTGGTAGTTATTGGCCTTGAGGTAGTAGACCCTGACATCACTCACTTGGAAACTGTTGGAATTCCAGAATCTGGAGCAGTCAACCCTTGATAGACATGGGCTGTCTATCACACATGTAGTGTGAACCTCAGGCTTCTCATGTCCTGCAATGACTTCATTTTAGGGTGATTTAAAAAATATTTTGTATACAGGTTGAGGTGGGGAAAGGAATTGAAGGGAAGTAACTATTTTTATGTGGAAAGAAAAGAGTGCAGGAGAGTCTAGTCAAGGCCTGACTCAACTTCACATTGTTTAAGGGAACAACCAATGTGTTCCACTATTGCCTTTTGTACTTTCTATTTTGTACAGTTTAAAGCTATTTTTATTTTATGTATTTGACTGCATGTGAGGAAAGTGCACCATGTGTGTGCCTGGTGCCCATGGAGCCCAGAAGATGTCAGATCTCCTGGTACTGGAATTACGGATGTGGCAGCTGGGAACCGAACCTGGATCTCCTGTAAGAATAGCAAGTGCTCTTAATCATTGGGGCATCACTGCGGCATGAGCATGCACACACACACACACACACACACACACACACACACACACACACACAGAGCAAAGCAAAACAAAACACCCAAAATTAGTTATTGGTTATGTGTCTGCCTGAGTGTCTGCACGCGCGTACACACACACACACACACACACACACACACACACACACACACACACACAAACCATACAAAGCAAAACAAAACACCCAAAATTAGTTATTGGTTATGTGTCTGCCTGAGTGTCTGCACGCGCGTACACACACACACACACACACACACACACACACACACACACACCAAACAAAGCAAAACAAAACACCCAAAATTAGTTATTAGTTATGTGTCTGTCTGAGTGTCTGTGTGGGGTTATAAGCACATGAATGCAATTGCCCTTGGAGGCTACAGGAGGGCATCTGATCTCCTGGAGCTGGAGTAACAGATGGCTGTGAGGTAATAGAGGTGAGGGCCAGGATCCAAACATGGGTCCCCTCTAAGAGCTATATGTGCTCCTAACCACTGAGCCATCTCTTCAGCCCCTCTTCTATACAATTTTAAGACAGCTTTTTGTTTCGCTCTGCATTTAGAAGATAAATGAGAGCTTTTTGGTTGGTTCATGTTTATATCAGTACACCTATGTTTTAAAACTCCAAATTAGTAATTCTATGCTGTGTTAAAAGGGTCTTATACTTGTGAGGAAAGGGGAATAACTTATTTATTTATTTTGAGTGTATGCATATTGGGGTCAAAGGACCACTTGCAGGATTCTCCTTCCACCATGTGGGCCATGGATTTTGAACTTATGTTGTCAGGCTTGGTGGCAAGTGCTGTTGCCCGCTGCTGGGCCATCTTGCTGGCCCTAGATTAGCATGTTGCTCTGATAATTTTGATTGTTGTGCCACGCTGCTTGAGAAATGGTTTTATAACCTTCCCTGTCAGGGACACATTTCCTGAGTTATTTCGTTATCTTTCTCATGGCACATCATGACGGTGAAAATTATCCCACTGACCTTGTTGTGCTTGACCTTTTGTTTTCAGAAAAGGTTTTCATTTCAACTTTTGTTCATAATTTTATGCACAGCAAGTCTTGAATCAGATTGGCATTTTGGAGGACATTTTCATCTTCTTTTAAGTCCTCTATGATTTTTTTTTCTAGCATCAAGTGGAAGGTGCTCCTCAGCCTCCCCCTCTAGATGTTTAAAAGTATTATTTTCAGTGGTTCAATTTTGATCATCTTTGCACATACTTTTCAATGTGATAAGTATATTTAGCATAAAATTTATCATTTCATAATGTACAGTTCTGTGGCATGAAGGCTACCCAAATGTGAGGCCTATGGAGACGTAGTACATGTGGCCAATCCTTTTTCAGTCTTGCAAAC
Source organism: Acomys russatus (assembly GCF_903995435.1). Lineage (NCBI taxonomy): Eukaryota > Metazoa > Chordata > Mammalia > Rodentia > Muridae > Acomys > Acomys russatus. The sequence continues at coordinate 75,558 of NC_067164.1, read as the reverse complement.
TCAGTTGTCCCAGTGAAACAGTAACTTCCTAGTCTTCTTTTCTTCACTCAGCCCGTGGCCACTGCCATTTACTTTGTCTCCATGAAATAGTAAGTGGAATCATGGAGTATTTATCCTTTTGTGAATAGCTTATTTCACTTTGCATAGTATATTCAAGGTTAATCCATATTGTAGAGTGTATCAGAATTTTCTTTCCTTTTAATACTAAGTAATATATTCTCTCTCTCTCTCAATCTCTCTCTCTCTCTCTCTCTCTCTCTCTCTCTCTCTCTCTCTCTCTCTCTCTCTTTCTCTCTGCCTGTCTGTCTCATATAGCAATTCTATGGTAAGTTTTGATGACTCACCATATTGTTTTCTATAATAGGAGTGGTAGAAAAGCATATTGTTTACTTTGTTAAGTTGACCTTTGAGAGATTGAAATCACTCCTTTAGTCTCCTTTACCAGTAGTCCTTTCTTTGTTTTTCTTTAAACACTAGAAAGGGGCTGGGAAAATGGCTCACTTGGTAAAGTGTTTGCCACACAAGCATTCAAATGCAAGCATAGATTCCCAGGCATTCACACAAAACTCAGGTACAGGGGCACACATCTGTAACCCCAGAGCTAGTGGGAAGCGTTAGGGCAGCAGAAATAGATAAATATCTGGAGTTTACTGGCAAGTCGGCCTAGCCAAATCGTTGAGCTTCAGGTTCTATACGGAAGCCTGTCTCAGAAAACAAGGCGGAGAGCCACCAAGGATGGTAAGTGACATTGATCTTTGCCCTTCATGGGTGCACATGTACATATAAACTTGCAAATGTACACCCACACATGCACAAACCTACTTGAATTCACACCACAGCACACACACACACACACACACACACACACACACACACACACACACCACTAGAAAGAGCTATATTGAAATTGGGCTAGGCTTTTATATTACTGACGTTTTTTTCTAAGACAGAGGAAAACCTCACCAGTACACATGCTCCCTCCAGAGCAGAGATCTTTTCATGGAGGGTTGTTCTGTTAGTGATCAGAGTGTTATGGTTATGGAGTTGTGTGTAGGTCATGCCAAATAATGGGTTAACTGGAGCAACATCAGGTCTACAGGAAGGACATCGTGTAGTAGCTGCCGTGAGTAATGCTGCCTTTGCAATATGAGGGCTATGATGGCTCTATTGTAATCTTTACATAGCACTCTTTCGTTATCTTCAGTTTCTCTTTCTCTAGTTTCAGTTATTTTGCAGCCACGCACAATCCAACAACACTAATATTCCTTGGAAATCTAAAGAGAAAGCAGCCTTGTCCACATGGTCTTTATGATTGTATGTAGTTACAGTTGTTCCATCTCATTCTTGGTCATGGTTAGTCTCTTACAATGCCTTTATTATAAACCAAACTTTATTATAGCTATGTACCCATGGGATTTAAGAGTGTTGGGTTATTGCTGAAGGTAGCATATACTTCAGTTTCAAAATAGAGAACTTGAGTTATTACTTACCGGGGAAGTTTGCTCCCGGCTGGCTTAGCTTTTATGGGACTACCAGGTGCTCTGTAGGCTGCTTGGGGGCAGGAGTAGTCATCAGCAGTCTTTTCAGCCTTGAATACTCTAAGGTACAATAATGCCTAGAGTGACAAGATGCCTGTGGGTATAGTAGTGGCATGAATATTATAGGACTATGCTTTGTGTTTGAATTTAAGCCCTGCTCCACATGATAAAATGCATGCCTGGTGGTGTAAATCTCACTAATAACCTATGGCTTAGGACCACACGTTTCCCAGGGATGGGCCTATTACAATTATTCTGCTAAATGGACATGGTATTAAACTCCCCTCTGAATTCCCATCTTCCCACCCCGTAGATTAGTACAGCTGTCAGTCCTCATCAGAGTAGCTTCTTTGTAGTGGGTGGGGGTTAATGCAGAAACTTACAACCAAAGTGCAGAGAGTGTTAGTGGAGGATCAGGCACAGATGGAGTATCTGTGTTTCCTTCCTCCTGCAGGGCTTAGGATGCATCATAAAAGAGAGGTAGAAAAATGCTCAGAGCAGGAGGTGAGGGAGACACAGAGCAAAGCGGTGTTTTCTGGACATGGGAAGACCTCTGGACTCAGGAACTTACAGCAGCTGTTGTCCTTGTGCAAGCCAGTAAGCATGCTAGCACCAAGTGGAAGGTGCTTCTCCGCCTCCCTTCCTTAACCTAGGAACTGTTGACAGCTGATGGCTTCTGAGGGTGAGACAGTCAGGCTTCTGTAAGAGTGTGGCCCTTGATAGGCCAAGCATGCTTCAGTGGATGGCCCCACACCCATGAGTACACAGGCAGCATAAATTAAATTCAGTGGGTTTAAACAAAGATGACAGGAACTTAGAAGTAGCGTCAAGAGGTGGGGAGGGGTTGATCTGGGAAGAGCTAGGTGACAGAGTGGAGAGTGACCATGATCAAAAGACAATGTGTGGCATTCTCAAAGAATTAATAAAAGTATCATATTAAAGACTTAAGTAACAATAACACTTATGTCCAGGGTTTCAGGCATCCACTGAAATGTGCATGTCTTGGACTGTATCCTCAGGATCAGCCATATTTACACAATTTCTTTCATTTCCTCACCTTACTTATTGCCTTCTTGTGGGGATGTGGGAAGCATTGCATTTTGTAGCTCATGTTGGTTTCAGACTCACACAGATCATGTTGTTTTAGTCTCCTGGGAGCCATCTGACCTGTTGTTAGATATTTTTTTAAATTTTCATTGAAGAATTTTAATTCCCTGAGAATGTTGCCTGTTTTTTTCCACACTGCACACCCTATACATGGTACACAGTCGTTACTCAGTAAATAGTTGTGGATACTCTAGGGAACTGTTCTGACTGGAATGAGTTCATTCCTACCACCTGTATATACTGTCTGGGTTTCCAAAGAGGCAAGGTAAAGTAATGTTGATTGTGTCTGAATGATAAGAGGCAGGACCAGGTTATAGAATAATAGATATAGAATAATTATACATCTGTAGAAATGTCCTCTCATATTTGTGCATGGGAACATATGTACATATGTATGGGAGAGTGCATGGAGAAAGGTTTAGACAGATACTTATTAATTTCAACCAGTGGTTAAGTCAGCGGAGGAAGAAATTATGAACATTTCAGGGGTAATAGGAAGTTTCATTTCTATGATACGAACATGACATTTTAGTTGTGTATTTGTGGGAAAAGTGAGTATGCTTAAAGCAAGTGGATTCTGCTATAAGAATCCAAAGACAGTAGAAAAAGATGTTTGTGTTGGTATCAGGAAGGTGCACAGACTTTTGGATAGAAGAGATAGACTGGAGGAGGACTGAAGCTCCAGGAAAGCATCTTTGGCACTGGACACTGGGAATCCATGCAGGAGGACACGATTTATGTTAAAGAGATGATGACACTTAAGGAACATCCTTGGCAAGAACGTTGATCTTACTGTGAATTGGCAGTGGAAAATGACCAAGGCTGTCAGTGGGCAGAGCACTCAGTGGACTTAAAGTCTATTGTTTGTGCATGTATTTTTCCATAAAGAGAATTCAGTGCTACAAGTAGCATAAATCTCTTTTCCTTAGGATTATTTTACTACCCATAAATCTCTGTAGAATCTAATCCCCCTCTTTAAAAAATTTGAACACAGGAGGACATTAGTCTCCAAGAAGTTATGAAACTTGTTGAAGGTTACTTAGCTGATAAGTGGTGGAGGCCTACACTAGAGCCCAGGTCTTCTCTACCAAATGCTATGTCCTTTTAATTTCTTTCTTTCTTTCTTTCTTTCTTTCTTTCTTTCTTTCTTTCTATTTCCAGGAAAATATTGGCCAAGAAATCACTCAGTGTGATTCACTGTCTAGTGGGTTCTAGGCACCTTCATTTATGAAGCATATTTTGGTATGGACACTTAAAGAAAACATAGTAACTGGTTAAAGTGCAAATAGAAAATTGTTCGGTGATTTAGACTAAAAGATCAAGTATTAGAAATGAACTCAGGACAGGCTGGGGAGACGGCTCAGTGGGTTAAGATACTGGCCATGAAGCCAGAGGACCTGAGTTTAGTTCCCAGGACCTACCTGATGGAAGGAGAGCACTGACCCATCAAGTGGTTCTCTGGTCTCTACACGTACACTGTGGCATGCGCACCCCCTAAAATAAAATAAATGTAAGAAAGGAATACCTCAGAGGAAGTGGCTGGCTAAATTATTATTATTACTATGATGATGGTGGTGATGATGATGATGATGATGCGATAGTTTATTGCATTTGTGCTAAATCTCAGCAATAGGAAGTTTGACAAGAATTTGTAGATGTCTAAAAGTTAAGCAGTATTGGGGAAGGAATTTAATATTATTGTTGAAACTAAGGCAGAAATCAAATAAATTTATGTTATGTCTGCTATTGTTTTACTTTTTAAAATCCCAATTATCTTTTTTCATTGTACCACTTATTAGTTACAAGAAGAAACATTATTGCAGCTCTTAACTAGAAGTAGGATGTAGTTATCAGCATTGTAGAACTATTTCTTACAATAGCACTATGTTAGCTGGCTGGTCAAGGGTTATTAGTACAGTGATGTCAGAACATAGCACCACATCTTTTATCTTTACTTAGTATTCATTATAATTTTCTGAAATATAAATATCTTTGGAATTATCATTGTCAAGTTTTTAATGGATATACTTATTATGTATGTTTTTGTGCATACTTGTATGACAAACTAAAGGAATTTATAAATCAGGAAAGTTGTATAGTTCAAATGGAAAATTAAAAGTATAGCTAGATTATCAGAATTGATGAGATAACAGGTCTTTGGTCATAAGTTCAGGATGTCACAGGCCATTACTTTATGATTGTTGTTATTTTTTATTTTGTGGCTGTTCTCAAGCCTGACCAAACCCTAGCATGGAGAGGGGAGGTGGGCCCAAAGTCATCCTCCCAGCTGAGGAGCTACTGACAATAAGCAGCTGCTGGGTGGGATCAGTGGTTTTGAAGAGTGTAGCCCCTGGAAAGTTCACCATGCTCCAGTGAAGTCAACACATTCAAGAACATGTGGGCAGCCCAGGCTGAACATGATGGGTGCACAAACAACAGAAAGAAAGGACAGGGGTGTGGGGGTAGGCAAGGGCAGGTGGACCAGGACTGTTCAGTGAGTAGGTGAGGATGATCAAGCTACAGTGTACAGACTTCTCAAAGGACTAATAACACTTTAAGAAAGACGTAGAGGCACTGAGTTTAAACTGTCCATACTGGTCTACATGATTCTAGGCCAGCTTTAGCATTTTTGATGACATATTCCCATGAATGATGCCAGCATACATACTTTAGGGTCTGGTGACTCCTCCAATAGGGTCACCAGTGAGTGGTTGTCATCTCAGTGGAGCCAGGGTGTTGGATGTGCTGAGAGGGAGACTGCATTTGGGTCTGTCAGTCAGAGAATATGGTGGTAATTCCTGTGGACTGTGCTGATATCGCTGCCAGCTTAGCAGAGCCCAGAGAACACGGGGCAATAAAGGAATTGTGTTTGTGACTCTTGAGAGAGAGAGCCAGATGAATAGAGATGGGAGATGTTAAAAAAAACAAAAAAACAAAAAAAGCAAGTCATACCCTGCCGCCTTAGGCATTGAAGAATGGTCAGTAAATGTTTCTCAGAGGTTCCTTGAGGAAAGAACAGAGTTGAAAATAAATAATTATCCAGCTTCTTACTGGTACTTTTGTAGTATATATCATAAAAATGAATCACAAGAAAAATAAAATGAAAGAAACCCCATCAGCCACCAGGTTTGTCTTTACTTTTTTTCTTTATTGGATTCATGAGACTTACCATTGTTTTTACACATTGCTTTGGTGTTTTATCACTCTTACATGAGTTTCTGTGTTTACTAACAGTTCACACACCAGAGCTGCTCTGTGGACTCTAACTAGAACAGTACTGTGTGAGAAAGACTTTGCCGTTCTGACAGTCTAGAAGTTGGCCGTTTTAGGATTTTGTCTTAGAGACAGAACTAGATAATGCAATTATTAGAATAGAGACAAAACTGGATAATCAATGAATCTTAAACAGGCATGGTAGATGATTGTAAGTAGGAAGCCTTCTCAGAAGTTTGGTTAGTTGGCTAAGTGAAAACCTAGAACAGCATCATTACTTTGTGCACTTGGATTATACTAAGTAACATGGCTTTTGTTGTTGTTTTGTTTGTTTGTGTGCAGATCGTGTCTTACTGCAGCACAGCTTGGTCTCAAATTTGCTATGTGTTAGAGATGACCTTTGAACTCTTTTTTTTTAAATTATATTTACTTTAATTTATGTGTCTGGGTGTTTTGTCTGCATGACTGTCTGTGTGCCATGTGTGTGCCTGCTGCCTGAGGAGGGCATCGGATTCCTTGGAGCTGAAGTTACAGACAGTTGTGAGCCACCATGTGGGTGCTGGAAGTCAAATGCCTGTCTTCTGCAAAAGCAGCCAGTTCTCTTAAACACTGAGTTCTCTCTCTAGCCATTGACCTAGAACTCTTGATTCTCTGCTCATATTTCCCCAGTGCTGGGTTTTCCACGAGTGCAAGCACGCATGCTTTTGAGTAAAGAGAATATTTTCAATTCAGTCTTTCATAAACACTGTACTGAACTGTCTGTATTCAGTCAGTTGGTGGTGGCACATGCCTTTAATGCCAGCACTTGGGAGGCAGAGGCAGGTGGATCTTTGTGAATTCAAAACCAGCCTGGTCTACAGAGCTAGTTCCAGGACAGTCAGGGCTACATAGAGAAACTCTGTCTCAGGGGAAATACCTGAAGTGGGGGCTGGAGAGATGTCTCAGGTTAGTTAAGAGCAGGCTGAGTCCTGACACCCACATGATAGCTCATGATCATCTGTAAACTCCAGCTCTGAGGGACCAGTTCTCTTCTTGCCTCTGCACACGGTGTACACACACACACAGGCAAAACATTTACACATATAAAAGTTTTACATTTAAAAAGTACCAAAGGCCTTTCAAACAGAGCAAAGTGTATGAGCAACCGTCACAGAGACATGAAAATTTGAGGTACTAGAATGTGGTTCTAGTGCCTGCAGCGTCTTTGATGTGCGGAAGAGAATTGGTAAAGTCTGGGGCAAGGTTCACAGAATCCTGGATGCCATGCTAAGAAGCCTGAGCCTGAGATTTGGGCCCAGGGGTCCCGCTCAAACTATGGCACCAGCCAAGGACAATACAGGCCGTAAACTTCAAACCCCTACCCAGATCTAGCCAATGGACAGGACATTCTCCACAGTTGGGTGGAGAGTGGGGGTCTGACTTTCACATGAACTCTGGTGCCCCATATTTGACCATGTCCCCTGGATGGGGAGGCCTGGTGGCACTCAGAGGAAGGATAGCAGGCTACCAAGAAGAGACTTGATACCCTATGAGCATATAAAGGGGGAGGAGGTCCTCCTCAGTCACAGTCATAGGGGAGGGGAGTAAGGGGAAAATGGGAGGGAGGGAGGAATGGGAGGATACAAGGGATGGGATAACCATTGAGATGTAACAAGAATAAATTAATAAAATGTATTTTTAAAAATTCTTAAAGAAGAGACAAACAAAAGGGAATTTAAAATCTTGGAACTATGATAGGATCGTATAGTGGAAAGTTTTACCATAATTAGATTAATGAATTAGAGCTCCATTGATCAGTGTCAAACCTCTGAACCGTTAATACAACAATAGCATAGCAACAGGAAGAAATAAAGCATCTTTTAGACATGTTGACCTCCATAACACATTTACCAACTTAAAACACATTTGTAGACCTTCTAACATTCATAAAATGCCTTTCTGGAAACTTTAAAACATAGGAATGGGACGGTGGTTAGTGACAAAACTCATTCTCAGTATGCGACTCCTTGATTCAATACTCATTCACACAAGTAAAAATCTAGTAATATTCTTAATGAAATAAGGCAAAAGAAACTCCCTCATGTTACAGCAGTTCTGATGCTGTTCATCTCATTTCTTTTGGAAACAGTCATTTGCAGGGATCTTCAGGATTTCCTCCCAGATACAGTTTTCAAGACAAGGTAGAAAGATGCTGGGATGACAGGTGCAGGAAGCACAAGCCCCTGACTGTGTTCTTCCCATTGCTGACAGAAGCTACTAAGAGCCAGTGGACTAGGACAGTGTGTTTATTGTTCTGTATTACAGGGTGATGTCATGTCAATTTTCCTCGTGCTGTGGGAAACTGCTATGGAAACCCTGTTTTGGAGCTTGCAAACCATGGGTCAATACATTCCATATTGTAAATGTAGAATAGGGAAATGAGGTTCTAGAGGTATAGATAATATGGAGAATGCTTTTCTAGACAGCTCCCCAAGCCCTGTGTCCAGTCCGTAGTACTGCCAAAAGTGAAAGAAAGAGGAAGATAAAATGGAAAGATAGTCTTTAACCATTTCATAGTTTATTATAATGTGCTCTGTAAAAATAGTCACCGTTAAGTGGAGACACTTAAAGATAACAGTGAGAGATTGTGGAAAAGCTGTCTAAATAGATGTTTTAGAAGGATAATAATTTAATTTTATTTTGGGCAAGAAATTAGTGAAAATGATTGAATATTGTATATTAGTTTGTGACATAACCACATTTTAATCAAGTTAAATTATGTAATAATACATAGATACAAAATGTAATATATTAATTATAGAAATGGAAAGAAGAAAGAATACATAACAAGTCCAAATTGCTGTAATGTATATATACAGAATACATACAATATACTATAGCACTCTGTTTTTCTTTGTATTAAGAGATATTTCATATCCAGGACCCAACGTTAACTAAACTCGTCTTCTTTGGGCAATACGGTTTGACATATGAACTTTCTTAAGAAATAATCTCTGAATTTATATTTGATGCCTTTACTTCTTTCTGGGGCACACACAGTTTTTACTCTTTTTATTGTGATATATTTATTTATGGGAGACCAGGTAGAGCAGTAGTTCTCAACCATCCTAAAGCTTTAATACAGTTTCACACATTGGGATGACTCTCAAGCATAAAACTATTTTCTCTACTAGTTCTTTGTTGTAACTTAGCTACTCATAATCTAAATTTCTGATATGCATGAAGGTCTTAGGTGACTCCTTTGATATGGTCATTTGACCATTTAAAAAGGTCATGACCTACAGGTTGATAACTCTAATTTAGAGTTAAACAGTATCAAAAATCTTACCTGTATTGATCTGTGTAGACATATTAAGCATGGATGTTGGCTCTTCCCCACGTGAAACTTCCCTGCGATGAAGTAAGAAAGTGATAATTTTTAAATATGCACATGAAAGATATTTTCCAATTATTTTGGCATCCTACTTTTTTGCATTGTTAATATAACTTATATTAGGTATTTATTTGTAAATAACTTAGTGTCTGCTTTGACACTTAACTATGAGTCCTATGTTTTCCCCAAGGCATGTGCTTGGTGGAATGGGAAATCAATCCTTGCCTTTCAGCATCAATCTGCCACCACTCTCACAAAACATTATATTTATAGCATCATACTGGTGGTGTTGTTTTGTTACTTATTATTTGTTACTAATAAATGCCAAAACATCACCATATGTTGCTGTGTGGTGTGAAGTCACATCCTGTTCCAGAACTCACTGAAGGGGAACACAGGCTCTCCATTTTCACTCTTTCCTGGATATGGCTAAGCTCCAGATTCCAGGGGATGTAGGTGGTGGACTCTGAAGCAATAGCTCTCCTTGCTTCCACATTAGCCTTCACCCCTGCTATGGAAACCTGCTCTACAGAACCATTTCCCAAGGACAGTGCTGATGAGATCCCCAGTTAAGGAACTTGAATCTTAGTTCTTTGTACTCACCATGGAAAATTGTCCCTAATTTCTTAGATGTTTCAGGAGTTTGGGTGCACAGCTGACTAACACAGCATCAAAAAATTCAGAGAGGACAGGAACAAAAAATACCATGGAGTAATAAATAACATATAATTGCCATGATGGATAACATCATAGATAGCAATAATACTTGACTAATCCAAAACCACTTAAAACAATGAATGTTTAAAAAAGACAACATGATTTTCTAAAGTTATTAATATTGAATATAACATTTTAAAAGAAAATATATAAGAAATGGAATAGAAAGGAAAAAGAAATACTAAAAGCAATTATAAATTTCATTTTTAATGAAAATTAAACAACACTGATCCTGTTCAAAACAAGCTAATGTGAAGCTGCTGTAAGTAACATATAATCACCAGTAAGTCAGATTATGAATAACAAAATCAGTACTAGAAAAGGATCTGAGCGATGGTGCATATTATTTTAGTGTGGTATGAACAGTACTTTTTCCAGGTAACACTTCATGGGTATTCTTTATCATGTATGTGCAAGCTTAAGGCAATCTTCCTCCTATCAGTTTAGTGTTTCTGACTTAAGTCATTGTACCCTATAGAACAGCACAGAGACTGTAAAACGGAAGAGACTGTACCTATTCAACTCATATACGTTTGCACCTTTTTCTTTTAAGAATGCTGCCATCTGCTCGTTCTTTCTAGATATCTCAAAGGAAAATGGTGCGATGCCACTCTGTAAAAGAAAACAAAAAGACAAGGTGTACATCGTAGTGCATTTCTAGACTGAAAATTCATCACAGATTCTGTGTACATAAATATGTACTTTAAAGAGTCACAAAGAATAGATTTTCCTTCACTCTGCTGCATTTCCCACATGCAGGTGCTGCCTCTCATTAACAGACCTTTTCCCTGTCCCACATTCTACTACAAACACCACTCCTCTCCAAAATTCTCCCTAAAATACTCATTGGTTCAAAGCATCTACCGCCATGAAGTTTTCCATTCATTGCCCTCAAACCAGAATGAGTGAGCTCAAGTGAAGTCTCTGAAGCAAGGTTTCTCAATCTGTATTTCAAAAAATATTTTTTTCCTAGATTAAGAATTATTATCTCCAGCCCAGACCGTCTGCGAGAGGAAGAGGCCAGAATGGCAGGGTGAGGCACTGAGACGATTTAGTGGTGAGCCAGGCGCCGGGTGCAGCCTAAAATCCTGAACGAACCTGGGTGACGTCAGAGCCAAGTGAGGGTTGGGGCTCCAGAGCATCCGTTGCTGTACATCCGTTGATGTAGCTGTCGCTGGACCGGAGGAGAGGGCCCAGACAGGCCTGCAGGCCTAGCACAGCCCACTGAGTCTCTGCTGTAAGTACAACCAGCCCCCTCTGCACAGTCGCTTACCAATTAAGATGGAGGAGATTTCGTTGGCCAACCTGGATCTATGTAGACCTGATAGAGGATTCCTGCCTGGATTCTGCTTTGAGGTGCGCCGGGCAGTCAAGTGTGGCTACTTCTAGCTGGAGTTTGCAGACACTGGTAGCATGAAGGATTTTGGCACTCAGCCAGTGGAAAACAAAGGAGCGTGCCGCCACCCACGTTGCTCCCTTCCTGGAGAATCTGAGACTGGGCCCCAGCCTGAGCTTCCGCAGTCACCTCCAGAATTTCAGTAATCACGACCTGAAAGAGGGCGACAAGAACAATAATACTGACTGGTCCAGTGGCTTTGAGGAGTAAACTAAGTTGAAGAGGGAAAAAAAAAAAAGGCAAACAAAAGACCAATTTCCCCTTAAAGATCCTAGCATTTTAAAACAAAAAAACCAAAGAGGAGAATTTAGGAATTCAGATCCATTTGAAGAGGTACCCAGTGCCAGCTGGCTTTGAAATCTTGGACAGAGAAAGTCCATAGGCATCGTGCTGTATTTTTAGCTCTATAAATACATCTGTATGTACAAGATCCCTGTACTGCCCTCAGTATACATGTGAGCTGCTGTGTATCCAGCATATAAAATTCTTTCACTTCTCAGATTTTGCACCTTCCTGATGTCAAAGAGCTTCCTGCACAGTTTGGATGCTGCTGATGGTCAGCTTCAGTGGACTGCTCTGATTTTTAAGCCTCCAGTTGGGCTTCTTTGAAGTCAGTCGTGAGACTTGGACACTAAAATAATCAATTCCTATTTGAATTTGATAGGAAGCCCTGTGACTTTGTCTACGAGAAGTTTAGAGTCACCTGTTTTTCCAAGGGTCCAACAAGGGCCATCAAAAGCCCTGTCTTTCCATTTCACCTACTGGCAAAAGACAAGGTGGTTTACAAATGGGTGAAGATTTTGTGTTGATGCTCTGAGGATGAAGTATACGTCTATGACTGCATACCATCTCCATCTGGAAAGTCCATGACTTGAGTTATATCCTGTGGACATACATTTGGTGGAACAGTCTTTTTCTATTTTTGAGTTGCTGGTGATGTAACTAGCCCATGGGTCTGACTTGATCATTATGACAGATCACTAAACTCCAGAGTTACCACTGAGCTACAGAACGCATCATGGCCCTCAGTAATGGGAATGAGCTTAATGCTAAGAGCCCTACACATTCCTGGCATAGTTGCAGAATCCCTTCTTCCTTAAATTGGGCAGTCAGACCTCTGCTCTGGTGAATAAGACTGTGCCCATCTTCTCTGTCCTCAACAAGTGGTAGTACATTATGTCACTTGGCCCTCCAACCTTCTTGACAGCAGGGGCTGTCTTTTTTGTTGTTAGGAGTTGGGAAAAAGACCTCCAAAATGTTCTTACCTTGGAGGTTTGGTTAGAAGTGCATGGGAAGTGAGTGGCATATCAAAACTGTGCTCTGTTTTAGTCCGTAAGTGAGAGTTTGTGGAGGGAGTCCTGAGGTGAGCAGATTAGAAAGATGCTGCTATATTTGAAATGTTTTCTTACCTCATTCTGTGTCCCATTACAGGGTCCATCCTCATCCACCTGGCTTAGCTATGCTCCTTTCTACTGCTCCACTGCCTGTCTCGTGCAGCTTGAGGTCCCGGGTGCCACTTTGCCACTCTAGTTTTTGTTTTGGACCAGTTTCATTTCATCTTCCAGTGGTCCTGCCTCTGAAGCCTACACATTTCCCATTTGTTTTGTTGTGGCAGCTCTCTAAGTTTCTAAGTTTTTATGTTGTTGCTTTTGTTTTACCTGTTTTTATGAAAGACTTGGAGGAGAAACTTGTCCTGGTTCCCTTTTTGGATTGAAATGGGGAAATAACTTAATTTTTTAATTTATAAAGCAGTGTCATGTCTGTTTCTCTTATATAAGAATGCCTTGCTAATATACATGCCCCTTCTTTGTCATGTTTCATGAGTTCTTTCTCCCATTGCTCTTGGGTACTGCCTCTTAGGACTTACCCCAGAACTGTGAATGCCGGTATAGGCAAGGATAGAGTTGGTTCTGCTCTACTTTTATAACCCTATTTTGTACATATCTTCCTTTTCCCAGGAGCTAGTTGAGCTTTTATGGACTAATTTGGATTACTCACGAGTTAAGGAGACCACAGTGATTTGGGCTTGATATCTATTATTGCTTTCCAGAGTTTTACTTCTCAGGGTTGAGGCCTAGTTACAGTTTGAGGCCAAGAATTTGGAGACCTTAAGAAGAACCAAACCTTGGCATGAGCTAAAATTACTTTGAAAAGATTCCTTGCTACACGAGTTCTTTAAAAACCTTCAGTTAATTCTGGAAAAGGGATTCTGAGACTCCTGCCTTTTAAAGTCCTTGGGAAACATGACGAAAGGGAGGAAGGCCGTGGTCCACTCTCTCTTGCCTTCATATAGGGACCTCAAATGTCACTCTAATAATTTTTTCCTGGCCATTTCTGGTTGTAACATAGAGATTTGTGTGGTAGTTTGGGGTAATGGCTTGCTCATATTACTTCCTTTTTTGTTGCTTTTCTTTCCTGTCATTTCTATTAGGGCCATAGCTCCCCACTCTGTAGATATAAGGTAGCCTCAATCAAGCTATTACTGCCCTGAGGGAACAAGCTACTTCCTGGGGAGATAATGCTCTCCACCATATAGTTGACAGTGGTTTGTGGTTTGTGGTTTTTTTCTTCCGTAGATTAGTTCCCACCACCACATGACCTGGCATAATCGCATGCTGGGATCATTGGGGTAGGGTAGTGTGAAGTTCACCACTGTCCTTTGTTTTGGGGATTAATATTTTTTAATAAGTAATCCTTCCTATACAAATAGCTAATTAGTTCTGTGTTCCCCCTGCTCATATGGCTGCTGGTGTCGATAAATTGCATTTTTCTATTGCTAAACAGTAATAATAAAAATTGAAAAAAGAAAGAATTATCTCCTCAACTTAACAGAATTTCTTATATACATGAATTTGAAAAAGTATTAAAAATCTTGAGATTTTTTTAATGATTAAATTTCCAAATTTGTTGACACACATTTGACAATATATCCTCTCATTTTCCATTCTATTTCATCTCTGAGAGATAAACCACCTGTGTAATCTCTCAACTGCAACAGATTTCTATTGATTTTTAAAAGCATTCTTCTTTATATTTTTTATTTATTTTTATTTCTTATGTGTATGTTATGTGTACAGGCCCAAATCCATTATTTTTTAATTTGAAAGTAAGGCCCAATTCAAAGAAAAAATGTGCTGCATTTTGTTCTTTTTTGATTAACTACCTCAAATATGAAAAATGCATTTGGAAAAAAATGGGTTTTTAATTTTTAAAAAATGTTTTACTATTCACAAAAATAAGTGAAAATTCTTGAGCTTTGGCATGTGGGAAATGGATCCCAGAGTCAGTGCTAGAAGCAGGCTGGGAATGAATTTGAATAGTCTTTACCTTTGTTTTTGCATTAACATCTATGTCTCAAGTACTTCTCTGGAAATTACTCTGGTTCCATTATACACAGCAGAGTGGAGCGCCATATTTCCATTGATATCTGTCATGTGTGGATCAGCATCTTGCTTCAGCAATATGGAAACACATTTCAGGTTATTCACCTCTGTGGCATGTGGCTTTTATGCAAAGATATAGATCTTCAATTCAAGGAAGTCAAGATAACCGTTGCTACAATGGCATTGGATAGTTTTCCATATTGGAACCAACTGCTTAGGTTATGTACACTATCCTTTTTTGACACAGGGCCTTCTTAAGTACCTCAGGCTTGCCTAAATTCAAATCTTCTTACCCCAGTTTTCCATGTGTGTGAATTTAGGGGGTGTGCCACAATACCTAGATGCGGGTGGGTTGTTTGTTTTGCGGGTTGGGGGCCTTAATATTTTGCCAACTTGACATGTCTCCAGACATTTGAAGAGAGGGAGCCTCAGATTAAAAATTGCTTCTATCCTGATTGGACTATGGGCAAGTCAGTGGAGCCATTTCGTGATTGAGATTGATGTGGAGGGGACCAAATTTCTTGGGTTGGTGGCCTGACTGGATAGTCCTGAGTTGTACAAGAAAGCAAGTTGAGCAAGTCAATGAAAAGGCAGCCTTCCCCTGTGGTATGTGCTTCTGTTCCTCCCTCCAGTTTCCTGACTTGAGCTCCTGTGATGGACTGTGCTGTGTAAATGCAAGCCAAACAAATATTTGTTTCCCTGAGTTGTTTTTGGACACTGTTTTATCACAGCAACAGAAACCAAACAAGGACAAGATCTAATCCAGTTCATACTGAAACTGCTGTCTAATCACTACCTTAATCAAAGGTGTGCAACCTAACCTTTATCATCATGGACATTAATATTGCAGTTGTTTTCGATTAACTACTTTACCATATCTGAATGGTTATAAATACATATGTTCAAATGTATTTATAACCTGTTCAAAGACAAAATATATGCAAATACCATAGAGTATGTAATTCATTTCCTTCTGAAGTGAGAGTTTCAACTGGAATTTCCTTATTTATGTCACCACTCAACTGTTTGTTTTCTGTACTAAGGATTCAAGGCAAGTAATCTATCACAAGTCTTATCTCTGTTCAGAAAAGCCTGTCTGGAAAAGAGGAGAGCACACAGTAAGTAAAGAAGGCTGAGATTTGAATTCTCATTTAATTTATTACCTAGTAGTACTTCTTGGGCTTTCTATTATCCCCATAACTCAAGTTCTTCATCCATAGCTGGGGGATTAAGCAGTAGCTGTCTTACATGACTCTACCTGGATGCTTCAGTTTAAGTCTGCACAAAGCATGTACAAGTGTTTCTAGTACCTAAGAGCTCATCATTTGGTGGATAATGATAATGATTATTCTCCCTACTGCTGTCTAACACAACATCTCAATGAAGATGAATCACAGAATTCTACATAATATACAGATGCAATTTTTATTCAAATATGTTCAGTAGGGTTTTTAAAATTATATTGCCCAGGCTGGCCTTGAACTTGGTAATCCTCCTAACTCATCCTTCTTGAAGGTAGGGTTGCAGACCAGTACCACAGTGACTACATTACTTTTTTTTTTTTTTTTTTTTTTTTGACATTTTGGAATCTTTGGCATTGGGATATCACTTGTAATTCATGATATTCTATAACTGTAATTAGTAATAGTTTTAACTTTGCCATTATACAAAATAAAAGGTTGTCATGTAATCCATTGTACCTTACATTAAACGATATATGACACAACCCACAAGTTCATGGCAAATCATGTATCTATGTACATTTTAACCACATAAACTACTATGGGCAAAGAGGTTTAGAATAACAGTGACAAAAATCAAAACTCTAAACTCTCAGTCATCAATATTTTGATTTTTTAAAATAAATTTCTTCATACCCACAAGGAACCTTTCTATATTTGCTGCCAACAGCAAAATTACCTTCCATCAGGTTATAGATTCAGTGTTCATGGTACTCCAGACTAAAATAGGTGAAAAAACAGACCATCTTTGGTTGCCTTATAGCCATTTATGCTTCCATGGACTCATAACAAAATTGGAAAAATCTCTGTAAAAGGAGATAGCCCATGGCATCATAGCTCCCTTGTTTTGATTTTCAAGAAGCTTTAAGCCCAAAAGAACCTAGTTAAATGAGCATTGCTAGTTTTATTCAACATGAAAAATTACAGAATGTAAACATCTAATGTTACTAATATTCACTATCACACTTCAAAGGTCATTCTACATTAAATGAAATGTGGCATTGTTTTAAGTTATATGATCAATTTTGTAGCATGTGATATAATTTTACTAAAGAATAACTATGAGCTTAATTACTTTTTACAATAGTCTATTTTCAAAACATTTTTGTTTTGTTGAAAAGGGGAGAAATATTTCTGTTAAAATTAAGGCAAGTTTTAACTTTCTTCTTGATTTGGCAGGGAATTAAAAGGTTTACGTGAGGACATCCTACTAGGACTCTAGGTAAGAGAAATATAGGAGAATGGGGAAATAGAAGGATCCAGAGGGTCCTAGAAACCTACAAGAAGAACATTGAGATAGGTGGATTGGAGCCCAGAGGGCTCTGCTCAAACTACTGCACTATCCAAGGACAAAACAAGTAGTAAACATCGAACCCCTACACTGATCTAGCCAATGGACAGGATATTCTCCACAGTTATGTGGAGAGCAGGGACTGACTCTGACATGAACCCATATTTGACCACTTCCCCTTGGTGGGGAGGCCTGGTGTCACTCAAAGAAAGAATAAGCAGGCTACTAAGATGAGACTGGATAGTCTATGACCATATAATAGGGGAGGAGGTCCCATTGGCTCATAGACCTAGGGGAGGGGAACAGGGTGAAAGCAGGAGGGAGGGAGGAACGGGAGGATACAAAGGAATGGATAACAATGGAGATGTAATCTGAATAAATTAATAAAAATAAAATAAAAATGGAAGAATTGACAGGTGGGTTGGCACACACCTTTAATCCCAGCACTTGTGAGGCAGAGGCAGGTAGGTTGCTGTGAGTTCAAGGCCAACTTAGTCTACAAAATGAGTCCAGGACAGCCAAGGCTACACAAAGAAACCCTCTCTTGAAAAACAGAAAAAAAAAAAAGAAGAATCTTAAGAGACAGTCAAATGTTCATGCTGTATATTAGATAAATAAATAACATGTAGGGAGTAAATAGAATGAGAATGGATAAAAGACAGTTGAAAATCCAATATTTTTAATGAAAACAGTTATAAAACAAGATAGTTTCTAAACAATAAATTATTCTTCTGTGTTTGTATGCAGATCCAACATAGAAAACTAAGGAACCCATAGACCTACACTAATGAGTAAGAAGTATGTGGAGTTTTGAAAGGCTAACCCTGAATGACACTGCTGCCCCTTGATAATCTGGTATGAAATAAAAAGAGAAGAGGGGCTGAGGCAATAACTAAGTTTGTAAAGTGCTTGTCCTATAATTCTGAGCTCCTGAGTTCAGAACCCCAGCACAGGGGAAAACTAGTTTTGGGCCAGTAGAGACAGGATAATCCCAGAGCTTGCTTTGTTGCAGATCTGAGTGAATCAGCAAGCTCCAAAACAGTAAATCAAACACAGTAGCGATGTGGGTGAGTGAAAGAATGTGTCTTAAAAACTGAGGTCCAGGGACCACATGAAGGCCCAGAAAGGAACCACAAGGACTTTTTGAGTTTGATCTGTGGAACCAACAAGGCAGAACAGACCTGCCAAGTAGAGTTGCCTACCAACCTCCAGGCGCTTACCTGTACATATGTGAGGCACACAGAGTTGTGCATGTGAGCATATATGCACATGCTCACATGCACACGAAGATTTTTTTAATGAGTTGGAAAGCAATAAAGGCTTCAACCTCTAGGATTCATACCTATACCCACATATGCACAACATGTACACTGAGGGGTTTGTGGTAAACAGAATTATATTCCTTGTTTAAAATTTCCTAAGACACTTAGGAAACATGGGTCACACTGACATAAGATTGTCTTTAGTAACTTTTCTTCGTGGATTTAACATTGGTATCATTTTTAAAAGTTTATCTCATGATGCATTTTTCTGCAGTGAATATAAATTAGTATTAAAACATATATGTTAAGAGCTGGAGAGATGGCTCGGTGGCCAAGAGCTACAGTTTTTCTTATACAGGATCTGTGTTTGAGTCTACTCACCCACAAGGCAGTTCACAACCAACCATAACTCTAGAGGATGCAGCAGCCTCTTCAGACACATGCGGTATATAAAAATTACATGCAGACCAAACACTCACATACAAAAATCTAAACAATCTTAAATATATACTTTATAATAAAATACATATTAATTAATATGTAAAATAAAATACACGCCGTCTTATTAATTAAATCACTTTAAAGCATCCAATAAACTCCTGTAAATTTGGCATGGTATAAGGATTCAGAAACGAGGTAGATTTTACAGTTTTGCTTCCTCTAAAGAAAGTCTAAGAACTAGATCCTACCAAAGAGTGCAGGTCCCAGATGCTTGGGGTTCTAAGGCCAGCAGAAATCACAGCAGGCTCAGTGAGAGCAGAATCAAACACTCCCCACACACACAGCTTCCCACTCCTGGCCTTGTCTGAAAGGCAGTGCTTTTCCCTAATTGGCTCTGACTGTCCCTAACAGTCCCTATCCCTGCTACTCTTCTCCTCTTCCAGGGTCTATAACCTGTTCCTCTCATCAGCTTTATGCATTTCACAACCACAGGAGTTTATTGAAGTACTCTACTGTACACAAATCACCCATGCTTGAAGCCCTTTGGAACTGACCCACAGGCACATATTGGGGGATGTTGTCAGTAGAATGTTCCACTTGTTATTTAATGCATCCATAGCCCAGGCAGAAATCCCACAAGCAGAAGTAACAGTGTGCTTGATCTGGGGCACTTGGTGTTGTTGGCTCTTGTCCTTAACAATCAGGTTTTATTATGAATTTATTAATCAAAGATATCTTCCTTACAGCCTGGCTACTTTAAGCAAGAGGGAAAGGATGTTAAAGAGGACCTCCAGGAATCAATTCTGTGGGGTGAATTCCTTAGCATCTCCTGGCAAGTATGCAGATCCTCTCCCAGATCAAAGCAATCGCACCACTGTGGCCTTCTCTCTCTACTCTCCGCTTCTTCTCCTTGTTGATCAGCAACTTCTGGACTCTTCTCCAGTTCCCTCCTCCCCTTGATGGTTGATTTGGAACACAATAGGCTGGTTAGAGTCTTTGGTCCTTTTTCTTAATTCTAGACCCAGGATAGCTCCTCTCAGTCTATCACAGTGTCCAGCTCAATGGGGTATCCTTAATGTTTCCAAGGGGCAAAGCCTGCCAAGACTGCTTTCATCTGCATCAAAGCATGCCATCCTTCCACATTCTTCCTCCCAAGCCCAACACTAAAACTTAGAAACACAGGCAAATATATCCACCAAGCACCTATATATATATAGCACTTCCAGGCTATATAACTTAAGATTATACTGTGAACTCTTATCTAAAGATTTATAATTTGCTTATGATGTTAAAAATGTAAGATCAAACACTTGTTTTAGAACATATATGTCTGTGCATATGCTTGTAACACAGATGTTTTTAAATAGCAACCATGTGGACCACATGATCTGTAGCCTGCTTGTGACTCCACCATCTTGAGATAGCCACATGGTATATGGCAATAATTTTAGAACTTCTTGGTCCCAATGAGCTCTCTGCTTGTTATAGAGGTTAATTCAGATTAACAGGTTACTATATTGCAGACTTTGGAAATAGGTAATTCTAAAAGATACTTTTAAGTTAAAGAAATTAATTTTAGAAATATTCGATTGTTTACACTTAAATTTTGGGTTTTGTCTTCTAAATTTATGCTTCATTCTCAAAATCGCATCTAGAGGAATATGTTTGGCTTTAATTTGTTTTTAAATTGCCCACTACAGCCTCTAACACCATGTGGGTGGCCACCATATTGACTCACTAATAAAAAGGGTGGGGCCATATCCTCTCTGTCATCTTGGCTAAGGGCAGTCACATAGCTGGAGGCCATCTTGCCATAGCCTCTCCACAGTCTTGGCTAAGGGCAGTCATGTGGATAACAGACATTTTGGTTGTGGAAGACTCAAGCCTCTCTGTTGAATGCTGCCAACTACATTCAGTTGCCTTGCTTAGCACCAAGGGCAACCTCTGTCCTTTAAGCTAGCTTTTGCTGTTCAGTCTTAATGATGAAATGTGGCAGAATAAGCAAGATGGCCAGTCCATCAGTGAACTGTATCTATGATTAAAAGTTTTGCTTTGATATTAGTTCATGAATATATTTAAAGTTTTATTAATAATTGATTCAGTTTATGATCACCTATATCAGTCAATCAGTTGCCTGATAGTTAATGAAACAATTCCAAGAGGATAATGCCTCATTCTCTCAGTGGGGTAGATGGTTTTTCATTGTTCAAACCTTTGTATATTGACACAAAATTAAGGTTATATTTTAATTAAAACATTCTATGTATCAACTCTTTTAAGGTATTGTGCCTATGTAATTCTTTAAAATGCTATGTACAGTTCCATTCGTTTTAAGAAGCAACTATCACAAACAGTTTAGGATAATTAAAGCTTATGGTTTTGTTAGGTACTAGTTCAGTTTATCACATGTGTTTTCTAAAATAATTAGTCAATACATAGATAAAAACAAGTAATTCAGATATACTAAAATTAGACAGATGTAGTCCCCTAGCATGTATCTGCAGATTATAGATTATATCATTCTGTTTTATGTTTGTAAGATGTAGTTTAGAGAACATAGCTAAAGACAGACAAGGATTAAACACAAATATGCTGGTCCTCAAGCTTGTCAGAGATCTGCTGAATATGTCATTAAATATATTTAAGCTAATTATGACAGAGAATTCTACATCTTAGCACTAATCCCCAAGGTCTCTGAGAAGATTTGGCATGGCATATGACTCCAACTCTGAATTGTGGTTTCTAGCCAATGAGCAAAACTATGCCATGTATCAGCCTAACTGTGGACATACTGGATTCCTGGAGAGTCATTGTCTCATGTTGCTGAATACAAGGTGAGGTCAATATCTTCTGTGTTCTCCTTCCACAGAAACAGTTTCTTTTCATCTGTGCCTCTGTGCCTGATGGACAAACTCTTTATGCCTATGGTGCTATGTTACCACAAATGACAACTTATACAACTGTCTAGGTAACAGGATATGGTTAGTTATCTCTGTCATTTTGATTGGTAAATAATATTGTCTAGGTTATAATTTATCCTTCTCAGGTCTCTGATTACATTGTTGGGTAAGTTAGTGGGAGATTGACAGCTAGAGGACAATTAGATCCACTATTAATAGATTAATTAGTCAATTCATTAGCTAGTCAAAACTACTAGGTACTAGGTCTCTTCTCATTTAAATAGACAAACAGGCTTGCTTTGCTCACAGGCTTCATGTTAAATGGTAAACAGTGCAACTCAGCTGCCGGTGTCTCTTGGTGAATAAGTGGATAGAAAAAAGGTGTGGTTTATAGAAGATCTGAGGATATAAAAGCTTAAGTTATTTTAGGGTTTGAGAAAGCATTTAAACATTGATATATGCAAGATAAGAATGTTAAAAGGTCTAAGACATTTTTCCAAAAAGATGTTTTAAGGTTGTCTACAAATGTTAGAGAGTCTACGAAAGTGTTTCAAGTTCATAAATGCAAATATTTGAGGATCTATGAGAATTTTAAGGTACATAAATGCAAGCTACAAATTTCAAATAAGATCAATAGAGTTATAATAAGCTGGTAAAGTACTGGATGCTTATAAATCAGTCCCAAGCTCAAGATTTTAGTTTCCCTTTGGTTGTATTCTGAATATAGACTTCAGTGTGCTTCTCACCATGCTAAAAATGAGTCTGTCCAATCTGTATATCAAGTATTCTGGACTGAGAAAAGAATGTTCATGCTTTTACTGGGTTTCAAAGACATAAGCCTACTCCAGCTGTCTTATAGACACAATTTTAACTTTTGTCCCTAGTTTGTATTTGTCTCAGCAGACTTTTACCTGGCTAACAGAATCCATTCAGAGCTGCTGAGATCTGGACTTGTTGGAAGCTGATATAAACCAGTCCCACAGATATGACTACTCCCTCTCTCTTCAATTGGATCAGCTAAACTGATGCTTTTGATAAGTGCCCCATTAGCTTCTGACTAGCTTTTCTACCTGTAGGCCCCGATAACAGCGCCCCTAATGGCAGCAGGGAGAAGTTATAGAAGAGAACAACCTCACCCCTTCCCACTTTATAGGCTTAAATGCTAAGTCAAGGGCAACTGTCTGGCATGAGGGACAAATGGCTACAAGAAAATAGACTCTTAGTTAAAACAGCCATGCTTTGTGCCCTCACTTATATCAAGCAAAGATTGGGTGCCATCCAGCTAATAGTCATGAGGGCATAGTACCTTGTCCTACAACAGGCCAGCACAGAGGAATAAGTTTCAGGAAGACTCATAATTGAGTCTTCGATGAACCTGTCAGAGGGGGGAATGTAAGGACAAAACTAATGCCATATTCTATATGTAATGTATATTCTGCCTTGAACGCTTTGGTCTGTGAATATTCTGTGTGAACTTGTACTCAAGGTGACCGCACTTCTTCCTGCATACTGGAAATGACCACGTATTGTTGTAAACTAGACCTGCCAGCAGTCTCCAGAAACTGCACCAGAGCGATTAGATACAATAAGCTCCTAATGCTCCTCTCAGATAAACAAACAAACAAAAACAAAAACACAAACACAAAAAACTTCCCCTTGAGATCCAGGCTTCACCCAACCTGCCTGAATGTTGACATTCCTGAGTGACCCATGACATTCCATTGAGGTCCAGCCTGCACCCAACCAGCCTGAAGGTTGACATTCCTGCGACCCACAACCCCTGCTTCTGTTTTTTCCACTTATAAACCCATTACCCTTGAAGCTATGGTGTCACTCTCCTATCCTTCTGTGTCAGGAAGGACTGTGACCCAAAGCTCAAGCCCATAATACAGGACTCTACGTATGTTGTATCGGTACTGAGTCTTGGTGGTCTTTTTTGGAGTTCTCGTGATCTTGGTGATCTGTGTATTACAATAGAAGGCCATGGCCACTCAGGCCCATGCTGTCCTCCCTGCCCTCCCCTTCTGCCACCCACTTCCTCCCAAACCCAACAGTAAAACTTAGAAACACAGGCAACTATCTCCACTGAACTATAGCCATAAGAGTAAGTGTCCTACCAGGGCAAGTCTGTGATTCATTCTTAGCAGAATTCGTTTTTGTCACCTAGCAACTAGGAAGCATGGTTGCACATGAGTGCACATACACACGATGCCATGCTACACATGCCTACTTTGGACTCCAGCGAAAGGAACCCAGACTGCCTGGCACAGCTTACCTGAGAAGCCCTGTCAATTGCAGCTCTGATGCAGACTTTTAATGTCTGGCCTCCAAAGGCCAAGCATTGAGGGGAGCTGGATGATGGTTCAGATGCTGGGGTCAACAGCTCAGGAGACCCGTTCATCACATTCCCTGAGGCCCTGAGGTTGAACCCTGTGAAAGGCATTTTGCCTGATGTATATGTATTCAGACCACTTCCATTCTTTTCATTTTTTAGCATTTTAGAATTATTACCATTAGTCAGACTCTCAAGTCATTCCTGTCCCCTTAAGTTAAAGTGTGTCTGGTTCCTTGTTTAATTTGATTTTCTTAGATTCCTAGAAAGATAAAGAGGACAACACCTGATTTTGATATCTCTAGTCTTTTCTAGTGCTTAATTAAAAATTTATGTTCCAGAACTCTTGGATGTGTCCGGGCTTTTGTAAATTCTGCAAACACAAACAGTATGAGAAGGATATGACATTGCTGCCCTAAAATTCTCCCCTAATGTATGATTTTTTATGGGTGATATTTAAAATTAGGCAGTATACAAAAATACAACTGATATTACTGCCCTGATCTTATATTGGGAACTACTACCAAACAAGTTTCTGAAGAGCAGGTTCAAAACCCAGTCTACCAGATCCTCTGCAATTGTGACTCAAAATGGAAGAGAGGAAAACGCAGCTGTTATCTCAGAGTTTACTATCCACAACTCTTGGATTCTGAAACTCTTGGCCGTAGTCAGAATGGAAGGGAGCTTGGTAAAGAATTGTCCTGTGAATTTGTCAAAGGTTATGAGTCATAAGGACTCAGTGTTACAAAGAAATACTTGTTGAGGACAAAACCATCCAGGTGGTGGTTTCAGCATATCTTCATGAATAAATTATTCAAAGAGAAGCTTAAAAAAAAAGTCTGGTGGCTTCTGAGAGTTCTAGAGAAGGCTGCTTAGAGACAGAATCAACTTAATGTTCTACCAAGCCAACTCTTGGGAGTATCTGTCTCAAGCCAATACCAAAAAACTATGACAGAGACAAAGTGAAGTTGCTCTAGGAGTGTGGAGGGTAAATGAAGGAGGAATACTAACTACATGAGCACATAACTGAAATGCCATCAATTACTGCAGCCACCAGGACAAAGCATGTGGGAGAAACAAAGCATCCCCTCTCCCTCTGTATGGGGAGTGGGGGCTGTGGTTTTAACTGGGATAAACTCTCTCCATGTCTTCAACACAAGAAAAAGTTTCAGTGACCAATCGCAATCAACTCTTGAAACACAAATGTAATTTTTATGAAAATTTCCAAGTAAGGTACATTAGGAAGCCATAATAAAATTCAGATACTTACTAAATGAGTTTCCATATGAATGTCAAAAAAATGTTTTTATATTTCACAGTGAAGCAACACCTAAAAAAAAAAAATAAAAAAAAAAAAAAAAAAAAAAAAGAGCTAAAACCAAATGCTGAAGAATCTGTCTAGGGCATTGCAGGTGAGATGCTGGATGGGTATTACCGCTGGTGTTCCATCCCTTGTGGCAAAAGAAGAGTAAGGTGTTGCTGTATACTCAAAACGGGCATTAGCCAGACCAAGGGTAAACTACAGTTATTTCCTTACTTAATTTGTGTCTTAACATATCTGGAATGCAGACTTACTTAGGAAACTTCAAATCTGAAGCTACATTGTCTGGAAAGACTTGTTCTTATTTAGTTTTACATGTGATGCGTCTGTATAAATGAGATGAAGACCTTTTGCCTCTCAGCTTGTATGTGTCCTTTGTAATTGTAAATTGCATTTGCTGGAGAATGGACTTTTCTTTCAGTTTTCTAACGTGCATCTTATTTTGCATATGAGTATGATCTGTAGTCCAATGTCACTAAAGAGTTTATGATACAAAAAGATACAAAAATCATTCTTTTTCATTTGTTGATTGTATTCTTAATAATGTAACCAACAGCTTCCTACATTTCGCACATTTTAGACAATATTCTCAATCTCAGTTTCCTCTTTCCTAATTATCTTTATTTAATGTTTGCCATGCCATAATATTTTAAGCTACACTCACCAATATTATCTAAATAATTAATTATTTTTATTCAGTTTTTCTAGAGGTTGAACACAGGGCTTTGTGACCATTATAGGCAAATGATTTCTCCCTCTTAGCTGTGTCTCCAAGACAGTTAATATTTTAAATTTATTAGTTATCAGATGAGCTGATAAAACATTGTTTACATGCTACAAAAGTGATATCCCAGAGCAATATGCCACAGCAGGAGGAAGGTTGAGATAATTACTCTATTCTGTTGTGCACAGAACTGAGGGTACCATGCTGGTCCCTGTATCTCTGTATGTTCTATAGCAGTGGAAGCAACAATCTCAAGAGGTAAAATAGTTAGATAAGTTTTTCAAAAACCTCAGAGACTTACAGAATATGGCATTTAAAGATGTTTTTATTATGTTAAAGATGCATTGCCAATAAGACAGCCTATCTCAAAGAAGATGATGAGCATCAAAGAACCTCTTTATGGAGATGGCTTCAAATATGGCAAACAAGCCAGTAGGCAAAATGTCCTCATTTTGGCCACAGACAGAATCTGCCTTGTAGTGGACAAGCTTGGATGTGGGTAGAGTCGAGAGCCAAACTTTGCAAGACAGAGTAAGGAAGTCCTCAATAGTTCCTGCTTCACAAATGTGCCTGTCAGATAGACTGAGCCAGCAGGCTGAGGATTATGCACCAACACTATAGAGAGTTTGGGGTGACTTCAGTCAGCAAACTGTCTCTGTCATTTTTTTACTTTGGAAGCTGCTAACTTGCATTTCCTGTTTACTCAGGTAATTAATTTTATGCCTTCTCAAGTCTCTGATGGTATTGAAGACTAGAGAATTTAATTTTATAATTAAGCTTAGTTGTTTAGGGGGTAAGATGTTTTTACGCCTAAGTAGATGTTATAAGTTGATAGAGATGAGATATGATAGATATTGATTTACATTCAGAACTATAGACTCACCAAAATAGGAAATATTTCTTTCTGTTTTTTTCTTTTTTGCCTTTCAGTATCTATTCAAATTTTGATTTTATTAATTTATTCAGATTACAACTCAATTGCTAACCCATCACTTGTATCCTCCCATTCCTCCCTCCCTCCTGCTTTACCCTATTCCTCTCCCCTAAGTCTAACACCAAGGGAGACCTCCTCCTTCACTGTATGGTCATAGGTTATCAAGTCTCATCTTGGTGGTCTGCTTATTCTTTCTATGACTGCCATCAGGAAAGATTTCTTTTTCAAGGTTGCCAAATAGAAATAGCCAAAATACTATGAATGTAACATGTATATAATTCCTGACTGCTTCATGGTAGTTTTTTATGTAGTTTATCATATGTGTGCTTAATAATATAAATGTATATGCAAAAATGTAAAAAATAAAAATAAAAAATATTTTTAAAAGAAAATTTCTATTTTACGCAACTCTCACCACAGTGTCTTTCATACATACAAGGCCCCTGGAAACCATACTAGGTAGTGAATACTCAAGAACCTAGATGAATCCAAATAATCCTCTTCCCTTTAGAGATGAGTCAGAAAATAGTCAATATTACTATAAAATGGGTGACTTCTTTTTGTATCATTTCTTTATGAGTTTTATGGAATTTCTTCCTGTGGTAATGATTATTTACCAAGTGC
Source organism: Acomys russatus (assembly GCF_903995435.1). Lineage (NCBI taxonomy): Eukaryota > Metazoa > Chordata > Mammalia > Rodentia > Muridae > Acomys > Acomys russatus. The sequence continues at coordinate 47,761 of NC_067164.1, read as the reverse complement.
TTCATATAAGTTAGGGATATACGCTATCAACAACCAGTCTTAGCCCATTTTTCTGTGGAAGAAATGGTCTATTTCTGTCTTTGAAAAACCCAACATGATCCAACAGGTCTGTGTATATGTCAAGTGAAGCAACAAAATTTTTCTCTGTTTTGTGAGAATATTTTGGCATCTAGTGAAAGTTTGATTAGATAAACAGTTTGCATACATAAAAAAGTCAGATAGTACTTCTTGAGAACTGTCAGCTCATGTTGCACAACTACCAACGTAGAGATCTTTCAAGTTAGTGGAAGGCAATAGAAGCTGGTCCTGAGCATCTTACACTGCACATGAGCAAGAGACAAGAACTAGAACTGAGGTACTTCTTAGCATTGTCCTCAGAAGGGTACAAGATAGTAAGCACACTTATAGTCTCTATAATGTAAAGAAGTGCAGTTTTAGACTGAAAAGTTCTCCTTTAAAATTGGCTTCTACCTGTTTTTATGCCAGTGAGCTTTGCAACAACGGCAGCTGAAAATTCTCTGACAATGTCTTTATCTCTGGTCTGTATCAGTCATTTGTTTCATTATGCTTTAAAGGACACTAACCCTAGACTTAGTTTCCCTATGCCAGAGGCTCTTAACCTAAGTGGAACAATTTTAAACCAATACCTAAAGAAGATACTCTGTTTCTTTACAGAGAATGCATTAGTACACTAGCTAGGAATTGTTCCTGCACCACTAGTTCTTAGCAAAAGACAACAAGGTCATTTCTAACCTGCTAACATTTTGTGCCTGTTTGAGAGTGTCCAGAGTTATCACTGAACTCATAAGTTTAGTGTAGGTATTACTGCTTTACTCAGTTTTTTTTTTTTATGTCACCTTGAAGATGACAGTACAAAAGAAAAAAGATGTATTCACTAAGGTAAGACTTTACAATTTTAAAATATCTCAAATGACCAGAGAATGTAAAGATAGGAAATGGACACTTGCTGAGTACGCTCGGAGATAGACAGTTTAATCCTTACTCTGCCTTATAGTCTCTATAATGTAAAGAAGTGCAGTTTTAGACTGAAAAGTTCTCCTTTAAAATTGGCTTCTACCTGTTTTTATGCCTGTCTACTGAATCTAAAATACCGCATGTCTGTCTACTTGGGCACATGAACTTCTGGACATCAGTCTCACACATAGCAATTGTAATTTGACTCACCCTAAACTATCCAAAGCTTTTATGTACTTCCATGGGAAGACACCTCCAGAGGACTTCCTTCCTACTTTTCCAACTACACATGAACTGGATCATTCTAAATTATGTGATAGTGTTACAGGAAGACAACAGTGTCGCTTTCCTTCCTGGACACTGGATTCCCGTGAAAAGGCCCTTTATATTCTGTGTGGCACCTTTTTCTGTTTTTTGAGATAACTCATGACACAGATGACTAATTTGGGCTTCAGTTGACAGTTGTCCCCTAAGGCAATATGTTTTTAGGAGTAATAATTTGTCTGAATTCCATGTAGAACCTTTGGATTTAAGAGAAGGAAGCCCCATCATGGCTCTTCATCATCTATGCATAAAAAAGGGTTTTTCTTTCATAGAAAGTCTAGAGAGCCTGACTGATGTATAAATAACTTTTTTTTTTTTTTAAGATTAATAACCTAAATATTTATTTATTTATTTATTTATTTTTATTAATTTATTCTTGTTACATCTCAATGTTTATCCCATCCCTTGTATCCTCCCATTCCTCCCCCCATAAATAACTTTTTTGTGTGCCAAAATTGTCCTAGCGCTAAGATATTAAGTCAGTTAGGCTGCTGAAAAGCACATGTGAAATCATAATGTGTTTTTGGTCTAAAGCCAATATTTGAGCTTTTAAGAGGAATAGGTCTTGGACCAGCAATAACCAAAATTCTGGAAGATATTGGCAGAGCCTGTCTCAGCAGACAGTCAAGGATCACCATGTTGGTAAACGACATCATTCCAGGCATTCTCAGAAGAGCAGCTAAGCAAATCACTCCATTGAAGAGATAAGATGTGTGTTTAACTCTTTGGCTACTCCAGTGCTTATATACGTGCTCACAAGACCTTTGTGCCCTCTACATTTCACCATTTCTAAGTTTTAAAAGTAGGTGCACTAGCATGGCTGAACGCGTTGCCTCTCTGTGGTGAGTCTAATTAATTCAGGCAAGCACAAGAGAATTAAAAACAGTTAACTAAGGACCAAAGAAAGGGGGAAATGACACTACCTTTGATTACCATTCAAAGACCACTTAACAGACTTTTCTATCTCTTTGTAGAAATCATTTGACTATCAGTAGTATGAGAAAAATATGACACACTAAAACAACACATAGCAGGAAATGGTTGACAATCAAAATTACGCTTGAGCAACAAATAATCTTTAGTAACTAGTTTGTAAAATTGTGGTCTTCAGTTAACCTATCTCTTGGTGGGTTTCTGCTCAAGTTTTTGCCCTAATATTAGTAGTTTTACTAATTATAGAGGCCATTTTTGAGACTTTATATTTTTCCAAAGTTACCTTTATTTTATTTTGTTTTGTTTTTAATTTAAGTAATTTACTCAAATTACATCTCATGTACATCCACTCACGTGTACCTTTCCATTCCCCCCTCTCTCCCTCCTTCACCCTATTCCCCTCCCCTAGACCTGTGACAGAAGAGGATCTCCTCCCCCAGCATATGATCACAGCCTATCAGGTCTCATCCTTGTAGTCTGCTTAGCTTTTCTCTGAGTGCCACCAGGCCTCCTCAAAAAGAAGTGTTCAAGAGACTTGTGTTTTTAACCCAGTAACTATTCCGGGAATAAGCATTAAAATCATAAAAGCAATCCTTACCACAGGAAAGAAAACCATCCTTTCTCTTATTACAGGTGTGTCCTTTACTCCACACACACCCACACACACCCACACACAACAAAAGGCATTTGGATTCTGCATTGATATGCTTAGAGGTAACATGAATACAGCCATTTGGGGGTGGGGTTCGTCATATAGTGTCTTTGTTTCCCCAAATTCAGCTTAAAGACTTAAGAGTCTTGATGTTTCCTCAAGTTATCCATTTAGTGTTTCTCTTGGGACATCTGCCTTTGATGGATTTGTTGCTTACCTTCAGGTGTTTCAGTGGTCTCTAAATGTCCTTGTTGGGCAGCTTCAGGTCAGGAGCCATCTGAGACTTGGTTCATTTTTCTGTAAAATTATAAATATAACTTTACTTCACTGTTTAGAGAGCATTGGGATGTTTCTTTTTATTTGGAATTTACTTAAGCCATGGCTATAGTCTGTTTTTTTTTCCCCCTCTCTGCTCTGAACTCTTCTAGATACCTCTGGGTCTTCTTTCTCCCTTAACTACAATAAAAATCTTCCTCCTTAACCATGGGGCAGCCATTTCAGTGGTTTCTTTACTGAGCCCTTGCTTGCACTTATTGTCCTAGGGGAAAAAAAAGACAAACTGTAGTGATAGCAGGTCATCCTGTAACATGGCTAATTCTCTCCCTTACCATCTCAATCAGTTCTCTTCTTTGTCTTTTCCTCAAGGCCTCCTATGCTCCTGGATGTGTTCGATGGACTCAGTTTTCTTCTGCAGAGCCATCCTGCCTCCATCTTAGGCTTAAATTCTACCTTATAATAAAGACAAATGTTAATTTAAGAAATTTTTAATTTATAACAAAATTCATGGATATGTTACAAAAGGTAGGCAACACACATCTCTATAATGCAAGTATGAATGAGTTGTGAAAATCCACCATGACTACAAATTTCTTGTTTTCTACCCATGTTAAAGAAGGTATGAGGGTTCTGCTTCAGTCTGCCTACCTGTGATGTCATTGTTTACCTGCCATGGGGGTGTAGCCTTGCCCAGGGCTATATAAAAGGACAGTCCTACTTCACCCTTCTCTGTTACTCTTCCTCTCTCTTCATTCTTCCCATTTCTGTCTCTGTCTCTCTCACTCTGGAGTATGCCTCCCCCTTTCCATCTCTCCCCATGCTCATTTAATAAGCTCTTCTACAAGATAAAAAAAAAAAAAAAAAAGAAAAAAACTCAAAAGATAATTTATTCAGATTACATCCTGATTGTTAGCCCCTTGCTTGTATCTTCCATTTACCTCCCTCCCTCCCTCTTATGCCCAATTACCCTCCCCTAGACCTCTTATAGAAGGGGGCCTCTTCCACTACCATATGACCATAGTCTATCAGGTCTCATCAGGATAGCCTGCTTCCCTTCTTCTGTGTGCCACCGGGGCCTCCCCACTGAGGGGAAGTGATCAAACTGTAGCACCAGAGTTCATGTTAGAGGCAGTCCCTGTAAGGGTATGGCCTAATGACGCTTATTGTAATCATTACAGTGGTATTATCTAACTCACTACCATAATCAATAAAGACACAGACACCTGATAGATTTTAGAATAGCCTTACTTTATCTGAGGCATGGCAGATACCTACTGGGCTATCCTTACCTCTTAAGCCCCCATACCACAGCATTTATTCTAATAATTTCATGATGGGCTACCTCATATTCACAATTCCATAAACACTTGCTTATTCTGGATTGCTTTCCTTCATCCATATTGATCTGATCATGTGTTCCTCTCCAAGCTAATACATCATGGCTGCTCTTCCCTTTCTTCTTCTGGTACTTGTCTGTTTCTCCCAGGATTTTTCTTCTCCTAAAGCCATTAACCTTCACCATGCCTTCCTTCCTCAGGCCCTGCCCAGGTATCAGCTTTTTATTGGTCAAACAGGAATAATTTCTTAGGCAAGATTTACATAACAAGGACAGGTATACATGAAAACATGCTGGGCAGAAAGTATTTTGTGGGGACCAGTAATTATTATCTCATATAATGAGTTTCTAGAGCACATTCTAGCATCCTTTGATCCAGATGCCCAGTTTTATTAGCTTTGTCATTTCTTTTTTTTAAATTTTTTTTATTATTAATTTATTCTTGTTACATCTCAATGTTTATCCCATCCCTTGTATCCTCCCATTCCTCCCCCCCCCCCATTTTCCCATTATTCCCCTCCCCTATGACTGTTCCTGAGGGGGATCACCTCCCCCTATATATTCTCATAGGGTATCAAGTCTCTTCTTGGCTACCTGCTGTCCTTCCTCTGAGTGCCACCAGGTCTCCCCCTCCAGGGGACATGGTCAAATGTGAGGCACCATAGTACGTGAGAAAGTCATATCACACTCTCCACTCAACTGTGGAGAATATTCTGACCATTGACTAGATCTGGGAAGGGGTTTAAAGTTTACCTCCTGTATTGTCCTTGGCTGGTGCCTTAGTTTGAGCGGGACCCCTGGGCCCAAATCTGCCTATCATATTGTTCTACTTGTAGATTTCTAGGACCCTCTGTATCCTTTTATTTTGCTATTCTCCCATGCGTCTCTCATTTAGAGTCCCAATAGGATGCCCTCCCCTCTGTCCCAGTTTCCTGGTAAGTGAAGGCTTTCGTGGGACATGCCCCTTGGGCTAGTATGCAGATATAAGTGAGTATATACTGTTTGATTCTTTCTGCTTCTGGGTTAACCCACTCATTATGATCATTTCTAGCTCAATCCATTTATCCACAAATTTCGGGAATTCCTTGTTTTTAATAGCTGAGTAGTATTCCATAGTGTATATGTACCACAGTTTCTTTATCCACTCTTCTACTGAGGGACACTTAGGCTGTTTCCATGTTCTGGCTATTATGAATAAGGCTGTTATAAACATGGTTGAGCAAATGTTCTTGTTGTGTGCTGGAGCATCTTCTGGGTATATTCCAAGGAGTGGAATAGCTAGGTCTTGAGGAAGCCCTATTCCCATTTTTCTGAGATAGCACCAGATAGATTTCCAAAGTGGCTGTACTAGTTTGCATTCCCACCAGCAATGAAGGAGTGTTCCTCTCTCCCCACATCCTCCCCAGCATGTGCTGTCGCTTCAGTTTTTGATCTTAGCCATTCTGATGGGCGTAAGATGGAATCTCAGAGTTGTTTTGATTTGCATTTCCCTGATTGTCATTTCATTAGTACTCATACATTAATATGTCCATAATCTATTGCTCTTTTAAAAATATATATATTATATTTCTAACACAAAGAATTATCATGCTGAACTAGAAATGGTCATAATGAGTGAGTTAACCCAGAAGCAGAAAGAGTCAAATGGTATGTACTCACTTATATCTGGACACTAGCCAGTGGGTCAGAGGGGAGGACATCCTATTAGGACTCTAGGTGAGAGAAGCATGGGAGAATGGGGAAATAGAAGGATCCAGAGGGTCCTAGAAACCTACAAGAAGAACATTATGATGGGCAGATCTGGGCCCAGGAGTCCTGCGCAAACTATGGCACCAGCCAAGGGACAATACGTGCAGTAAACTTTGAACCCCTACCCAGGTCTAGCCAATGGACAGGATATTCTTCACAGTTGAGTGGAGAGTGAGGTCTGACTTTCACACGAACTCTGGTGCCCCATATTTGACCACATCCTCTGGATGGGGAGGCCTGGTGGCACTTAGAGGAAGGATACCAAGTCCCCCTCGGTCACAGTCATAGGGGAGGGGAGTAAGGGGAAAATGAGAGGGAGAGAGAAATATGAGGATACAAGGGATGGGGTAGCAATTGAGATGTAATATGAATAAATTAATATAAAAAAAGAATTATCATGCAAGTAAATATATTAGCAAATGAAGTTATTTCTTTTTGTAGGCACATTTAACTCAAGTATAACGTGTGTGTGTGTGTGTGTGTGTGTGTGTGTGTGTGTGTGTACCTCTGCATATGTAACAACTTCTGAATTTGATGTTTCTTTCTTTTCTCTCACATGTATGTAAGACTATTAAAACTGCAATTGTGCTTCCTATTACCCCATAAAGAGAATTTTTTTCAAATACAACAAAATTTAAATAATTTCCTTACTGTGATCAGAAGTGGGAGTCATAAAATGTCCCACAAATCATATTCCCACTATCCATCCTCAATAAGCCAATTTAAAAACCCAAATTAAAAGTGGAAGCAAAGTAAAAAGATTTAGTTGGTGCGGTCATATTAGGAAGAGGGGCAAAGAGATTCAGGAAACACTCCCAAGTCAGTGTTCAGGGCCATGACATGAGATAAAAATTTTCATAAAAGGTCAAGCAGTCTAGGTCAAGGTGTAGTCCCATCCACTACTGACTCATTATTGTCAGGGCTTTAGTCTCATCCTATAAGGTGGTTTGATGAGTTCTTAGAACTGTGTGAAATCTCTTTCTGTGATACACATTGCCCCATAGGCTGGCACCTTTTCTTTCAAAGCATGACATTTCCAGAGAAAGTCTTATTTCCCAGGGTTCATTGCTTCAATAATCTGATAGGCAGAGTGAGAAACACTATGTGTCTCTTTATAACCTCATTCCTCCAGGATGACTATATTATCACATACGCAGAAACTATTTGAAAATACTGAAAACAATTTTTTTTTTGAAATTTAAAAAATAATGATTTATTTTGATTTGACTGTTTAAAATTTGTTCACATTACATCCCAATTAAAGTACCCTCCCTCATTGTTCCCAGGTGCCCCCCCCATCATGCCCCTCCCTCTTTCCCTAATTCTCAGAAAAGGGATCCCTCTGCCCCTAACATCTGACCTCAGTTTATCTAGTCTCATCTGGACTGTTTGTATCCTCTTCCTCTATGGACTGTCAAGGCCATTGCACCAAGGTTAAGTGAACCATGAGTAGGCACCAGACTCCATGACAGGAGTAGTCCATATTGCCAATATTATAGGACTCCCAAGGACAACAATTTGTTTGTTGGTTTGTGGCAGGGTTTATTTGCGTAACAGAGCCCTGGCTGTCCTGGACTCTCCTTGTAGACTAGGCTGGGCTTGAACTCACAGAGATCCACCTGCCTCTGCCTCCCAAGTTCTGGGATTAAAGGCGTGGACCACCACCACCCGGCAAACAAATTTGTTACAAATGATCATTTGTTGAATGGAAATCATCTTCCCTCATTCTATGTTAGATATTTATTCAGTTAACAACTGCACATCTGTTATCCTAGGATGAATGAGAACTTATTCTCAGGAAGTGATTCTTTTTTTTGAAAATCAAGAGTCTGGTTTATTGTCATTATCAACAGACCAGCCACAATCTGGAAGGGACGCTGATGTTGACACAACTCCCTCCTTCAAAGCAAATCAAAGACTCAAGTGCCTTCAGTAACATGATGCTGAATAAGTTAGGATGCTGCTGCTATGGGCTCAAATCTCTCTCTCACTTCATGTTCTTGAAAAAAAAATCCTCGCCTTTCTTGATGGAGGCTTTCAGCTCGGGGATGGCCTCAGCAATCATTTTCTCCTCAAAAGGAGTGATTTTGCCAATGCCCAGGTTCTTCTCCAGGCCCTTTTCCCCCAATAACAAGGGTGTGGAAAAATAAGTACACTCCATCTCTTTGGACTGAACAAAAGAACACTCAACGACTCCTTCCTTCCCGTTCATGGCGTCCACAAGGGAGAAGACAAAGTGGGTCCCAGCATAAGCCATGGACAGAGAGGCAGAACCTGCTCCAGCCTTGGCCTTCACGACTTCTGTGCCATCCCCCTGAATCTGCCCGGTGAGTGCGGCCAGCTGGTCTTGGGGAAAGTCAACCTTGGGGGTACACTGAGAGATCAAAAGGATGATGGTCTTCCCAGCGTGGCCACCAATGACAGGCACATTGACTCGAGCTGGATCCAAACCCTTTAGCTCTGCCACAAATGTGTTTGCTCTGATGATGTCAAGGGTTGTCACACCAAAGATCTTGTTGGGGTTGTACACACCATGCTTCTTGAAAACTTCTGCTGTGATGGGGATGGTGGAATTAACCGCGTTGGCAATGATGCAGATCATGGCTTCAGGGCAGTGCTGGGCACAGGCAGCAGTCAAGGTGGGCACAATTGTAGCATTGGTGTTGAATAGGTCATTCCTGGCTTCCTGGGCACACCGGCTGAGATCACCACCACATCACAACCTCTTAGACAGTCTGGCAGCTGCTCAGGTCTGAGGTAGCCTTTCACATTTGCTCTGGTTTCGACGTGACTCAGATCCGCTGCCAAACCGGGAGTGTGTTCGAAATCGTAGAGGTGGCTCACTAGGGGGCTGTTCTTCAGAAGGAGCGAAAGGGGCTGCCCAATGCCCCCAGAAGCTCCTAGAACAGCAGCTTTAGCATTGTTCTAGGCCGAAGAGCTAAAACTGTGGCGGAGGGCAGCACTGGCAGGCCGGGCAAGAGCGGAGAGCATAGCTACGGTGGGTGGGGCAAGGACCTACAGGAGCAAGAGCTAACTGGAAACAAGTGACTCAAACGACCAGAAAGTGATTCTTTTCTATAAAGATACAACATCTACATGCAATATAAACTTATTTCATATTCTCTTTCGCTAACATTGTAGAGAATAGTTATAAAAAGAACAAATAAAACTAATTTATCATATTTGAACTGATTCCTAATGTACATTTTTCTGGAAAGGTTTTGTTATAACCCATATTTATTATTTATCAACCCCAAACTTATCAACATCAACATGTCTTATTGTTCATCTATATTCTGACATCTATCTATCTATCTCTTTATCATCTATCATCCATCATATATCTACTTATCATTGATCTACCTATCATCAATCTATTATGTATGTATGTATGTATGTATGTATCTATCTATCTATCAACCTATCTATCTATCTATCTATCTATGGATCTAACATCATCTATCTATTTACCGTCTATCAGTCATCTATCTATCTCTATCTGTAATAGTCATCATCTATATATATCTATCTATCCATCTGTTATCTATTATCTATCTATTTATAATTATCTATTTACCTATAAATCATCCATTATCCTTTTCTGAAACATTGGGCCATTGATTAAACATGATACATTTCCCTTTACCTGTGTTTCCTGATATTTATTTCTAAAAATAATACAATTATGTAAACTCTTTACAATTAAAATGTAATTTAACTAATTTAAATGCAAGTTAAAATTAATTTAAAATGGGCAAAACTATCAAAGGCAGCATTTACAATTTTCTAATTATCTAGCTAAAACAGTCCTATAGAATAAAAGAGCCTCTGGAGGATCTTCCATACCCAATCTCCAGCTGTACTATAGAGCAACAGTAATTAAAACAGCAGAGTACTGGCACAGCAATAGGCTGGTTGATCAATGGAATTGAATCAAAGACCCAGAAATGAATCCAAACACATATAGTCACTTGATTTTTGATAAAGAGGCCAAATCTAGTCAATGGAAAAGGGATAACATCTTCAACAAATGGCGCTGGTCTAACTGGATGATTACATGTAGAAAAATGCATTTGGAGCCATATTTATCACTATGCACAAAACTCAAGTCCAAGTGGATTACAGACCCCAAAATAAAACCAGAGACACTAAATCGGTTAGAAAAGAAGTAGGGAAGAGTCTAGAACACATTGGCACAGGAGACAACTTCCTGAACAGAACACCAACAGTCAGGACTTAAGGTCAACAATTAATCAATGGAACCTCATAACGCTGAGAAGCTTCTGTAAGGTAGGAGACACTGTCAGCAGAACAAAGTAACAGCCTACAGACTGGGAAAAGATCTTCACCAGACCTACATCTGACAAAGGTCTAATATCTAAAATATATAAAGAACTCAAGAAATTAAACACCATCGAACTAAATAACCCAATTAAGAAATGGGTCTCAGAACTAAAAAGAATTCTCAACAGAGGAATATTGAATGGCTGAAAAACACTTAAAGAAATGTTCAATGTCTTTAGTCATCAGAGAAATGCAAATCAAAATGACTCTGAGATTCCATCATATACCCATCAGAGGCTAAGATCAAAAATTCAAGTGACACCACATGTTGGTGAGGATGTGGAGAAAGAGGAACACTCCTTCATTGCTGGTGGGAACTCAAACTAGTATAATCACTTTGGAAATCTACCTAGCGCTATCTCAGAAAACTGGAAATAGGGCTACCTCAAGACCCAGTTATTCCACTCCTTGCAATAAACCCAGAAGATGCTCCAGGACACAACAGGGACATATGCTCAATCATGTTCATAGCAGCCTTATTCACAATAGCCAGAACATGGAAACAGCCTAAGTGTCCCTCAGTAGAAGAATGGATAAAGAAACTGTGGTACATTTACACTATGGAATACTACTCTGCTATTAAAAACAAGGAATTCCCGAAATTTGTGGATAAATGGATTGAACTAGAAATGATCATAATGAATGAGTTAACCCAGAAGCAGAAAGACTCAAATGGTATATACTCACTTATATCTGGACACTAGCCCAAGGGGTATGTCCCATGAACATCTTCACTTAACAGAAAAAGGGGATAGAGATAAGGACAACCTATTGGGACTCTAGGTGGGAGAAGTATGGGAGATTGGGGAAACAGAAGGATCCAGAGGGTCCTAGAAACCTACAAGTAGAACACTATGCCAGGTGGATCTGGGCTCAGGGATTCTGCTCAAACTATGGCACCAACCAAAGACAGTACATGCAGTAAGCATCAAACCCCTACCCAGATCCAGCCAATGGACAGGACATTCTCCACAGTTAAGTGGAAAGTGAGGACTGACTTTCACATGAACTCATGTTTGACCACGTCCCCTTGATGGGGAAACCCGGTAGGCCTCAGAGGAAGGATAGCAGGCTACCAGGAAGAGACTTGATACCCTAGGATCATATGCAGGGGGAGGAGGTACCCCTCAGTCACAGTCAAAGTGGAAGGTAATAGGGTGAAAGCAGGAGGGAGGGAGGAATGGGAGCATACAAGGGATAGGATAACATTTGGGATATAATATGAATATTATCAATAAAAATATAAAAAATAAAAAATAAAAAATTCTAATTCTCTAAATATTTTGTGCTAGTCTTTCAAGTGTGTGATCATCTACACACCGGCTTTTAAAATCTGTTATAACCAATTCCTCAATCTTAATTTATATAATAACTGATATTTTTGTAGAGTATAGAAAAAAAATTTTGTGCTCTGAGTTTTCCTCATAACAAGAATTCAGTTGTGTTTTCTCTACAGTAGTAAAACTTCAGTGACATGACATTTATAAGTATTACATTAACAGCCATGTAGTACTGGTTTTATGTCATCACTAGTAAGCTGGCAATATGGGGTTATGGAAGCATCAACAAGATTTCTGAACTATAAAGATTGCTTTGTGACTAACAAGAAACAAATAGCTTAGACAATGCAAATAACACGTTTCTCAGCAAATGTATTAACTACTTTTGCATCCACTCACGTCATCTAACAATCATTCATTTTAAACTTTATAGTTAGAATTCTATCAAATGGGATACTTTTGTCTTCTCACTGATTTTTCTTTTCATTTCATAGGATATAAGTTCAATGACTCCTTATATTCTTCAAGCAACATGTGTAATTCTTTCTCTTAGCACCCAAGTTTTCTTTGAAGTGAAGAAAAAACAAAAGAGAAAGTAAATTAGTATGGAAAATATCAATTCAAGTTCTGAATAGTACTTCATTCTTCTGGGTTTTTCTAAGTGGCCTCACCTGGAAGTTGCTTTTTCTGCATTTAAGGAGATGAGCATGTGGTTTTTTCTTTCAGATTGTTTATATGGTGGATTACATTGATGGATTTCCATACATTAAACCATCCCTGTATGCCTGGAATGAAGCCTACCTGGTCATGGTGAATAATATCTTTGATATGTTCTTGTATTCAGTTTGTGAGTATTTTATTGAGTATTTTTGCACCAATGTTCATAAGAGAAATTGGTCTGAAATTCTCTTTTTTTTTTTGTTGGGTCTTTGTGGGGTTTAGGTATCAACATGACTGTGGCCTCATGGAATGCATTTGGTAATGTTCCATCCATTTCTATCTTTTGGAGTAGCTTGAAGAGTATTGGTATTAGCTCCTCTTTGAAGGTCTAGAAACCATCTGGTCCTGGGCTTTTTTTGGTTGGAAGACTATCATTGATTGCTTCTATTTCTATAGGAGAAATAGGGCTATTTAGTTTGTTTATCTGATCTTGATTCAATTTTAGCAAATGGAAACAATCAAGAAAATTGTCCATTTTTCTTAGAGTTTCAAATTTTGTGGCATATATGCCTTAAAAGCATGATCTTATGATTCTTTGTATTTCTTCAGTGTCTGTTGCTATGTCTCCCTTTTCATTTCTGATTTTGTTGATTTCGATACTGTCTCTGGCTTTTAGGTAGTTTGGCTAATGGTTTGTCTATCTTGTTGACTTTCTCAAAGAAACAGCTCCTGGTTTTGTTGATTCTGTGAATTGTTCTCATTGTTTCTAATTTATTGATTTCAGCTGTGAGTTTGATTACTTCCTGACATCTACTCCTCTTGGGTGTTTCTGTTTCTTTTTTTCTATGGCTTCCACATGTGTCATTAAGTAGCTTATATGGGATGTTTCCAATTTCTTTATAAAGGCACTTAGTGCTATGAATTTTCCTCTTAGCACTGCTTTCAATGTGTCCCACAAATTTGGGTATGTTGTTCTTTCATTTTCATTAAATTTCAGGAAACTTTACAATTTTAAAATGTCAGTGAGACAGATATCACAGCTTCTGAAAACTGCTGAGTTTTAGAAAGCACTTATATTGTAATGATGTGTTAACTTCAGAATTAAAATCAGGATATGGGTTGCATTGTGGGAGAGGACTTCATCTTGTTTAAACAAGAATAAAAGGTTCTGGATTAATTAAAAATGAATAAAAATTAGATTTGATAAGGGGAGGCCTGAACATCTTGGCTGAAGACATAAAGGAAGAGCCCCCACAAGAACAACAAAACAGGTGACCTGAATGCTATTTTCCCTACGTGGAACATCTCTGAGACTGGCTGAGACATGAATGTTTCTGCTTAGACAGTGACTCTTTTTGGCTACCACGTCCTCATTACATGCCATCCATTCACATGTCATGGATAAAGTTTTGTTACAGTCTACTTATTCAGTCCAAAAGGACTTGTAAAGTTTGATGCTTTTCACCTACTCAAACATAGAGAAATTGTCTTATTTGTGCACACTGCACTTTCCATACATGTTCTAATGCTGAATTGTATATTACTTTTAAAATTTTCTGTGTTTCCAGAACAAAAGGATTAGACACCAAAGAAGACAAAGCAAGTATCCTAGGTAACCAAGACTCCAGACTGCTTCAGTCAAGACTTCAGTTAAGCTTCCTCAACCCACAGACACTGGACAGAAAGTGATAGGCTAGAACTTGGCCAATATCCCAATTTTCTTAGGGTCCTCAAAAGATGCTATTGCCCCTAGATAGCAGGAATCAATTTTAAGAACAGGATGTCCCTCATTCCCATATGGTGGGATTGGTGGTTTTTGGTTATTCAGTAGGTGATGGTTGTTTGTCATCATTTAGGGGGATTGGCTACACCCTTGTTAATGGGCTTACTGAGGAAATCAAGTAAAGGAGGTTAGAATCAGGTATCCCTCTATTCTTCTTCCTCTCCCATCTAGTACTAGGGGGAAGGGGAAGGAGAGGGAATAAAAGGGAAAGAGGCATATATAGAGATATAAGGAAAAGAAAAGTGGTTATTGTATATACTTTTGGACTAGAAAACAATCTCAAATTTTTATATTGGATTTTTGTATATTGATAGAAATTTAAGATTATTTTTTACAACATTATATATATTTCAATTCTTGTTTAAGGTATTGTACATATGCAAATTAGAAATTTGATGTAAAGTTATATTCCTGTAAAAATTACTATTACAAACTGTTGATGATAATCAAAAAGTGCACATTAGTATCTAGACACCTATAATAATAAAACTTGTAGTCTTGTTAGATACTAGTTTGTTTAATTTACAGAAATGAGCTTTATTTAGCCTCCTATATAAAGAAAATACCTAAAAACAAACGTTTGTCTATTTAGATATACTTGGATAGGTGATCATCCAGCACCTCAGATATAAGCAGAATGTATCATTTAAGATGTAATAATAATAAAATACTTTGTTGATAGACACATCAGCTCCTAGCTGCAATGGCACTCTTCTATGAGGAAAATGATGGACACTGAAGAAAATCCACCTGGAATTTGCTTCGAATGTGTCAAGCTAGCGACTTGGGGGCAAAAATCTGCCTCTTGCTTTGATTGCTGATAGTGCGCTGTCCAAACTAGACAAGCAGGATGCTGGAAAGTTGATCGTCAAGCTTTGCTGAGACAAGGTAGGTCAGTCCTTCAAAATTCCTGTTTCACGTGGAGCAAGCAGTTTCTTTCCTTTGTCATGGAAGTTTTGATTTATGGTATGTAAACATGTTTTTGTTTTACTCCTAGGTATGGGATTTGGGGGCTGTGCCAAAATCTTAAACAGCGGGAAATAGCCAAAGAGAACCATGTCACTTCTCTCCACTTACCTTCTTTCTTTTCTACCTGGAGGTGGAGTTTGGAAGGGATTGGCGTGGAGAGGGAGAAAGAGGCATAAGAAACTAAATAGCTAATAAAAATAGTATCTACTATAGTTTCTATAGTCCTGGAAGCTGCTTGCTCTACACTTCCTGCTTTTTTCCTGGTAATGTTTATTTTTCTCAGGTGTCTGATAGGGTTGAATACTAGATAGTTATAGTCTCACATATAAGCTAAAGTTGTTTAGAATTTAAGAAAATGTTTTAAGGTTTAAAAAGATTATTTTTGGTTAGTAATGCAAAGTTATAAAAGATTATACAAAAGTTTAAATAGGGTTATAAACTGATTTGGAAACAGAATTTTAGACTCACCAAGATAGGACAGATGGTTCAGTGCTATCTTCAAGGTTTCCAAATACAAATGGCTGGACATTGTGAATGCAGATCTTACCTCATAGTTCCCATAATTGTTCTTATTGTATATTGTATTGATGTCAGAGAAAAGGCCATTTATTGGACTAAAAGGGGAAGATGTTTGGGTGTACTGTGTAAGGTTTGCCTTTGTATTATTCAGTTGTTAATTCTGTACCAGTAGAGAGCTTAGCACCAGCTGGATTTTGGTATTGTTATTCTTATGGTCATCACCTGCCTCAGTATTTTGTATACATGCACCTTTCTCACTTACTGATTTGCTTAATAAAGGCAGGAAAGAGAAGGTGGAATGCCTATGCTAAGACATGATTTCCGGGAGAAGAATCAGGCACAGGAAAATTTTATAGCAGGATATAGTGCTGGTTGGGATGTACCAGGACAGAGAGAAAGGTAAAGAGCAGGCCACATGGTGTGTCATGGGCTAGGATAATAATATTAAGTTAAATGAGCTATCTGGGAGATAGTCAAAGGTAAAGCCTACGCTATAGCAAAAGTTAATGTCTTTTTGTTCTTAGGTTAATGCTGGAGAATCCAGAATGTCCCACTATAAATATTATTATAGATTATTTTTGTAATTTCTTTTTTGACTATGTTATTAGTGTATATAAATGAAACTACTTTGCTTATTTTGTCATTTGCAATTTAACTGTATCCAATGATTACATTTAATATTATTTCATGGTATTTCCAAATTTCTCAATAAGATCTTGTCATTTACAAAAAAGGGGCAGTTTATTTGTTTTCTTTTCAATATAGAAAATTGTATTTCTTCCTCTTGCCTAATTGTTCTGGATAAAGCTTGTAGTTTTATACTCAATATGTATGGTGAAAGAGAACATAATTTTGTTGGCCCACATCTTAAAGGAAAAGAGCTAAAATTTTCTTTGTTATGGTGGTAATGCTGGACGTATCATGTAGCCTTTACTATGTTGCCATATTCGTTCTATATGTATTTGCAACATGAAGAATTTTATCAAGCAGCTTTTATTCACTATAATTTTAATAATGCAGGTTTTTGTTTTATAGTCTGGTAATCTAATGAGACACTCTATATAATCATACATACTGAATCATGCTTGCATCTCTGGGAAGAATCCAACTTGGTCACAGTAAATGGTCATTTTAATATACTGTTGATATTTTCATCATTTTGTTAAGGATTTGAAAATACTTTTATTGAATAATTTTGTTCTTTGACAATTTCATATGTATATATATCATTATATAATTTGATTATGCCCCCCCAATTATTTTTAATTATTCTCACATCCCTATCAACAGGTTCGCTCCATCCCCAACAGGCCTTTTCCACCAGGTTCATTTTTTATTTTCCTTTGTGGACCATTTAGTTCAGTGAAGACAGTCTATATGACCATTGGCTTATAAGTTGCTCACTGAAGCCTGGTGGGATCATCAATGAGTACACAAATAAAGGCAATAATTTCCCCTCATCTTGAATCTGTCTTCCTTTTTTTTCTTTCTTCTAATATGAAAGGAGAATTTCTATTATTTTACCATTTCTGTATAATAAGTAATACAGTTTTATGTTGATACATTTTATTAGCAGCGCATTCCCTATGATTCTTACATTCCAAAATTATTGTTTTTCTTTATCTTATCTTATTTATTTACTCTTCTCTCATACAATCATCCCAAACACAGCCTTACATCCTCTCCTTAACTCAGCCTCATTTCCCCAGATTTACTTTTCCTCTGCTTCCCTCAGCATAACAAGACGCAATTAGACTTGTCAATGCCCAGCTGCTGCTCTGAGAAGGTCCAGGGTAGGGTCTCTGGGGCTGGATGCAGATTCCCTTCCAGTTCACTTCATCTCTTTGGTAGCCAGAGTTGATGGCTCAGGCAACTGAACAGGATTAAAGGAGGAAAGAGAAAAGAGAGCCCAGGGTTTCTTCTCTAGAGACTGGCTGTTCTGCGGCCAAGGAGGAAAACTTAAACTGACCACAACTTTCCTATGGCTGAGGCTGAAAAGCTGCTTCTGGCTAGAAACTGCAGGGAGGTCATAAAAGGAGGCTCTTTTGATCTGTAGATAGGCTTCTTTGCACTAGAGCTTTAGACAGTTCCAGCCTTTACGTTCCTTTACCTGGTGGAGTACAGATGACTTTTATATTCAGTGGCCTCACCAAACTTGGGAAACACTACAGGTATATTTTAAACTCATTCTTGGCCAACATAGTCATATTGCTAACTTCTATCACGGGAGGGTTCAGATACCTTCCCAGCCTTCTTCATATGTAGGAGACTCAACTTTACCTGTCAGGTGTAGACACAGTCTACCTTGATATGAGACATCATTTTACCATTCTTTTAGCTAAAGGACAGTGACTACTTACAGCAATTTCAGCTATGTCTTAAAGCATCCAGAATGCATTTTATGAATACTGGAGAATAGAAAAAGGTGTATTAAGGTGGATACATGCAAGTTTAGAATGTTAGAAAGTCTAAGAAAGTGTTTCAAGTTGGTAAGTGCAAGTTATGAATGTTAGAAGGTCTAAGAAAGTGTTTTAAGTTGGCAAATGCAAGTCGTGAAGGTTAAAATGTCTAAAAAGATGTTTCATTCATCTGTTATGCTATTGTATTAACTGGTCCGAGTGTTGACACTGATAATTAGAGCTCTGATTCATTAATCCAACTATAGTAAAACATTCCACTATATGATTCACAATCATATTTCCAAGCTCAAAAATGTAAATTTCCTTTGGTTTGTCTTTTTCTTAAAATATTTCTCATTGTGCTAAAATGATATACCTCCAGTCTTCTGGACAGAGAGAAGAAGCCCCTCTTTCATGATGTGGACGGATGCCAAAGTAAGCCTTGTCCCTTATACTCTACAGGAGATTTCTGTAGTCTCCATGTTACCATTTTATGGTTATCAGAAAGATCCACAAGGCTTCTGCCTTTCCTAAGTTTAACACAAAGTGTATTTCCTAAGCCTCTGCTATATTATATGTCTACTGCCTTTTTCTACAATGTGTGTTTCACTGCAGTCTGCAATGATGGTGCTAACATGTCTAAAGTCTGTATCTCTTTATGAACTTAAAATGATTCTTGTAAGCTGCAGAAAATGCACCTCTCAGCTCAAATGGAACTCAGACATGTACTTCCAATCCAAAGTCTAAGTTTCCTACCTATCACCTATCTCTGAGGGTGGGATTCCTCCCCTTTCGCCTAGTTTTGGGACTCCCTTAACTATTTTATTGACACCTTTCTGCATCCAACACCAGTTCAATCCCCCCCTCCTAGCTGTGTAAATGCTGGCCTTTGTCCAAGAGATGGTTGACACCTTCCTGGGTCACTTGGCTTGGAGTGGAGGTACCCAACCATGGTGTCTGCATGACTGTGGCTGGTCCTTTCTACTGACCTACAACTAGGACTATTCTCACTGGGTGAGACTGCCAACACAGTTGCCCCCCCCCCCAAATGCTATTTGGCTTCCAAAAAATCCTAGTGCCCTAGGTGGCTGTGTCCCAGGACCACCTCAGCCACGGAGTTATGCTCTTTTGGTTGCAAAACAGTACTGAGGGGCCACTGGAATATTCTGTGTGCTTGTTTTTGAATCACAATCTGCTACTGGGGATGCCCTAATGGATTACTAGCTTCACCACCCTATCAGACACAATTCATCCTCCTCTTTTCCAGGATCCTCTGGCATGCCCTCTGTGAATTTCAAATCTCTATGCCCATATTAAGGGCTGCTAGGCTTACATACCTCTGCAATCAAACTTGGACAGATCAAAAACCACCAACAATAGGATAAAATGAAAGGATAGTTCCTGTGCTCAAGACTTCTTTGCTCTCATAAAATTTTCAAACATTATCATCATTGTCTCTCTCCTTATTTTCAAACCTTTTTCCTTGTTCTCCCAAGAATTTCAAATGCACACTTAAAGAAAATTTTCTCTTTAACCTACTAACTTTGTCTTTTGCAAGACTTCCTACATGCAGGACATGGTCAAAGCATGGATTGCTCCAGTCCAATCTCACAGATCATGTCACCTGGATCTTCATTGCCTCTCCTAGCCTCAGATGTTCTCAGACCCTGGAAAACAAATTCAACAGCCTGCTTTTCTGAGACCTAGCCAACATTTCAGCCTTCTAACCCCCTGTCACCAGACTGCTGCCATCAGGAAACAATCAAAGACATTGTTTACTTTGCCCCTTATCCATTTACAAAAAGTTGAAACAGTGTGTACCTGACCCAGAATAGTTCAGGCTCTCCCAGCACTCCTCAATCCTTATCTGCTGCAGGACATTGCTGGCATAGCCAGCCCTCTATGCTGAACTTTCAGGAAAGAGCTTTTCCTTCCCCTTCACTGTATAATCTGGACATTTTGTTGCTATTGCTTTTCTCTCTCTTATCCCCTTACATGGCAGCCAAAAGCTGCATCTAATGAACCTACATTTATATATTTGAACCTTTCATATAAAACAATGAAATGTCCTCATTTTTTTAATTATAGGAAAAGGGAGGAATATTAGGATTCTGCTTCAATCAGCCTAGCTGTGATGTCATTGCTTACCTGCTGTGGGGGCATGACCTTACCCACGATTATAGAAGGCCAAACCCTTCTCCCCTCTCTCTGTCTCTCTCTGTCTCTCTCTGTCTCTCTCTCTCTCCTCCTCCTCCTCCTCCTCCTTTTCCTCCTCCTCCTTCTCCCACATTTCCTTCTTACCCTATTCTTATTTAATGAACTTCTCTATTATCTATTGTCTGATACCTTATTTCCTCATTTTTAACACAAATCGTTTAATAGTGCCTTAAACAAAATATACAATACAAAAATGTTCTGCACTGAAAGTAAAAGATTAAAAGATACATTATAAATTTTTTTTAATTAGCTGGGAATGGTGACATTTGCCTTTAATCCCAACACTTGAGAGGAAGAGGCAGATGGATCTCTGTGAGTTCAAGGCTAGCTTGGTCTACAAAGTGACTCCAGGATAGTGAGGTCTGCAGAGAAACCCTGTGTTGAATAAACAAAAACAAAAGATTTTTTAAACTTGCAATGTTTTATTTCATTAGAAATTTTAAAACAGCCAACTTTCATCAGCAAATACAGCAAATGTCATATCAGACTGAACAGATTTGCATTCATTACATTTATAATCTGAGGACAGAACAGTACTTCTTCTTAAATCTGACTTTTAATAAGCCTCTGTTCAATAAAAGCTGTTTTAGTCAGATACCGTCTATTTAGATCCACTATAATACTGTGTGAGTCTGTGAGAGAATGAAAACAAGTCGTACTGCTTGAGTAGAAGGGTGGTTGAACAATGGATGAACTGGAGAATGTTAGGAAGGAGATGCACCATCACATTGCTAATGTCACTAGTACTCAGGTACTATTGACCTATCAGTCTTCTTACTGCTCCAATGACATCTTTGTTTCTTAGAGTATAGATGAGAGGATTCAGGCTAGGTGTGACAGTAGTACAGAAGAGGGCAATAAGTTTGGCTTGATATTGAGAATTTTCTGTTGGAAACTGATAATAAATGTACATGGCTGGAAAGAAAAAGAGACATACAACCATAATATGGGCTCCACATGTCCCAAATGCTTTCTAAAATCTTGTGTTTGAGTGCATCCTTAGAAAAGACTGAGCAATAGCACCTTAGGAAGTAAAAATGAGGATAAGAGGGATGAGAATGAAAATAGAGCTTGCCACCAATAGAGTCATCTCATTAGCTTGAGGATCAACACAGCATAACTGAAACAGTGCTGGGACTTCAGAAAAGAAGTGATCCACTTGGTGATGTTCACACAGAGGAACCCAGAATGTAAAGAGAGGATGAAGTGCTGAGTCCATAAAGCCACATACCCAGGAGGCTGTAGCCAGCATGTGGCAGAAATGAGAATTCCTGAGGACAGAGTAATGCAAGGGTTTACACACAACTGCATAGTGATAACAGGACATCACCACCAACAGAACACAATCTGTGGTACCCAGAGCAAGGACAAAATAGAGTTGTAGCATGGTAAACTTTGGGCCTGAGTGACCGTTGGCTGCAGTCCCAAGTTAGTATGTTTCATAGCAACATAGTTATGTTTGAAAAATCCTGATATGAAAGGAGGTCAGGAGAAAAAAGAAAAAAAGAGAAAATATTCCAAAACAAATGAGTAAGTAAAAAGCTGCAATCAGTTACTCCTGGCGGGAACATCAGACCCATTCCAGGACGCAGAGGTCATTATCTCAGGTTGTGCAATAACATTTGTCACACAGACTCCACTGGAGGGGTCATGACAACATAATATAAATATAAAATACCTCTCCTGTTGCAATTATCTATTCTGTGTGGCCTAGGAAGCCAGGAACTGATACAATGAGACTGAAGTGTACTGTAAAGCTGCAAGCACTACACTTGGCAGAATCTAAAGTACTACTAATCTACTAGTAAGTTAAAATAAACTCCTCTAATCTTATGTCCTCATAACCTACGTATCCAATCTGCTTCTCTTTGGGTGGCTTCACTCCACCAACTATTAACTGTCAACCCTCCCATCAACTGTCCTGCTTCTGGCTCTCCTCTCCTCTCTTTGATGCCCCTTTCCACTTCCTGTCCCTTTGCCCAGCTGATTAGCTAAACAGTGCTTTATTGAGAACTGCTACATCCATTCAAGGCATTCCGACACACACACACACACACACACACACACACACACACACACACACACACACTAAACTATATACAGCAAGAAGAACCACAAAACAGAATTTATATTAATGTTACACTCATAGTATTTTGATGTCTTCAACTCCATCAGAGACATGAGAAGGAATAAAATTAATTACCTGAGTAGAGAGGAAGTACAGGTTCACAGCTCCCAAAATGAAAAAATCATGAAGACAGTTTGCTTCCTGAACAGTCACTCAAAACTTTCTACCATGTTGGAGTATCGTTTTCAGCTTTCTGGTCCAGTATATCTGACAGACATGTTTGTGAACCAGGGACTATTGAAGATTTGCCTACCCTATCTTGGGAGAGTTTGCCTGTCAACTCTACCTGCATCCAAGCTTGCCCATTTCAGGCAGGATTCTGTCTGTGGAAGACAATGAGGATAGTTTTGCCCAGTGGCTTGTTTGACACATTTGAGGCCATTCTATAAGAAGGCTCTTCTATGCTCGTCCTCTTCTTTGAGTCAGTCTGAGTGTTGCCAAGAGTTAACCTATCTCATTGTCAAGAATCCTCAAAACAATAAATATATCTTTAAATGCAATATTCTGTAGGTCTCCAAGGTTTTTGAAGACCTTGTCTAACTATTTTACCTTATCTATCCATTGAATCATGTCTGTGTGTTAAACCTAGCATATATACACTTGTGATGAAAATAGAGTAGTATTTTCCATGACCATGAGTTGATCAACTAAAAATTAACTTGTATTACTAATTATCCTAAAGAGGCTACAGGCTACAATAGTATTTTCAAAATATTGGAAATAAACTCTGTATCATAATTAATTTGCATGGGCATAAACCTCATATTAGGGTATATATGTGTGTGTGTATATATATATATATATATATATACACACACATTGTGTGTAAAGAGTAATCTTACATTTGAATTCTATAATAATGTATCAAAATTAAAAATAATTTTGTGAGTAACAATTAAGGCCTTAAGTTGAAGAGTAGATCCAATAATCTACTTTTTGTGTTATCATCCCTATATATTTTATATATTTCTATATTTCCCCTTTTTTCTTTAAATTCCTCTCTCTATATTTAAGAAAGGAAAAGGAAAATAGGGAAACCACTGAGTCTAATCTCATTTTTCTCTCTGAATAACCAATAATAACATAACCAACTCTCAATGAAAATAAACATCCATAGCCCAAGAAAACAACCAAAACCTTACCCAACCTCCCTTAAGGGAAATGGGGCATTGTTCTCTTTTTAAGTTTTCTTCCAGACATTTTGGGATAAATAATATCTATGTAGGGTCCCAAATAATATTGGAAAAAGTTAAACATGCTAGAGATAGCATTTGTAGTCCAGTCTCTAAATGTTGAGAAATTCCAGGCTTAATAAAAGTCCTGTGGGGGACAATCTGAAATGCTGGACCAATTGGAATCAGGAGCTTTCTTTGAAGCTGTCCAGGGTGCTGTTCTTTTCTGATGAGGAACCGAAGCACCTGTGGCTGGAACATGAAGGATGCATGACATCAGTATCTCAGTATTCTGGAGGATGAATCCTGTCAGGTCTCATCCAGTGTCGTGCCTGGTTCTTTTGTTCTGAAAATATATAATTACTCACAAGCATTATACAGTCCTAAAACTACAAATACATGAAGTATGCAGAATGCTCAGAACAATCAAGGCTGGTTCTTTGCTCTTTGTTTGAGCATAATAAAGACCTCTGTAAGATTTCATTCATGTCATACAAAGAATGGCATGTAATAATATGTCATGGGCATTCTGTAACTAATAAGAAGAATTGGCTATGCATAGATATTCATGTTTCAGCTAGCCCCACAGTTATTGTCATGTAATGAGATTAGCAATACAGGTCACCTGCTTGTTCCATAGTTTGAATTCATGTAAGTATAAACTGACTTAAGTTAGCAGTCTCCCTTTCATACAGGTCTTTTTTATTTTGACCTCTTTCAAAGAAGAAGTAAAATACTACTATTACCAAGGAAATACAATCATTATCTACTTGAAATCTAAACAACATTGTATAGTTCTAAATGTCATTCTCTAGGCTCTATGGTGCCTTATGTATAGGCCAGGCTGCTACCTGTTTCCTGAAAAAATGTATGTAATGTTTAGAGAAAAGCCAGTTGCCCTGAGCAAAAGAAGAGGCATTAAGCTTTAAATAAACTTATGCATACCTTAGGCATATTTTACCTGTTTTTTTACATTTGTTGCTGGTGCTTTTGTCTCATGCCTCTTCTCCATAGGGGGTGGATGCTTCCACCTTTTAAGCATATGAATTGTACCTTTGGGTTTCTGTTACCTAACTAGGCTGATGTTTACTTTGCCACCTTTAAATCTTTTTGCATCAAGTGTGACTGGCACCTGCCCTCCATGAAGGTGGCTCATGTTTAGAGGGATAAGCTGGCTGCCAGAGCAGTCACTCCTAAACTGAGTCAGCATACAAAGGCTTTTCAACATGGGAGGCATGAAGCTTGCATGTCTGTCTCCCTGACCAACCTCGATTCTTATATTGACCAACAGAACATATTTCTTAGGCCAATTGCCCTTTGGCACCAGTTCTCCCATGGAAGCTCCACTCTTAAGAAGATTGGCTCACCTTTTTACAGCACTGACATCATTTTTACTTACATAAACCAAAGGCTGATGCATACCCACCTTTAGATCAGTAAGGACATATAATCTATCATTAAGAAAAGGGAAATTACAAAGTAAATTTAAAGAAAAATTGTCATTTTAAATCCTAGGCTGTCTCTGTAAGTAACTTATCAGTGGGGGGTCATGCCATGACTTACCTTGGGACCAGATGGTCTAGAATTCACCAAATCCACCTGTCTTTGTCTCCATTGTGTTAGGATTAAGGCTGTGTGGCAACACCATCTTGCTCAAGTATTTCATCTCAGTTCTAGTCAAAAGCTTCAGAAATCTCAAGCAAAAATCAAGTGAGTTAACAAAAAATTATAAATCTTGGGTTAATTGTGCTAATTTAGGCTTCAGTTAATGAAGCCTTGTCCATCATTCCTTGGAATTCAGTTTTTGCTATCTTGCTTAGGTGATCCTTTCCAGGAAGAGCTGACAAACACCTTGCTCTGAATTATAGCCACTATCAACTCTCTTCCTTCTTCCATTCTCATTGTTGGTAAATTAGCCTCAAATCTCTCAGCTTCCTGCCTTTCTTCCAGAACCCTTTGATATAGAGGGTATGAAGAAGCATGACTATCACTAAGCATATTGTAAACAAATCTATAAAAAAACAAAAGCCAGGGGATCCAAGATGGCGGCAAGCAGTGTGGACCGCGTTTGGAGGCTCCAGTGAACAATTCAGGGAATTGCACAGATTTCTGAGCCAGGAACACCGAGGTCCGAACATCACGGCAGCGGGAGTGCTCCACGGTTCGGAGGGACCAGGGTGCAGAGGACCTGCGTGCCCCTGCACACGGGAGGAGCGTGGATTTTTTCTGATCAGAGTGGCAGCGGCAGAGGCAGCAGCACCAGCTGCACCAGCAGCAGTAGCTGAGGTTTGCAGCTCATAGCCTTTCAGTGGAGGTGATTGGTGTGGTGGCTGATGGGAGTTGTTGCGGGAGAGGGGACTCGGGGCAGGATTTGGGTCGCGTGGAGCCTTCGGACCCAGACTGGACTCGGCGGACAGTTCGGCCCCAGAGTCCCAGGTACTGGCCCAGCCCAGCCAGCAATTCTGCCCGAGGCACTAACTCAGCTTCGGCCACAGCTCCCCTGCTGTGGCACAGGCTTAGTTGAGCGCACAGCTCCACACTAGGCAGCACCTCAGCTCAGCGGCAGCTCCCCTGCAATGACACAGTCTGGGCGCAGCACTTGGTTCCACCATTGGCGCTAACTCAGAGCAGCCGCGGTGCTCCTGCTGTGGTGCAGGCTTGGTGGCGTGCTCAGTTCCATCCTAGGCACCACCTCAGCTCAGCGGCAGCTCCCCTATGGTGACACAGTCTGGGCGGAGCACTTGGTTCCACCACTGGCGCTAACTCAGAGCAGCCGCAGTTCTCCTGCTGCGGCGCAGGCTGGACAGAGCGCTCAGTTCCACCAGCTCTAAGACTCTGGTTGGACACAGTGTGCAGCTTGAATCCAGAATTCCTGGCTGAGATTGGTGGTCAGTTCGGGCCCTGAGTCAATAACTGACCACAGCACGCACTTTGGGCCAAAAGGCCCTAGCGGAGCTTGGTGCGTAGTCCCAGCCCAAAAATTCTGGCTGGACCCTGTGTACATTTTGGGCCCAGAATCCCTAGCTGAGCTTGGCAGACGGTTCAGGCCCTCAGAATCTAGCTGAGTTCAGCCCATGGTTCAGGCCCAGTGTTCCTGGCTGGACTTGGCAGGGAACACAGAAGGCTGTGAATACCTTGGCCTGACCCAATGCTCATTCAGAGACCCAGAACAATTGCAGGATCCACAGCACAGGGGGGCTGAAGATCACTGGCTGTGAGAGACCAGAACACCGGGGCTAACCTCCTAACATCCACACCAGTGAAGCTTTGAGCTCCCAGCCTAGGGAAATCGTGAGAAAACAAGTGAATCTACCGTCAGACACCCTCCATCCAACTCTGGAAGCTACCCAACAAAAACAAAGACGGCAAGATGTCTAAAGGACAACGAAAACGCATAAGCAAAAAACCCCAAAACAACATGGCGTCTCCAGTTTCCAGCTATCCCAAAGAAAACAACCCAGAGAACTCAAATACAATGGAAATACAAGAAAATGACCTCAAATCCTTAGTAATGAGGATGATAATGGAGGAAACAAATAAAATTCGTAATCAAATGCAGGAAGACGCAGACAAACAGGTATAAAAGAAGCACATAGAGTGGAACTGGAAAAATTGCAGGAAAATGCAAACAACCAGATGAAATAAATAAATAAAACGGTTCAAGCTCTGAAGACCTATAAAGAGGCAATGGAAGAAACTCAGGAATATACAAAAAATCAGATGAAAGAAATCAAAAAATCAGTTCAAGATCTGAAAATGAAAATGGATTCAATGATAAACACATAGACAGAAGAAAAACGAGAACGTGAGACCTCAGAGAAGAAGGCGAGCAACACAGAGGTGAGCTTTTCTAACAGAATCCAAGAGATGGAAGAACGAATCTCAGGGATAGAAGATACAATCACAGATATTGAATCAACCATTAAAGAAAATGCCAAATCTGGAAAACTCCTGACACAAAACATCCAAGAAATTAAGGACACCATGAAAAGAAGAAATCTGAGGATAATAGGCATTGAAGAAAGAGAAGACATCAGACTCCAGGGCCCAGAAACTATTCTCAACAAAATCATAGAAGAAAATTTCCCCAATCTAAAGAAAGAAATGCCTATAAACATACAAGAGGCCTACAGAACACCAAATAGAATTGACCAGAAAAGAAAAACTGCCCGCCACATAATAATCAAAACACAAAACATGCAGAACAAAGAAAAAATATTAAAAGCTGCAAGGGAGAAGGGCCAAATAACATTTAATGGTAAACCTATCAGAATTACACCAGACTTCTCAGCAGAGACCATAAAAGCCAGAAGGGCCTGGACAGAGATCCTGCAAACCCTAAGAGACCACAGATGCCAGGCCAGACTACTTTACCCAGCAAAACTATCAATAACCATTGATGGAGAAAACAAAATATTCCATGACAAAACCAAATTCAAAGAGTACCTACCCACAAATCCAGCTTTACAGAAGGTACTAGAAGGAAAACTCCATCTCAAAGGGTCAAGCTACAACCAAAACTACCCAGGAAATAGATAACTATCCCATGGCAAAAACACAACTACACAAATGCTCGACTGGAAACAACATCAAAATTAAGACTCTTAACAGTCACTGGTCATTAATATCTCTCAACATCAATGGCCTCAATTCTCCAATAAAAAGACACAGACTAACTGAATGGGTACATAAACAAGATCCAACATTCTTCTGCATTCAAGAAACACATCTCACCCATAATGAAAGGCATTGCCTCAGGGTAAAAGGTTGGAAAAAAATATTCCAAGCAAATGGTCACAAGAAGCAAGCAGGCGTAGCCATTTTAGTGTCGAACAAAATAGACTTTCAACCAAAATTAATCAAAAGGGATGAGAAAGGACACTTCATACTCATCAAAGGTAAAGTCAACCAAGATGACATCACAATTCTGAACATCTATGCTCCCAATACAAGGGCACCCACATTTGTAAAAGAGCTCCTAAAAAAGCTTAAACCACACATCGATCCCCACACAATAATAGTGGGAGACTTCAACACCCCACTCTCACTGAAGGATAAGTCATTGAAACAGAAACTAAGCCAAGAAATAACATCATTAACCAATGCCATGGGTCAAATGGATCTAACAGATATCTATAGAACCTTTCACCCAAACAAGAAAGAATATACCTTCTTCTCTGCACCCCATGGAACCTTCTCCAAAATTGATCACATTGTAGGTCACAAAGCAAGCCTCAATAGATACAAGAGAATTGAAATAATACCTTGTATCCTATCAGATCACCATAGTCTTAGGCTGCAATTCAACAACAACAGAAATAACAAAAAGCCTACACGTACGTGGAAACTAATCAACTCTCTGCTAAATGACACCTGGGTCAGGGAAGAAATAAAGAAGGAACTCAAGGAGTTTCTGAAATTCAATGAAAATGAAGAAACAACATACCCAAATTTGTGGGATACATTGAAAGCAGTGCTAAGAGGAAAATTCATAGCACTAAGTGTCTTTAAAAATAAATTGGAAACATCGCACATAAGCATCTTAACAACACAACTGGAAGCCCTAGAGAAAAAAGAAGCAGAAACACCCAAGAGGAGTAGACGCCTGGAAATAATCAAACTCAGGGTTCTTTGAGAAAATCAACAAGATAGACAGACCATTAGCCAAACTAACCAAAAGGCAGAGAGACAGTATTGAAATCAACAAAATCAGAAATGAAAAGGGAGACATAACAACAGACACTGAAGAAATACAAAGAATCATAAGATCTACTTTGAAGACATATACGCCACAAAATTTGAAAATCTAAGGGAAATGGACGATTTTCTTGATCAATTTCACTTGCCAAAGTTGAATGAAGAACAGATAAACAAGCTAAATAGTCCCATTTCCCCTACAGAAATAGAAGCAATCATCGATGGTCTCCCAACCAAAAAAAGCCCAGGGCCAGATGGTTTCAGTGCAGAATTCTACCAGACCTTCAAGGGCGAGCTAATACCAATACTCTTCAAGCTACTCCAAAAGTTAGAAATGGATGAAAAATTACCAAATTCATTCTATGAGCCCATAGTCTCATTGATACCTAAACCTCACAAAGACTCAACAAAGAAAGAGAATTTCAGACCAATTTCTCTTATGAACATAGATGCAAAAATACTAAATAAAATACTTGCAAAACGAATACAAGAACACATCAAAGATATCATTCATCATGACCAAGTAGGCTTCATTCCAGGCATGCAGGGATGGTTTAATATACGGAAATCTATCAATGTAATCCACCATATAAACAAACTGAAAATAAAAACCACATGATCATCTCCTTGGATGCAGAGAAAGCATTTGATAAAATTCAACACCCATTCATGTTTAAAGTTTTAGAGAGATCGGGGATACGAGGCACTTTCCTCAACATAATAAAGGCTATATACAACAAGCCAATAGCCAAAATCAAAGTAAATGGTGAGATTCTCAAGGAAATTCCTCTAAAATCGGGAACAAGGCAAAGCTGCCCACTCTCTCCATATCTCTTCAATATAGTACTCGAAGTTTTAGCCAGAGCAATAAGACAACAAAAGGAGATCAAGGGTATCCAAATGGGAAAGGAGGAAGTCAAATTATCCCTCTTTGCAGATGATATGATAGTGTACATAAGTGACCCTCAAAATTCCACCAGAGAACTCCTAAAGCTGATAAACACCTTCAGCAAATTGGCTGGATACAAAATTAACTCAAAAAAGTCTGTAGCCTTCCTATACACAAATGACAAGCTTGCAGAGGAAGAAATTAGGAAAACCACACCCTTCACATTAGCCACAAGCAATATAAAGTATCTAGGAGTTACCCTAACTAAGCAAGTGAAGGACTTATATGAAAAAAATTTCAAAACACTGAAGAAAGAGTTTGAAAATGACCTGAGAAGATGGCATGATCTTCCTTGCTCATGGATCAGGAGAATTAACATAGTAAAAATGGCCATCCTACCAAAAGCAATCTACAGATTCAATACAATCCCTATCAAAATACCTATACAATTTTTTAAAGACATTGAAAGTTCAATTCTGAACTTCATATGGAAAAACAAAAAACCCAGAATAGCTAAAACAATCTTGTACAATAAGAGGTGCTCCGGAGGAATCTCCATACCTGATCTCAAACTGTACTATAAAGCAATAGTAATTAAAACAGCATGGTACTGGCACAGCAACAGGCTGGTTGATCAGTGGAATCGAATTGAAGACCCAGATATGAATCCACACACATATGATCACTTGATTTTTGACAAAGAAGCCAAATCCATTCAATGGGAAAAAGATAGCATCTTCAACAAATGGTGCTGGTCTAACTGGAGGTCTATGTGTAAAAAAAATGAAACTGGACCCATATTTGTCACCTTGCACAAAACTCAAATCCAAGTGGATTAAAGACCTCAACATAAAACCAGAGACACTAAGCCACTTAGAGGAAAAAGTGGGAAAGAGCCTGGAACATATTGGCACAGGAGACAACTTCCTGAACAGAACACCAACGGCCCAGGCCTTAATGTCAACCATTAATAAATGGGACCTCATGAGGCTGAGAAGCTTCTGTAAGGCAGGAGACACTGTCAAGAGAACAAAGTGACAGCCTACAGACTGGGAAAAAATCTTCACCAACCCTACATCTGACAAAGGTCTAATATCCAAAATATATAAAGAACTCAAGAAATTAAACACCACCAAACCGAATAACCCAATTGAGAAATGGGGCTTGGAACTAAACAGAGAATTCTCAACAGAGGAGTATCAAATGGCTGAGAAACACTTAAAGAAATGCTCAACCTCCTTAGTCATCAGGGAAATGCAAATCAAAACAAGTCTGAGATTCCATCTTACACCCATCAGAATGGCTAAGATCAAAAATTCAAGCAACACCACATGCTGGCAAGGATGTGGAGAGAGAGGAACACTCCTTCATTGCTGGTGGGAATGCAAACTAGTACAGCCACTTTGAAAATCTATCTGGTGCTATCTCAGAAAAATGGGAATAGGGCTTCCTCAAGACCCAGCTATTCCACTCCTTGGAATATACCCAGAAGATGCTCCAGCACACAACAAGAACATTTGCTCAACCATGTTCATAGCAGCCTTATTCATAATAGCCAGAACCTGGAAACAGCCTAAGTGTCCCTCAGTAGAAGAGTGGATAAAGAAACTGTGGTACATATACACTATGGAATACTACTGAGCTATTAAAAACAAGGAATTCCTGAAATTTGTGGATAATGGATTGAGCTAGAAATGATCATAATGAGTGAGTTAACCCAGAAGCAAAAAGAATCAAATGGTATATACTCACTTATATCTGCATACTAGCCCAAGGGGCATGTCCCACGAAAGCCTTCACTTACCAGGAAACTGGGACAGAGGGGAGGGCATCCTATTGGGACTCTAAATGAGAGACGCATGGGAGAATAGCAAAATAAAAGGATACAGAGGGTCCTAGAAATCTACAAGTAGAACAATATGATAGGCAGATTTGGGCCCAGGGGTCCCGCTCAAACTAAGGCACCAGCCAAGGACATTACAGGAGGTAAACTTTAAACCCCTTCCCAGATCTAGCCAATGGTCAGAATATTCTCCACAGTTGAGTGGAGAGTGTGATATGACTTTCTCACGTACTCTGGTGCCTCACATTTGACCATGTCCCCTGGAGGGGGAGACCTGGTGGCACTCAGAGGAAGGACAGCAGTTAGCCAAGAAGAGACTTGATACCCTATGAGAATATACAGGGTGAGGTAATCCCCCTCAGGAACAGTCATAGGGGAGGGGAATAATGGGAAAATGGGGGGGGGGGGAGGAATGGGAGGATACAAGGGATGGGATAAACATTGAGATGTAACAAGAATAAATTAATAAAAAATAAGACCAAAACAAAACAAAACAAAACAAAACAAAAAAACCCAAAAGCCAGAACAAAGTCAAAAGTGTCCAGGAGCCTCCTGCCATAGCAGTTTGAAGCATAGCAGCCTCTATTTTATTATTTTTTTAGGCAGTTAGCTCCATTCTCAATGTTGGTTTAGAAGAATGCCAGCTTCTTTTTTTTTTTTTTTTTTTTGTTATCTCTTTGGGAACTTATTTCCTCCATCCAGCTATGACAAAGTATGGTTTTTCAAGGGTGTAGATACATTAAATTCATTGGGCACCAATTTGTTGCAATTATCTGTTCTGTATGGCCTATGAAGCCAATAATTGATACAGTGAGACTGAAGCACACTGGGCAGAATCTAAACTACTACTAGTAAACTAAAATAAACTACTCTAATCCTATGTTCTTATAACTTATATATATCTGTATCTGCTCCTCCTCGGGTGGCTTCACTCCAACAGCTGTCAATTATCAACCTTCCTGTCAACTGTCCTGCTCCTGGCTCTCCCCTCCTCCCTTGGGAACCCCGCTTTCCACTTCCTGTCCTTCTTCCCAGATGATTGGCTAAACAGTGCTTTATCGACAACTGCTACATCCACCCAAGGCATTCTTCCATGCTCTCCAAATTCATATTCAATCACAAAACTCTTAATTAATCACAGAAAATTTGAGGAAGCAAAACAAAATGTACAGCCTGATTTCAAAATACATTGCACCTGCGTAATCATCAAAACATTGCATGAATGTGCAAGTAAGCACTTAGAATAATCCAAAGATAAGTCCTAGTAGATTATTGAAAATATTATATCGATATAAGGTAGGATTAGATTAAAATAGAGTGGGAGAGATTTTGTAGTTATGAAATTGAATATTCACTTTGAGGAAAAAAGGGGTAATCCAGTCACACAAAACATAAAAGTCAAATTACTTTCAAATTTTATTTACAGGTAGTGAAAAGTTCTTTTTGTTGTATGTAATTTTTCTACTTATGTGTAATAATATAAATGTAAATGTCAATAAGTAAATAAATAAATTTTTTTTAAAAAAGGAAAAACCCTCATAGTATAATGCAAATGAAATTGGTGATACTCTTCTTGTACACCAAACAAAACAGATAAATATTTGTACAAAACATGGCACTACCAATCTAGGAGACTTTTTGAGTAAATGGAGATTAATAGTTTGGAGTGTAAATTATTTCAACCCTTTTGTAACCTGCTTAGCAGTCTTTATTAAAGCTATCTATGCTTTAACATTTTGATGAAAACTTTCATTTCTAGATTTAGTACAGAATAAAAATCATGCATTTTTCACTAAACAAAAAAGTATTTTCAACATCATATACCTCTAAATGCAACCCAAAGTAACAGTTGCACACCTTCTGTTCATAGATGGAGAGAATAAGTGATATATGAAATACATAAGCCCGTCACAAATTATATTAATTATGCGCTACTGATTAGCCAAATTTCAAGAGCAGGCAGCTGTAAGGCTGCTTCAATAGTGTTTAAGGCCATCCTGGCTGGGCACTGATAGTGAAAAACAGGAGCTGGGGGCATCTTCAGATTTGAAATTGCCCTTAATTCTGGAATTATCAATAATGTGCATAACACAAAAGGATTAGAAACACAAAAAAGTTAAATAATAGGATTTACTATATAGGAAGTAAATCCCAGTGGAAGAATCACATAGAATCCATGCCTGGTAAATAATTCATGCTGCTATTTTTCATGTTTTCCCCTATGACCAAGTTCTTTTTACAATGTATTCTGTTTAATTGCAACAGAGAGACTGTATCCCTAAGGTCAAAATTTCTAGCACTCTTGGCCCTTATGTCACTAATCTACAAGAGTTAAAAGACAGATTATAGGCAAACATGACTTATAAGATGATTACAATCAATTTATTGGTGAGGTTTAGATATAACTAAGATTCTGATCTGCAACAGAAAAGATTATTGACTGGAAAGTGAAAAATGGAGGTAGACTAAGGACAGAGCTCCAGAGAAGTACAAAGGAGACCGTTGACTTAAAGATGAAAAATGGAGCCAGACTAAGAAGGGGGACCCAAAGAATCTTAGAAACATCTCCCATTAGGATGAATGGCCAGAATTCTAAAAGAGGTGATATTATTTTTATTTATGTTTACGTTTTTCAAAGTATTGCTTAGTGAACCGTAATGAAACAAAAGCATTTGTTTTATAGATATGGACTTTAGGCAACATGGGAGAGAGTCACAACAGGTATTGGGAATTATTCATAATCCAATTAATTTACAATAAAGAAAAACAAAATCATTTTAAATTTGAACCTTATGAGTATGCTATTTAGTTTAGATTGTTTACTAATTTAATTCAACAGGAATAGTCAAGTGAACAATAAGAAAAATATGCCAGGCGATTTATCTAAAGTATGAACTGCCTTTTATGTACAAACCAAAGTAGATTTCATATGAAACCAACTTATATATTTGGAAAATAATTTAAATAATCAAGAAAATGAATCCCTGTTTATCAAGAAGTCATACATCTTTCTATATCAGCTTTAATCTGGGAAGAATTGCCATTGAGCTTTAGGGATTCTACATGGTTTATTAGCACTGATTATCCACTATGTACCTTGCAAATGCCTCTGTGAGTTTATTACCTTGCTAGTTCATTAGAAAAAAGCAAAACAAGGTAAAAAACAAGTTCCCAGGAGCTTCCTACCCAGAGCAATCTAATCATTCACCTCATAAACAGCTAAGTCATAATCTGCTTAAAAGCTAAAAAGGGGCAATTTTTTCTATGAATGAAAGCATGAGAAAAAAATTGATAATGAGTCTTTCACCTCTTTTCATGACATATCTCCTGTTGATCTCAGCTAAATCAAACAGGAATGTTTATTGCAATTTTCAAGAGCAAGATATATTTAATCAACATAATCTGGTAACTCAAATTATACTTAGAATGTCCATCTCAATTTGTCAAATAGTTCTACTTACATCTACTATGAAAATGGTGAATAATAAAGGAAACATTCTTCATCATTATGGGATAATAATCACTTTGAAATTTTTGTTTTGCTCCATTTCTACTCTCTTACATCGTTTCATTGAATTTCTACAATATCCTCCCTAGGCAGTTATTCAGTTCTGAGGGATATACTGTTACTAAGATAAAATACATGAACAGTTTTTCTAGTTCAAAGAACAGCTCCTGATGATCATGGATCCTGAAAGAAAAATGCTAATCCCCAAGGTCAAGTATGACAAACATCAGTAATAAGGACTGCAATGTTCCTTGAAGGGGAACTATGTTTAATCACATCCATTGCAATTGGTTAATGGAAGAAAATGCACGATCACTAAATGAAATGTGGAGAAATAAAAATTCTAATAATATGGAAGGCAAAGAAAACATTACTGGCTTTAATTTTTGTGTTTTTCTCATTCTTTTTTACTGTACATATATCAAAAATATGAGAAAAATTCCATATTTTATATTGTCTTGCTTCATGTAATAAGATATTGTGAAATAATTACTTTTGTTCATTGCACACTAGCAGCATATAATATATGACAGAACTAGAGTTGAACACAGGTTACTGGGGTGTTGGAGAGGTGCAGAGGATTTGAGACAATGAACAAAGGGAGAAATTTCAGTGAAATAAGAGAAATATGTACAAGACCTCTATCATACAAAGGTGATAAGATACCTTCCATTATTAAAAATGCTAACATAGCCGATGTAAACTGTTTTCAAAAATAATTATAAGGATTCAATTTCATATGAATGTTAAGTCACTATTTTTATTCATAGTACAACTTATATTTTTAGTTGTTTTATAGACAGCATGTAGAACTTTATCTGTAAAAATATAATAATAATAAAAAACACATTCACTTAAAACTGTGATTAAATGAGAAACAATGAGACCATCTCTAGAAACATTTATTTTTGTAGTTTGTGTTATTTGATTATATATATTTATCTTGGGATACAAACTGTTCCAAAATTACATTAAATATCCTTAGAGAAGTTACAATTTTCTTACCAAGAGTCACTGTATGTATGATAATGATTGATATTTAGCAGTAATATTTATATTTATATAATCTTACACTTCAACTATATAATTTGACATAAATTTCCTCATTTGAACACTGTGTTTATTTTATGCAAAGGAGACGTAACCACACAAAGTACATATGTGTGCTATCAATTGCATATGTTCATACAATCACATGTTTGACAATTGTCACAACACAGACAAGCACCAGAGTTTAAAAAATATTCTTCACATTTTCCCACTTTGCTGCATAAAGGTCAACATGGAAGCGTATATTCTAGCACAGAAAGGATTATGTAACGGTAAAGCCTAATGTTAAGAACACTTGTGAGAATTTCCTTATGTAGAAGTGTGATTAAATGAGAAACAATGAGACCATCTCTAGAAACATTTATTTTTGTAGTTTGTGTTATTTGATTATATATAACATATATTATACATGTTATATACATTATATGATACAATATAAGTATATATGTGTGTATATTTCTTGACATAAGCAAAATGAAGGACACATTTTAAGCCATCAGTCTTAGTCACATTAATTCCTACTTATCCTGTAGTTAAACATCATCATAGATTAATTCCACATACACATTGTCCTAAGTCCTAGAAGTTTTTTTCCCATTTTGTCTTAATTATAATGAGCAGAAAAGAGATTCTACAATAAACAAATGACTTCTTCATCATCAAGTTATACTGCCTTTCATTGGTAGCAAGTTCTATATTTCATGATACAAAATTATTAAGAACATGTAGGAAAATAAGCTCAATTGAAAGAAATAATGTTCAAAAATATCTTGAGTAAATTACAAACTTAGCAAAGCTTCAATGAGTTTTTGTTTTCATATTCTTCTGTTTTAGTAGATCCAATATCAGATAAAAGTATCTTATAATACATCTTTACAATATTTACATTTTATTTGTTTATTTTTTTTTCCTTTGGGGGACTGGGAGAACAATGGGGAAAGACAGAGCCTCACTCTGCAGCCAATGCTGGGCTTTCTCTCACAAAAAATTCTCTTGCTTCAGCCTTCTTTTTATTAGGATTACATATGTGAGTCACCATAGTGGTACTAAAATTCTTCACTTATTAAAACTGTGGATAAAAGAACAACTGACAGACTACATGTACTGATATATACGTTAATGATATTTTTCTTACTGAGGAAATAAAATGAAGTGTATTCATGCTTTTATTTGTTTCAGCATCCCCTCATCAGTTTCTTTATTGCATGAGACATCAAGTTTTAAGAACAGGATAACCAGGACATCAAAATTCTAGTATTGATATTTCCAGCAAGTGGAATTGCAACAATGAGAAGGCTCAATAACACCTCCCATCACACCAATGGCTTTATTCTGGTAGGCTTCTCTGAATGGCCCCAACTGGAAATGGCTCTCCTTGTGGTAGTTTCCATTTTCTATATAGTGACCATCTTTGGGAATTCAGCTATTATCATTTTATCTCACCTTGATCCTCAACTCCACACCTCCATGTATTTCTTCCTGGCCAACCTTTCATTTTTGGATCTCTGCTATACTACATCTACTGTCCCCCAGATGCTAATAAATATACAGAGCCATGAGAGAAGCATCAGCTATGTGGGCTGCATAGCACAACTGTTCATCTTCCTTAGCTTGGGATCTACAGAATGCGTGCTTCTCTCCGTTATGGCCTTTGATCGCTATGTAGCCATTTGCCACCCTCTGCGCTACACAGTTATCATGCACCCTAAGCTATGCCAACAGTTAGCAGCAGTAGCCTGGATAACTGGTTTCAGCAACTCCTTGGTGCAGACAGTGTTGACTTCTTTATTACCTCGTTGTGGCCAATACCACTTAGAGAATTTCTTCTGTGAGGTACCTGCCATGCTTCAGTTATCATGTGTTGATACCTGGGTCAATGAGGTAGAGATGTATGCTGCTGTGGTTGTCATAAAAGTTATCCCTCTTGGGTTAATTCTTTTCTCTTACATCAACATTGTCAGAGTAGTCATAAGGATACAAACTTCTGAAGGTCAAAAGAAGGCCTTTAACACATGTGGGTCTCATCTTCTAGTGGTCATTATGTTCTATGGCTCTGCCATTAGTGGATATGCATACATGGCACCCAAGAACAGCTCAGCCAAACTGAAGGGCAAGCTTTTGGCACTCTTTTATGGACTCATAAGCCCAATGCTGAACCCTCTTATCTATACCTTGAGGAACAAGGATGTCAAAGCAGCAGTGAAAAAGGTACTTGGAAGAGAACAAGAGCTAAGGTAGAGTGTGGCTTAGGTGAAAACAGATTCTGTTCTAATCCAGTCCTTGGTTCCATAGCAGATTACCAACAGCCATCATTCTTCTAGCCAGAAAAGTGGCATCTGATTGTGTCTACTCGTTATTGATTATAGGTAATGTTCAAATAGTTCAACAAATACAAAAAATAATTAATACATACATATTTGAGGAAAAAACAATTTTTGTTAGAAAATATTGTTCCAGTTAACAAAATTTTAAAGATATTCTTTCCTACCATTTAACATTAAAAGTGATGAAAGAGTACTTTAAGAACTTTTTCTTAAAAATCAGGAAGACATCTGCTTGAAATATAGTCATTTTGAGTCATAAACAACCAGAATGAATGTGTCATTTCTCTTTTCAAATATTTTGCATATTATTAAGATAAATTTTTACATTTAATATCTTAATCAATATTTTGTGGTTATCTTCTTGATGAGTGAGTGCTGTGGTAATGATCTCCACTGCTATGGGCAATGCAGAGGTCCACATGAAATGTTTCTGGTTATGTTACTGGCTGTCTCCTTTTGACTATATTTTTAATTTCATATTATAATGGTGTAATAGATTTATTTCCATTGTGATTTCTGCATATAAAGAACACAGAATAATAGACTGTATGACATAATTGTGTATATGCTCAAATGATTTTTATTCCATTGCTCAATAACACATAGGATTTATCACTCTATAAAATCACCATTACAATATCTCTTATTCAATAATATCAAGGTTATTATTAGGTCTAAGTCATTATCTTCCTTCTAATTTCTTTGGAGGGAATATTCATTAGTTTTATTTAGGGGAAAGTTTTAAAATTTTTAAAATCTTTTTTCATAGAGTATAATTTTATCATATTCTTTGCCCTCCCCCAACTTCCTCCTCATCTCTACCCACCCAACATCATGTTCTTTCTTTGTCTCAAAATAAGCAAAGAAAGGAAAAACAACAAAAACAAAAGAATGAAAATCAAAACAGATTAGCTAAAGAAGAAAAATCCATAAAACAGAAAACCCAACCAACCAACCAACCAAAAAAATAAAAATGTACACACGTGCACACAAAACAACAACAACATGGAGTTTGTTTTGAATTAAGCTTATCCTGGTTATGGTTGGTAAACCTAGTGGCAACTTCCTTAGAAAAACCTGGCTTTCCCTTTCCCAGTAGAAATTAATTGCAAGCAGCTTCTTGGTTGGGCTGGAACTTTGTGTCTACTTCTCCTTCTCAGTTCTGGGAGTTTGTCTAGTTTGAACCTGTTTAAATCTTGTGCATGTTGTTGCAATCCCTCTGTGTATCAGTCCTTTATATTTGTAGCCCCTTTATCTGCCTCAGTTGTCTTATCAGTCTAGATAAGGCTTAAAGTCCTATATTGAACAGATATGAAGATAGTGTGCAACCTTATCTTGTCCCTGGTTTTAGTGGAAATATTTTGAGTTTCATTCCATTTAGGTTAGTGTTAACTATGGATTTGCTGTAAATTACCTTTATTATGTTGAAGTATGTCCTTCGTATCCATAATCTCTCCAGGACTTTTAACATGAATGGATATGGGATTTTGTCAAAGGCATTTCTGCATCTGAGATGATCATGTGGTTTTGGTTTCTACTATGTTAAATGTGGTGGATTCTGTTCATTGATGTATGTATGTTGAACCATATCTACCTCACTAGGATGGAGCCAACTTGACCACAGTGCATAATTTTGATATGTCGTTGAATTCAATTTGCAAGTATATTACTGAGAGCTTTTGCATCAATTTACAACATATATTGGTCTGAAATTTTGTCATTTTGAGGGATCTTTGTGCCGTTTTGTCACTAGTGTAATAGTAGCTTAAGAAAAATTAGTAAATGTTTCTTCTACTTCTATTTTGTGCAATCATTTAAGGAATATTGCCATCAGTTTTTTGAAGGTCTAATAGAATTACGTTCTGAATTCATCTGGCCCTGGGCTTTTTTTTCCCTCCTGCTTGGGAGGCTTTTAATCACTGCTTCTGTTCCAGTAGTGATTATGAGTCTTTTGAAATTATCTACTTCATCTTGATTTAACTTTGGTACATCATATATATCAAGAAATTCATTCATTTCTTTTAGATTTGCAAGATTTTTAGATTTTAAACTACGTGTTAATGATTCTCTAAATTTCCTTGATGTTTATTGCAATACCTCCATTTTTGTCTCTAATTGTATTAATTTGGATCTTTTCTTTTACATATTTTGGTTAATTTGGCTAAATGTTTGTCAATCTTGTTGGTTTTCTCAAAGAACTCATTTTTCTTTCATTAAGTCCTTGTATTGATTTCTGTTTGTTCTTATTTTATTGGTTCCAGCCTCATGTTTGTTTGTCTCTTGTTGTCTACTCCTTTGAGGTATTATTTTGTTGTTGTTTTTTTCTAGAAATTTGAAGTCATAAATTTATTAACATGAAATTTTTCTAGGTTTTTGTTTGTTTGTATGTTTTATGGAGGCACTTAGTACTATTAATTGGCCTTTTAGAACTTTCTTTACCATGTTGCAAACATGATATATTTTCACTCAATTCTAAAAGGCTTGTAATTTCAGTATTTAGCTAATTTTCATTCAATGGTAAGTTGTTCAACTTCCATGAATGTACATACTTTCTTCCATTTTCATTTATATCCAGCTTTAATC
Source organism: Acomys russatus (assembly GCF_903995435.1). Lineage (NCBI taxonomy): Eukaryota > Metazoa > Chordata > Mammalia > Rodentia > Muridae > Acomys > Acomys russatus. The sequence goes on along the minus strand of NC_067164.1, from coordinate 6,151 downwards.
CATGGTGGCCAAATAGGAGGTAGGGTATTATTTTACTTTTTTCTTATATCTTTTGAGACTTCTTTTGTATTCTAATATATAGTAAAGTTTGGGAGAAATTCCATTGCATTCTGAGGAGAAAGTATATTTAGTGTCTGGGTGAAAAGTTCTGCAGATATCTGGTAAATCAATTTGACTTGTGACCTTATTTAATTTCAACATTCCTGTCTTTCATTTTTGTCTGAATGACCTGTCTACTGGTGACAGTGGAGGTAATGAAGTCATCCAATATCACTGTGTGAGGATCAATATGTGATTTTAGCTGTAATGGTTTTTCTTTAATGAACTTGGGTTTCATTGTGTTTGATACAGATATTAAGAAATGTAATTTCCTATTTGTAGATTTCTCATTGGATATATATGTATTGTCCTTCCCTATATCTTCAGATCCATTTTGATTTGAAGTTTATTTTGTCAGATATTAAAATGGCTATGTCTGCTTTCTTCTTAGTTTCATTTACTTGGGATATCTTTTACATAATTTTACAATGATATCCATTCTTTATGGTGAGTTTGTGGGTATATCATAAGGACCTATCCTACTTTCGGATCCAGTCTGTTAGTCTGTGTTGTTAGCATAATGTTTTTTCAGACTGTATACAGTGTACCCTTCTTCATTCAAATGATGACTTTTCTACCAGACTGTCTGGTTTCAATCAGGACATTGCATTGCTATGTATATTGTAAGTATGTCCTGTCTCAACTTTATGGAAACATGCTCACCATTTGTTCTCTGTTATGACAATAATCAGCCAATGCTGAGTAACCTAGATAATAGGGTGGACATCTGGGTCCAGCAAAGGGTAGGAAAGAGACTGAAAGGAATCAAGAGATTGAGCCATGAGGAGAGGACAAAGAAGCATCAGGGGAAATGAACTAGACTTAGGAGATGATTAAAAAGCAAGTATAATGTGGGAAATTTTTATGGGAAGAAACTAGACTACCTTGGAGTTTTATGGTGGAGTAATAATTGCTCAGTATTGTATAGTAAACTAATTAAATAAATCATAGTCTCCCTGTGTCAATACTTTAGTAATTTTCTAGATAAAGATACAATGCTGCCATAATAAATTTATTATTTATATAACATTAATAATCCTTCTACACTGTGTCTTTTTAAAATAATGTTGAGAATTATCAATTAATTGATTCTTATTTTGTTGTTGATACGGTGGTTTTTCCTTCCCTTTTAGTTTTCTCTTCTGGGATTATTTATTTATTACTTAAATTTTCTTGAGTGTGTTTAACATCTTCATATTGAAATTTTCCTTCTGGAACCTTCTGTAGAGTTAGATTTGTACATAGATATTGCTTAAATTTAATTTTATTATGGAATGTTTCTTTTTCTCCACCTACTGTGATTGATAGTTTTGCTGGGCACAGCAATGAGATCTGGCATCTGTGGTGTTTTCAAATTTGTAGAACATCTGTTGTGGCCTTTCTGGCTTTTAGAGTCTCCATTGAAATATTAGGTGTTATACCAATCGGTCTGCCTTTATATGTTACATTTACCCCTTGAAAAGCTTGTGTCTTCCTTGTTCAGTCCTCCCTGAGTCTTTGGAAAGCCTAGGACTATAGGCTTAGAATCTCCCTCTTCTCCTCTTCCTTGGTGACAGTATTGTCTATATCTTCTGGCTTCCCCTTGGTTTGCCTTTTAGAAAACCTCCAGCTTCTCCAACTGGCACACAACCTGAAAGGCCCAAGATTTATTTGCTTTTGCAATTAAATGTGGCATCAATATCACTTAGCTAATTAATCCAAATGTGACTGACTAGTGCCACCCTAGGTCTCAATCTTATTAAAATATTGAATGTGGTGGGGAGAAATGGAAGACTGTTCTCCATGCCCTAGTCCTCTTTTCTCCATTCCAAGCCCTGTTTATTTCCGTCTGGTCTCACCAGTACACATACACTGTCTAAATGTCCCGATTTTGAGCTAAAGTTGATAGACCTATAAGTTTGTTGCAAAATCAGACCCAGGAGCGAGACCTAGAAGGAGGGTAAATAGCAAAGGATTAGGCCAGCCACAGAATGCATATACCCAGCACACACCTCGCTCGATCATGCATCTCTCTTCTCTCTCCTGCAGCATCTTTTCCTAAGGTATGTAGATATCGACTGTTTCTACTTGCTTCTGCCACCCATAAAATTTGTTTCCAGATTCTAGAATCTGATTCTTCATCTGCTTCACCCTTCCTGCTTTCTATTTGTCTCCATTCTTTCTGGGATCTGGCCTTCTATGCCCTCCATATGAGCCCTACAGTTTCTGTCTCCTCCAGTCTACTACATTTCTGACCTCCTACACCTAGTGGACATCTCCCTTTTCTCATAATACATGCTCTATATCTCTTTGTGCCTTCATATGTTGCAAGGTTCCTTGCCTCCCTCTGGGAGCTACCTGTTAAGTGCCATAATTTGCTAAGCCATTCTGGGCCTAGGAAACCTTGTCCCTCCTGTCTCTTAGCTCCCTCCTGGAAATCCTGCAGCTTCTTTAATCTTTCGTGACTTCTATGATATTGCAACCCTCCCTAGAAAGATTTTCTGCTTGTTTCTCCTGTTCTTAACTATTCTCCTCCTTGTCTCTGCCCTAAGTAGCTCTTGGGCTCCTGGAGCCTGCTACTCCCTTGGGGCATCCACCGTGTGGGCAGCTTTCTACTTGCATATTTCAGCTTGGACCTGCTACACCTGTGTGAGTCTGAATCCCAGTTAGAGACACTGGTTGGTCCCCTTTTTCACTGCTCTCTCTTAGCTTTCTCTCAACTTCCCCAGGAACTGCAGTCCACCTGCAGTCCCTCTACACTATCTCTCACTCCAGCTTGCATTCCCTCAGCTCCTGCTCTCAGCTCCCTAATAGAGCTTATAGAAATTTCTTCCAGAAGAATTTCATATTACAACACTTTCTTCTCTTTATATTTGAATAGTTTGGCCTCAGAACAGATAAATGGCTAAAAATTGTTGATTTCCAAATTCTCACAAAGTGTAACCACAGTAACTGAACAAACAAATGATCCCTAAATCTTTTGAACTTGCTCTCCTATGCACTTCCAAAATCTCTTATATTTAAGGTTCTATTTCCAATGTTTAAAAATTGTTTATCTCTATGATTTTTCTTATTAATGATACTACCCCCAACTCTCTTAAGACTGGCTATAAACTCTGTCTCTGGAGTAAGCTTATTGGGTGTGGCTTAAAAATCTGTAAAAAAAATTGACATTAAACTTATTTCTTAAATCTTACAACAGAAGGAGAGAGTACTTGGAGAACAAATGACATGAATAGAGCATCTCTGGGCCAAACTAGAAACCTAGGACAAAGGAAACTTCCCACAGTCTATGAGGGTGACCCTAGTTAAGTCTCCTAGCAATAAGGGATAATGGAGCCTGAATCTGCCATCTCCTACAACTAGGCAAGACTTCTAATGGAGGGATTGGGACACTAACCCAGCCAAAGAACCTTAGACCCACAATTTGTCCTGCCTACAGAATGTGCAGGGGTAAAATATGGAGAATGTGATGGACGGGCCAACCAATGACTTGCCTATGCAAGGAGAGAGGGCCCACCTCTGACACTATTAATAATATTCTCCTATACTTGTAGACAGGAGGCTAGCACTAATGTAATCAGAGATGTTTCACAAAGCAATTGATGGAAGCTAATGCAGAGACCCATGTATAGTTTGGGGAATCCTGTGGAAAAATGGGAGAAAAAAATTGAAGGAACCAGAGGGGTTGAGGACACTACAAGAAAACAAAAATCCTACAGAATAACTAACCAGGGCCTGGATGTGCTCTTAGAGACTGAACTGCCATCCAGAAAACACACAGAACAGACCTAGACCCTCAGCACATATGTAACAATTATGCACCTGGGTTTTCATGTGGGACCCCTGAAGTGGGAACTGGGGCTGCCTTTGACCACACTGACTGCCTTTGTGTCCCTTTTCCCTAACTAGACTGCCTTGTCTAGCCTCAACAGAAGATGCACTTAAATTTTACTGGAACTTTATATGCCAAAGAATGGTTGATATCCAAGGCAGGCTTCCCATTTTCTAAAAAGGAGGTGAGGAGGGGTGGATGTGGGAGAGGAAGCCACCATTAGGATGTAAAGTAACTACATCCTTAATTTTAAAAGCTTATAAGTAAAAATCAATGCATAGGTAATTTTTATTTGCTACACCCATTATGGTTTTGTTTTTGTTTGTATGTAATTCAACTCTCTGTGGATGTATGTAACTTAGATTCAAATCTCATTTTATAAAAAATAGTAAGATTCTTAAGTGATAATTTAACAAAGGCATACTTGCCTTACTGGCATGAAATGAAAAATGTTATGTTTTTTTTAACCACATGCCTTAATTCCATGTTAGAATAACCCATTCAATCTTAGACATCAGCTTCTGAATTTCCTTCTTAAATAAAAGGAATAGTTTTGTTGTTTGGCATTAAGAACACAGTCAAGAGATTTAAATGTTTTAAGTAAAATAACGGGTTACGTTACCGTTCAAACTTGTTTCTCTAAATATCTAAGAATTGGAATGATTGGAACCGAATGAGGAAGATAGTTGAGCAAAGCAGTATTAACCTATTGACTGTTAAATCCAAGCAAGAAATAAAGGTATCTCTAGAATTAGGGCATATTTTGAAATGCTAGAGTTACAATGAGCAAGTTTGGTGTGGTTCACACCTTTAACTCCACACTTAGAGGCAGAGAGAAGGCACAAAAGAATACGTGGCTTTATTTTAAAATTGACTTGGAAAGAAGGCTAAATACAAAGTGAATAGTCCCTTGTGATCTAAAAGTAAATACACTATTGGTTAGAGAGAGAGAGAGAGAGAGAGAGAGAGAGAGATGAGAGAGATAGAGAGGAGAGAGAGAGAATATAGTATATTTATCCCACATACGAAGGTATATTTTACTGTCAATTTATTGCAAATAATATTTTTATTTCAATTAAAAAGAATAAACGTTGTATGTGAAAAAACAAACAAACAACAAAAAAAACCCAACAATTTTACCCTAGGAAAAGATATGCCTCTAAAAAAAAAAAAAGAAACGATGTACCATCCTTTTTGGACTAGGAAGGGAGAATTTGTTTTTTACCTTTTCCTAAGAGAATAAAGCATACAGGAAGAATCTGGAGACACTGAACATGTGGAATATCTAATAAAAATAATATATCGTAAGGGGAACATCAAATGAAAAACATCAAATTGCTAAGTGGTAATTGAATTTCCACTCACAAACTAAGTGCAATTTGGTCTTTAGTGGTCCCACTTCAATTAAAAGTAAAGCGAGCCCTGGGTGTTGGAGTGGATGGCGTCCCTCCTTTTGTCTCTAAACTCACATATGTCTTTATCAGAGTAAAACCTAAAAATGTCTGTCTCATTATCATAAAAATATCCTGGTAGAGACTAGGAAAACAAAAGGGACTATTCTTTTTGCCCTAATCTCATAATCTCTTTGGTTTCATTTGAATCTCTGAACATTTAATATAGAAATATTATCTCAAATCCTATAAGATGATTATGTACATATAAACTTTTCTTTCATGAAAGAAATTATTAATGTAATAAGATGATAATTAAAGAGGATTAACTAATTGCTAGAAATGTGCTTCATGACTCTGAGGCAAGTAACAAGGAATCAAAGATGATGTAATCAATATCAAACCTTAGGAGATCTGCTGATTTATGGCATTAAAATGTTTAACTTTCTCCCACTTCTAACATTTTTAGGTCTCTAAAAAGATGATGGGGTCTCAGGACAAGGGAATCCACTGAATTTTCGTCAGTGCTACCACTGCAAAACTGCCTCATGCCTCTTCGTCTGATGGCTAATCAGTGCTAGCTTTGGGTTGGCTGCTATGTTTTTACTTAGACAGCGACTCATTGGCAAAACCACTGCGAAGATTAATTCAGACTACAAACTTTTTAGGACATTCAATTGCTGAAGGTTTTTTTAAGGGCCTGAATGACATTTTACAGAACTTTGAACTCAAGTAATACGTAATCCTAAGACTGCCAACATAACAAAGCTGGACATATTGGAGATCTTGCAGAAATAGCGTCAGTAATTGTAAATAAGTTTTCCTGATCTGAGTTTAAAATCTTCCT